>NC_135991.1:7005142-7162405 GCF_053455715.1 Rhinoraja longicauda | reverse complement strand
AGCAGGACTTTGGCTGATTCCCTCTATCTCTCTCTCTCTCCCTCCCCCTCTCCCTCCCTTTCCCTCCCCTCACCTCAGGGGTCTGGGCAGTGATTGGGAGCAGGCACATTGGCTGATTCCCTCTCTCTCTCTCTCCTCCTCGCCCTCCCCTCTCCCCCTCCCCCCTCCCCCTCTCCTCCCCCTCCCTCTCCCTCTCTCTCCCTCACCTCAGGGGTCTGGGCAGTGATTTGGAGCAGGCACATTGGCTAATTCCATCTCCCTCTCTCCCCCCCCCCTCCATGTCTCCTGCTTGCCTTACATCGATGACCCTTTAGAATGCTGCTTTCCAGACATGGGATGGATCAATAGCTGAAGAGGATGGGGCAAGGCTGCAGCAAATGAATCTCAGGGTGGACAGATGTATCACTTGGACCCTGAAGTGACCAGATGAGCACTCTGTGAAGGCTGGGATGCACCCTCGCTCGGTCCACAGAGGTCACACAGAGCAGTCATTAAAACGTCACAGGTTGGGGCAGACAATGATCAGAAAGGTTAATGGAACGCTGGTGCTCACATCAACAGAAGGTGGTGGAGTTTTTACCACGAGTAATACAAAAGGCCACATTCGCTGTTGAAGCCCCACACTTTACAGTAAAAGAGACTGCACTTCAATGAGGAGCAGCATTGTGTTACCAGAATTAATCCTGGACTCCAAAGGTTAAATTGTTTTGTTTTAGTTCTAGAAACACAGCATGGAAACCACGCCGACCATTGATCACCTATATCTTAGTTCCATTTTAACCATCGGAAAGCAGAGATGTGCAAATGCGTGGACAAGTGAACACGCTCACGCCTGGCCCTGTGCCGACTCCAGATCAGCTTCAGAAGCTGGAGCAGCTGCCCGATAACCAGGATCCTTGCATCGCCCCCATTTCAGGGAAAGGCAGTGAATTAGTTCAAGTGGATGCGCCTTGGTTATTTGATGGGGCAGCGCATGAATGACTTTAATGCAGTGGCCATGACGAGATGCCTGTAATATATCGGCAGAGTGACTCAGTCCGGCATTAGTGGGTATATGTCATCACATTTATGGAGCCATTAATGAGCAGAAAGAGGGAGCAGAGAAGTGTTGATAGATTGAGGATGGGGAGCATTCCACTGTGCAGTGGCAGGGCTGGTCCGGCACAATGATTTATGCCTTTGACCTCTTCAGCTTTGCAAGGCAAATGCTCAGGCAGCTCGGTGAAAATGAACAGCACTTAACCTCAGTATCTAGTTCAGACTTCATACACTCAGCTCCTCAAGGTGACCGACTGGAAAGCCTTTGGGATTAACCAGTCGTCTCTCTTTTAGTGCAAGACTGAGCCGATCCCAGTGAGTGCGTGACACACGGAGACCCCATGGATCTGGCACTTGGGCTGGCACAGCTGGTAGAGCCACTGCCTCACAGCACCACAGACCCAGGTCCATCCTGACCATGCTGTCTGTGTGTGTGTGGTTGGTACGTTCTCCCAGTGACCGTGTGGGTTTCCTCCGGGTGATACAGTTTCCTCCCACATCCCAAACACGTACATGTTTGTAGAATAATTGGTTTGTGTAGATTGCCCCTAGTGTGCAGGGAGTGGATGTGAAAGTGGGAGAACATACAACCAGTGTGCAGGTGATTGATGGTTGGTATGGAGTCGGTGGGCCGAAGGTCCTCTTCCATGCTGTATCTCTAAACTAAACTAAATCAAACCGTGTGCACAGTGCCCCTTTAGACTTTCGAGATACAGCGCGGAAACAGGCCCTTTGGCCCACAAAGTCCACGCCAACCAGCAATCACCCCGTACACTAGCACTATCCTACACACAAGGGACAATTTACAGAAGCCACTTAATCTACAAACCTGCACGACTTTGGAGTGTGGGAGGAAACCGGGTCACCCGGAGAAAACTCACATGGTCACAGGGAGAAGGTACAACGTCAGTACAGGCAGTACCCGTAGTCAGGATGGAACCCGTGTCTCTGGCGCTGTGAGGCAGCAACTCTACCGCTGTGCCACCTTGCCACCCACTGTGCAGCAATACCACTGCACCACCTTGCCACCCACTGAGGCAGCAACTCTACCGTTGTGCCACCTTGCCACCCACTGTGCTGCAACTCAACCACTGCACCACCTTGCTGCCCACTGAGGCAGCAACTCTACCGCTGTGCCACCTTGCCACCCACTGTGCAGCAATACCACTGCACCACCTTGCCACCCACTGAGGCAGCAACTCTACCACTGAGGCAGCAACTCTACCACTGTGCCACCTTGCTGCCCACTGTGCTGCGGCTGGCAGCCCATGCTGGTGTGGGCACTGCCCCCACTGCCACTGGTGGTACTCACATGGGCATTGGTTCCCCTGTAGCTTCACACTTCAGCACAATGTCGTCGGTGGGGAAGACGGTGTAGTTCTCCAGTGTCTGCTCTGTGATGATCGGAGGCTGAGGCACTGCCAGAGGGAAGAAACAGGCCGGTCAGGTCAGAACGAACAGTGTGCAAGGTACCCAGACCCATGCGAGCGAGCGGAACCCATCCTGACACGCAAGCTATGACTTGGTACTTTATAAACTCTTTTAGCTGGAAAGATTTACGAGGACGTTGTCAGGGCTCGAGGGTCTGAGCTTGGGAAGGTTGGGCAGGCTAGGACTTTATTCCTTGGAGCACAGGATGTTGACAATAGACAATAGGTGCAGGAGGAGGCCATTTAGCCCTTCGAGCCAGCACCGCCATTCAATGTGATCATGGCTGATCATTCTCAATCAGTACCCTGTTCCTGCCTTCTCCCCATACCCCCTGACTCCGCTATCCTTAAGAGCTCTATCTAGCTCTCTCTTGAATGCATTCAGAGAATTGGCCTCCACTGCCTTCTGAGGCAGAGAATTCCACAGATTCACAACTCTCTGACTGAATTTTTTTTCCCTCATCTCCGTTCTAAATGGCCGACCGCTTATTCTTAAACTGTGTGGCCCCTGGTTCTGGACTCCCCCAACATTGGGAACATGTTTCCTGCCTCTAACGTGTCCAACCCCTTAATAATCTTATACGTTTCGATAAGATCTCCTCTCATCCTTCTAAATTCCAGTGTAGTAGGGGTGATGTTATAGAGGAGTACAAGATCATGAGGGAGATAGGGTAGAGTCTTCTACCCCGAGTAGGGGAATCAAGACCTCTGAGGCCCTTCTTCACACGATAGCTGATGGGATGAAAGGTGCAAACCAGGGGAACTCTGTCCATGTTTCGTCGGGGGGGGGGGGGGGGGGGGGGGAGAGCTGAACTAAGGGGCACAGAGGAGACACATGTGAGGGCCTCGTCGATGATTTCATCTCTGATTTTGAATCTGAAGGGTCCCGCCCCGAAATGTCAGCCAGCCTTTTTCTCTGGCAGAGATGCTACTCCAGCACTTTGAGTCTATCTTTGGCATAAACCAACATCTGCAGTTCCTGGCTTCTACATGTTATCTCACCCAAACAGGCAGGGTTAATAAAACAGGAGCCACTTACATTTCTTTTGCAATTTGTCTGCAGGTCCATGCAATGCAAGCAAGAAGGAAGAAAGCAAAGCACAGAGAGTTAGTTCATCACAAAATTAGTACATCACCCCTTTGCAAAATCTCTCAAGATGTTACAATGTGTGTCAGAAACATAGAAAGACGCACAGAAACAGGCCCTTTGGCTCTCAGAGTCCGTGCCAACTATCAACCGTCCTTTTACATTGATCCTGTATTAACCCATTGTTTCTTTTCTCCCCACGTCCCCATCAACCCACGCCACTGTTGGACTGCACACTGCGGGGGTGATTTACAGTGGCTTATTAACCCAGGAAAGCCAGTGTTGGACTGTACACTGCGGGGTGATTTACAGTGGCTTATTAACCCAGGAAAGCCAGTGTTGGACTGTACACTGCGTGGTGATTTACAGTGGCTTATTAGCCCAGGAAAGCCAGTGTTGGACTACACACTGCGGGGTGATTTACAGTGGCTTAGTAAACCGAGGGAGGCCAGTGAGATGTGGGCGGAAACCGGAGCTGGAAACCGGGAAGAAACCCACACGACCCGACCTTCAACTGCGACTTTCTTAAGCATTCCAAAAGATGCTGGAACCAACTATTATTCCACACAAACATGGACTCATGGAGATCACGGTCATTACAGGTGGCCTGGGTGTAGAGGCCAGTGGGGGTCACAACGCAGTGCTGTGGCTGAAGAGGGTTACTGAGATGGGGAGGGGTGTGGGGTCAGGAGGGGGTTACAGAGACGGGGAGTGGCGTAGGGGCCGGGGAGGGGGGGGTTACAGAGACAGGGGGGGGGGGTGTAGGGGCCGGAGGAGGGGGGGTTAACATAGAAAACATAGAAACATAGAAAATAGGTGCAGGAGTAGGCCATTCGGCCCTTCGAGCCTGTACGCACCGCCATTCAATATGATCATGGCTGATCATCCAGCTCAGTATCCCGTACCTTCCTTCTCTCCATACCCCCTGATCCTTTTAGCAAAAAGGGCCACATCTAACTCCCTCTTAAATATAGCCAATGAACTGGCCTCACGGTGTATACCGCTGCACGGTAGCGCAGCGGTAGAGTTGCTGCTTTACAGCGAATGCAGCGCTGGAGACCCAGGTTCGATCCTGACTACGGGTGCTGCACTGTAAGGAGTTTGTACGTTCTCCCCGTGACCTGCGTGGGTTTTCTCCGAGATCTTCGATTTCCTCCCACACTCCAAAGACGTACAGGTATGTAGGTTAATTGGCTGGGTAAATGTAAAAAAATTGTCCCTAGTGGGTGTAGGATAGTGTTAATGTACGGGGATCACTGGGCGGCACGGACTTGGAGGGCCGAAAAGGCCTGTTTCCGGCTGTATATATATGATATGATATGATAACTACCTTCTGTGGCAGAGAATTCCACAGACTCACCACTCTCTGTGTGAAGAAATGTTTTCTCATCTCGGTCCTAAAAGACTTCCCCCTTATACTTAAGCTGTGACCCCTGGTTCTGGACTTCCCCAACATCGGGAACAATCTTCCCGCATCTAGCCTCTCCAACCCCTTAAGAATTTTATATGTTTCTATAAGATCCTCCCTCAGTCTTCTAAATTCCAGCGAGTACAAGCCCAGTCTATCCAGTCTTTCCTCATATGAAAGTCCCGCCATCCCAGGGATCAATCTGGTGAACCTTCTCTGTACTCCCTCTAAGGCAAGAACGTCTTTCCTCAGGTTAGGAGACCAAAACTGCACACAATACTCCAGGTGCGGTCTCACCAAGGCCCTGTACAACTGCAGCAGAACCTCCCTGCTCCTAAACTCAAATCCTCTTGCTATGAATGCCAACATACCATTCGCTTTCTTCACTGCCTGCTGCACCTGCACGCTTGCTTTCAATGACTGGTGCACCATGACACCCAGGTCACGTTGCATCTCCCCTTCTCCCAATCGGTCACCATTCAGGTAATACTCTGCTTTCCTGTTCTTGCCGCCAAAGTGGATAATCTCACATTTATACCTCACATTACAGACATGGGGAGGGGTGTAGGGGCCGGGAGGGCTCCAGGGAAACGAACAGGAGGGGGGGGTTTACTGGGATTGGGCTGACGTGAGAGACAGCACGAGTGAGGTCCTCACCCCCACTTTGTGAGGAGGCAAAGACTGTTTCACCAACATCCAGCCTGCAGCAAGCTGTTAGTAATCGCACGCTTCTCAGTCTATTACTGAACCGCCAGATTCCACAAATTGCTTCTTCAATCTGGCGTCTCACACAAATCTGGTCAATTAAGGAGCTATTACAGAATTCATCCTGTTAATAAGACACAGGTTGACAGTGAGAGAGCAGCATTAGTGGTTAGGGGCTCACACTGCCAACGACGGAGGGGGTTTATATCAATATAACACAGGGAGGGGTTGGGGAGATGGGGAGGGGGTGCAGAAGGATGTGCTGGGGAGGAACCGAATTACCAGCACAGAGTAGAAGGACTGAACGGCCTCTCTTGACTGGAGCAGATGGAAACGAGAGACTCGTCTTTGTGGTGGGGGCCAAGTACTTTACAGCCAGACCACCCACTGAATGGGGAGAGTGCAGAGAAGATTTATGAGGATGTTGCCAGGACTCGAGAGCCTGGGCTGCAGGGAGAGGTTAGGCAGACGAGGACTATTCATTAGCACACAGGAGAATGAGGGAATGAGGAAAGTTCTGTTATACTGTTATACTGTTATATAGAGACCCTCGGACTATCTTTAATCGGACTTTACTCGACGTTACCTTGCACTAAACGTTATTCCCTTTATCCTGTATCTGTACACAGTGGACGGTTTGATTGTGATCATGTATAATCTTTCGCCGGCTGGATTGCACGCCACAAAAGCTTTTCACTGTACCTCGGTACATGTGATAGTAAACTGATCTAAACAGCTGTACAAGATGATGGGAGGAATCGATTGGGTAAATGCATAGATTTAGATTTTTTTTTAGATTTAGAGTCACCTTGCAATGCTGTATGACTCCATGACTCTATCCCAAGTGGAACAGCACAGGAACAGGCCCTTCGGCCCACAGTGTCCGTGCTGAACACAAAAGGTATAGAAGTGTGAAAACGCACACCTCCAGATTCAGGGACAGTTTTTTCCCTGGCTGTTCATGCTCAGTACCTGCTAAAAAGATAGATTTGGTAAAATTATGACACTTTGCAGCACACAGAGGCAATCACCTGGTGGAAAATCACCTCCCCTTTGTAGGCGTAAGATCAGTATACTTTGAGAAAAATTAAATCTAAAAACCTAGCACGTATTCTGAACTGAATCATCCTACCACAACCAGAGAGCAGTCATGAACAACTGTCTACCTCTTTGGTGACCCTCGGACTATCCTTGATCGGACTTTGCTGGCTTTACCTTGCACTAAACGTTATTCCGTTACCACTGTAAATGGGTCGATTGTAATCATCTATTGTCTTTCAGCCGACTGGATAGCACGCGACAAAAAAGCTTTTCACTGTACCTCGCTCGGTACACGTGACAATAAACTGAACTGTAGCCACGGCGAGGCAGCATGGAGAATACTCACACTGAGGAGGGATCCTGATGGAGTTGCATTGCTGGCAGAAGGTCAGCAGCAGCAGCAGAGGCAGCAGCAGCAGAGGCAGCAACGCTCTTTTATCCCCGGTCATTCTTCCCCACGATCAGCTGGGTGACATTACACCCACTGTAGGCAAGTTGGTCAGCCGGGATGGCGGAGACGGTGGCTGCGGGGAGGAGCGGGAAGAGTGAGGGCAGGTGGGGGGAGTTGTGGTTTGGAGCCTCTGATTTGAAGGAAGCTGCAAGTTCTCCAACGTCACGGTGTCAACTGCAAGCCTGGAGCGAGAGGGAACAACAACAAAAAAGAGGGACATCAGTGCGAGTGCGAGAGCTCATGAACATCTCATGTACAGAGGCGACTACTTGTGTGCGAGTCACAGAAGTGGATCTGCAATCACACATTACAAACTCTCCACACTTTTAAATTACTTCCACCGCAACAACTTCTTCAACTCCTCTCAGATCTGTCCATTCTCCGTCCCCCGGGGACCAGAGGCCCAGCTGTTATCAGACGACTGAACCATCCCACCTCAACTGGAGAGAGCAGTCCTGAACTACTACCTCTCTACCTCATTGGAGACACTCAGACTATCTTTGATCAGACTTTACCTTGCACTAAAGTATACGAAAATAACTGCAGATGCTGGTACAAATCGAAGGTATTTATTCACAAAATGCTGGAGTAACTCAGCAGGTCAGGCAGCATCTCAGGAGAGAAGGAATGGGTGACGTTTCGGGTCGAGACCCTTCTTGAGACTTGCACTAAATGTTATCCCCTTATCATGTATCCACATTGCGTACGGCTCGATTGTAACCATATATTGTCTTTCCGCTGGCTGGATAGAACGCAACAAAAGCTTTTCACTGTACCTCGGTACACGTGACAATAAACGAAACAAAACTACATTTACACCCTGACTTATCACAGTTCTGCAGCTACTGAACCACTTCCACCCTCCGATCCAAGCCCACCCGCACCTCCCCGAGAAAAGGCAACGTGAAAATGAGCAAGAGCTGGCAACATGTACAACTTCACCAGCACAGGGAGAGCAGGGGAGCGAGATTCACACCAACACAGTGGGAAAGATTAAAAGCACAGCGTCAACATCAGTCCTAGTTGCAACACCTGACAGAATCAGCACAGAAACAGGCCACTCAGTCCATTGCCAGCACAATGTCTTGGGACTGACAGAAATCACCAGAAGTAGAGCAGACAAAATGTCGAAACAAAGAACTGCAGATGCTGATTAATACACAAAAGGACACAAAGTGCTGGAGTAACTCAGCAGATCAGGCAGCATCTCTGGAGAACATGGACAGGTGACATTTTGGGTCAAGACCAATCTTTGGACTGATTGTAGGGGGGAGAAGAAAGCTGGAAGAGGGGAGAGGCAGGACAAGGAGCGGCAGGTAATAGGTGGATGCAGGTGAGGGGGGGGGTGCTTGATAGGCAGCTTGTTGCAACAACAGCCAGAAATAAGAAAGGAAGGTGTGAGACAGGATTGAATAGTTGTGGAGCCAGTGGGCGGAAATTAGCAGGGGGAGAAATATGCAGGGGGAGAGGGGGGCAGATAGGGGGGGGGGGGGGGTTCCAGATTACTGAATATTGGAGAACTCAATGTTCATACCAAAGACATACACAAAAAGCTGGAGTAACTCAGCGGGTCAGGCAGCATCTGTGGAGAACATGGATAGGTGACGTTTTACAGAGTGCTGGAGTAACTCAGCGGGTCAGGCAGCATCTGTGGAGAGAAGGAATGGGTGACGTTTCACAGAGTGTTGGAGTAACTCAGCGGGTCAGGCAGCATCTGTGGAGAACATGGATAGGTGACGTTTCACAGAGTGCTGGAGTAACTCAGCGGGTCAGGCCGCATCTGTGGAGAACATGGATAGGTGACGTTTCACAGAGTGCTGGAGTAACTCAGAGGGCCAGGCAGCATCTGTGGAGAGAAGGAATGGGTGACGTTTCGGGTCGAGACCCTTCTTCAGACACAATGTTTATACCATTGGGTTAGTAGCTACTACCCAAACTAAAGATGAGGTGCTGCTCCTCCAGTTTGTGTGTGGCCTCACTCTGGCAATGGAGGAGTTCCAGGACAGAGGTCAGTGTGGGATGGGAAGGGGAGTTGAAATGCTTGGCAACTGGGAGATGTCGTAGGCCTCGGCGGAGTGGAAGTGTTCAGTGGCACGGTTGTCGAGTCTAACGCTTGGTCTCGCCGATGTACAGAACCCACATCGGCAACACCGGATGCAGTGGATGAGGTTAGAGTTGCTCTCACAATAGACAATAGGTGCAGGAGGAGGCCATTCGGCCCTTCGAGCCAGCACCGCCATTCAATGTGATCATGGCTGATCATTGTCAATCAGTACCCCGTTCCTGCCTTCTCCCCATACCCCCTGACTCTGCTATCCTTAAGAGCTCTATCTAGCTCTCTCTTGAATGCATTCAGAGAATTGGCCTCCACTGCCTTCTGAGGCAGAGAATTCCACAGATTCACAACTCTCTGACTGAAAAAGTTTCTCCTCATCTCAGTTATAAATGGCCTACCCCTTATTCTTAAACTGTGGCCCCTTGTTCTGGACTCCCCCAACATTGGGAACATGTTTCCTGCCTCTAACGAGTCCAACCCCCTAATAAACTTATACGTTTCGATAAGATCTCCTCTCATCCTTCTAAATTCCAGTGTATACACTCCCCCTATCTGCCCCACCCCACCACCCCCTCTCTGTGTGAATCTCTGTTTTACCTGAAAGGATTGTCGGGGTCCCTGGATGGAGTCAAGGGAGGAGGTATAACTGCAGATGCTGGTTTACATCGAAGGTAGACACAAAATGCTGGAGTAACTCAGCAGGTCAGGCAGCATCTCTGGAGAGAAGGAATGGGTGACGTTTCGGGTCAAGACCCTTCTTCAGACTGAGATTCAGGGGAGAGGGAGATTAGAGATATGGAAGGGTAAGGCGTGAAAACGACAGATCGATGCAGATGCTGATCAAGGGAATGTAGAATGGTTCATTGTTAGCTTTGGGTAAGGTGACATCGAGGCATACAATCAGTCAAATGTCAGTAAAATTAATTAGGAGGACAGTGAAACTAGTCCGAGAACTGGGGTGGAGCAGGGACAGAGAGAGAGGGAAAGCAAGGTATACTTGAAGTTAGACAGGTGTTGCTTCACCTGTGGTTGCAGGGGAAAGTCTCTCTGGTCTCCTGGAGAACCGATGAGGAGGAAGCCGCTGGAGATATTGAACGGAAGGAGCAAGGGCTGGTCAGGGAGGTGAACCGGGATAATGCTTCCAGCTCCTTCAAGGTCAGTATGGGAATGAAGGGGAGTTAAAATGGTTAGCAACCGTGAGTTGCAGTGGGCCTTAGCGGATCGAGCAGAGCAGCTTTGCTGGATGCAAGGCTCTTTCTGCATCGTGTCACACAACTCATGGCACTGTTGCAGCCTGACTGCTGTTGCAGAGGGATTTAGAACATAACATTACCAGCGCTTCACTGCCCCGAGCCAACCTTCTGACAAACGCAAGCCCTTTGCAAACAGGAACGCTGAAATATTCATCAGTGCACAGAGCACCAGCTCCCTCCTCACTGAGCAATGCAAGAGACGGCTCCGAGGAGAAAGCATTACGGGAACAGGAGGAGGTCTTTCACCCCTCAGCTTGTTCCACCATTTCATCAGATCGCGGCTGATTCGTGTCTCACAAGGAACAGGAGCTGAAGCAGGCAGCCTGCTCTCTCAAGCTTGCCGCACCATTCAATACCACCCAGCGCTTCCCTCCCTGATCCCTGTATCCTGCGGTGTCTGAGAATCCATCAAACTCGGGCGTGACCATACTCATAACCAACTTATCTACAGCCAGCCGAGCGGCAGAATTGCCTCCGTGTAAAGACATTTCTGACTACCTGAGTTCCGCGTTGCCAAGCCTTTCACTGTAATCTGTGCCTGCTAGTACTGCACCCTCAGCTCACAAGCCCCTCAGAGCCATCCTGCACGGTAACAGGCCATTTGGCCCACCTAACCCGTGCTGACAATCAAGGTTTAGATTTGGGTTTAGGATTGCCACCTGTACCGAGGAATATTGAAAAGCCTTAGAAACATAGAAACATAGAAAATAGGTGCAGGAGTAGGCCATTCGGCCCTTCGAGCCTGTACGCACCGCCATTCAATATGATCATGGCTGATCACCCAGCTCAGTAACCTGTACCTGCGCGACGCGACGCGCCTTGGGCTTGGCCCGCTGTGGACCGTCCGGTGCGGCCTGCAACCACAACAACCTGGCTGCGGGCGAGGACAGCGGGAGAAGGGAAAGACATTGTGGCCTTCCATCACAGTGAGGAGAGAGAGGACTGGTGGAGACTCACTGTGATGGATGTTTCTTTGATGGATGTTTCTTTTTTGTGTGTTTTTTTTTGGGGTTGGGTGGTTTGAGTGCCTGTTTGATGCTTTTATTGTTGGACTGTGTTTTTGGGGGTTTTAGGGTGTGTGATTTGAATGCCTATTTAATGCTTCTATTGTTGGACTGTGTTTTGGGGGGTTTTTGGGGTTGGGTAATTTGGGTGCCTGTTTAGTGCTTTTATTGTTGGACTGTGGGTGATTGAATTAACATTTTGTTCAAGATGGCCGCGCCGTTGTGTTTGGCTGCCTGCCACTGTATGTTTCTTT
Organism: Rhinoraja longicauda; assembly: GCF_053455715.1. Taxonomy (NCBI): domain Eukaryota; kingdom Metazoa; phylum Chordata; class Chondrichthyes; order Rajiformes; family Arhynchobatidae; genus Rhinoraja; species Rhinoraja longicauda. The sequence goes on along the minus strand of NC_135991.1, from coordinate 7,150,678 downwards.
TTTTTTTCCTAGTCAGATGTGCAGCACTTTGGTCAACGTGGGTTGTTTTTAAATGTGCTATACAAATAAATTGACTTGACTTGACTTGACTTCTCTCCATACCCCCTGATCCCTTTAGCCACAAGGGCCACATCTAACTCCCTCTAAAATATAGCCAATGAACTGGCCTCAACTATCTTCCGTGGCAGATAATTCCACAGACTCACCACTCTCTGTGTGAAGAAATGTTTTCTCATCTCAGTCCTAAAAGACTTCCCCCTTATCCTTAAGCTGTGACCCCTGGTTCTGGACTTCCCCAACTTGTTTTGCATGCTATCTAAACCATGGTGCAGCGGTAGAGTTGCTGCCTTAAATCGCCTGGGTACGATCCTGACCACGGGTGCTGTCTGTACAGAGTTTGTATGTTCTCCCCGTGACCGTGTGGGTTTTCTCTGGGCGCTCCGGTTTCACCCACAAGCCCAAAGATTGCGGGTTTGTAGATTATTAACTTCTGTGACTTGCCTCTAGTGTGTAGGATGCGAAAGTGGAATAACACGGAACTGGTGTACAGACGATCGATGGCCGGCATGGACTCGGTGGGCCGAAGGGCCTCTTTCCACGCCTTTATACCTAAAACTGGAACAGGCCCTGTCCAAGCCAACCACTTGTTGATTCACTAATCGCACCCTAACCTGCTTCATTCTCTCTACCTACTGCCCCCAAGATTCTCCCATTCACCTACACAACAGGGACAATCGGCTGCCAACCGCCTTGCACAACGTGAACACCCAGGAATGAAGGACATTGCAGAAAGTGGTGAACACTGCCCACTCCATCACAGATACTGACCTCCCCACCATCTACAGGAGTTGCTGCCAGCATCATCAAAGACCCACCCACCCTGGCCACGCTCTCCTCACTCTTCCCATCGGGAAGAAGGTACTGGAACTTGAAAACTGTAAAACCAGCATCTGCACTATAAAATGCTGGAGTAACTCAGCGGGTCAGGCAGCATCTGTGGAGAGAAGGAATGGATGACGTTTGGGGTCGAGAACCAGCATCGAGGAAATTCAGAGTGTCTCTAAGGATCCTTCAGTGCTTCTACTCTGGGGCTGTAGAGAGCATCCTGTCCGGCAACATTACAGTCTGGTTTGGGAACAGCTCTGCCGAGGACAGGATGGCCCTGCAGAGAGTAGTGCGTTCGGCTGAACGCACCATGGGAACTACACTCGCCCCCCTGCAGGACCTATACATCAAGAGGTGCAGATCCAGAGCAAGCAAGATTATGAGGGACCCCTCCCACCCCAGCAACGGACTGTTCCAGCTGCTAAGGTCAGGCAAACGCCTCCGCTGTCACGCTGTGAAAACGGAGAGGATGAGACGGAGTTTCTTTCCACAGGCCATCAGGACTGTTAACTTTTATAACTCCAGGGACTAAATTTTGTCTTCTCTATATTAACTTTATTAACTTTATTTATATGCTGTAACTGTAATTCTTTTTTGTGCACAATCCGCAGGCATTGCCACTTTCATTTCACTGCACATCGTGTATGTGTATGTGACAAATAAACTTGATTTGATCTGCAGTTCCTTCCTGCATGTCTGCCCCTCTTTGTTCTATGCTGTGGATCACCACTTGCTTGACAAACCTAATTGTGCCATCCATCACCTCCCCTCCCCCAGCTTCAATAACCTGGGAGGTGAAAGGGGGGCAGAGCATGGCATGGGTCAATGTGTCAACGTGAGGAGCAGGTGGTGTGTACTGACACCAATCTCCGGTTATGAGCAATAATGGAGCAAAGGATGGCCAGAATCTCGCAGGTTGATTGAGGAACTGGACTGACAGCTGCTTTTCCAGCAGACGTTAACGCCCAGTCTGCCTGCAGCCCCGCGTCTTGAGAGGGGAGCCTGCAGAGCCCCTTTGATCCAACAAAGCAACTTTGCAGGCAGAATCATTCCGCGCGAACGATGGGACCAAGCATAGGCTCGGCGAGCGTCTCACCAAACACTTGCTCTCGGCCCGCCAAGGCCTGCTAGATCTATCTCCGCATTGCTAACCTCTGTAACTGTCCTTCCCATTCCCACACCAACCTTACTGTCCTGGATTCACAGATTGCTCTCTCCACCCACACCCCCTCCGCCGAGATGCCTCCCTCTAGCTTCACAATCTCGCCACTTCTGTTCCTATCTCACTTTTTGTATTTTCATCTCTGACATTTTCATCTATGGACTGGGTCACAAAGTGACGTAGCGTGGAAATAGCCCCTTTGGCCCAACTTGCCCACACTGACCAACATGTTCCCTCGACACTCGTCCCACCCACCCACGTTTAGCCCACATCCCTCTCAACCTATTCTATCCATGTCCCTGTCCAAATGTTTTTTAAACATTGTAATAGTCTGAGACTCAACTTCCTCCTCCGGCAGCTTGTTCCATACACCCACCACCCTTTGTGTAAAGATATTGCCTCTCAGGTTCCTATTCAATCTCCCCCCACCCCTCACAAATCTATGTCCACCAGTTCTTCATACCCCTACACTGGGTGGGGAATTGAGAACCTCACCTTTAGTTTAGTTTAGAAATAGAGCGCAGAAACAGGCCCTTCGGCCCACCGAGTCCACACCGACCAGCAATCCCCACAATTAACACTATCCTACACACACTAGGGACAATTTTCTACGTTTATACCAAGCCAATTAACCTACAAACATGTACGTCTTTGTAGTGTGGGAGGAAACCGAAGATCTCGGAGAAAACCCATGCGGTCACGGGGAGAAGGTACAAACTCCGTACAGACAGCGCCCGTAGTCAGGATGAAACCCAGGTCTCTGGCGCTGTAAACACTGTAAGGCAGCAACTCTACCGCTGCACCACCATGCCACCCACTATCTGTTTCTCACTATTCCTCTCATGATCTTAACTTGATGGGCCAAATGGTCACCTCCTGGACCATAACATTGGCTCTTCATCAACGCTTCTTTCCTTCACACACTTCTACACACTTTTCCCTTCATTTTCCACACATTTTCTCGGGATGCATCACAGACTGGTTTGGGAACAGTTCCATGCAAGACCGCAAGATTTTTCAGAGAATTGTGGACGCAGCCCAGACCATCACACCAACCTCCCTTCCATCGCCCCCATCTACACCTCACGCTGCCTCGGCAAGGCCAGCAGCATAATCAAGGACCAGTCTCACCCCGGTCACTCCCTCTTCTCCCCTCTCCCACCGGGCAAGAGGTACAGAAGTGTGAAAACGCACACCTCCAGATTCAGGGACACTTTCTTCCCAGCTGTTATCGGAGGACTGAATTATCCTACCACAACCAGAGAGCAGTGCCGAACTTCTATCTATCTCTTTGGTGATCTAGAGAGCAGTCCTGATCTATTATCTACCTCACTGGAAATCCTCAGACTATCTTTAATCGGACTTTACCTTGCACTAAACGTTATTCCTTTTATCATGTATCTGCACACCGCGGATGGCTTGATTGTAATCATGTACAGTCTTTCTGTTGACTGGTTAGCGTGCAACAAAAGCTTTTCAAGGTACCTCGGTACACGTGACAATAAACTCAACTGAACTAAACCTCATTAATCCTGGCAACGCCTGCCAGGCCTGTGCTCAAATCTCTGGCATCTCCTGAATGGCAGATGAGCAAGAGAAGCAGGACGAGGAGGAAGACATTTATCTTCTCAACAACAATTTCATTTTCAGTTTATTTGCTCCGTGGGGTCAGTAGTGCCAGGCATTTGATTTTGCCTGAGAGTTTAGGGTCTTCCTATCTTGACGTGCGATTCCTCAGGCTTCACCCAGCTGTGGACATTAATATTTGAAGGAGCTGTCAGTCCTGAGCTGTTCCCAGTAACAAGCTGCTTGTGCACAGTTCAATGACTTGTGCTACACTGGCCGCACTGTCACTCCCATCTTGCAGAGCATTTCCAAGTGGGTCACCCACCATCCCCGAGAATGAGACGAGCCAACTACTCTCAGAGAGCACTTAGCCTTTACAAGTCGCTGTGTAATATGGGTTGAGAAATTTACAGCTCAGAATCTTACAACTTAGTCAGAGAGCTGCACAGCACGGAAACAGACCTTTCAGCCATCCATACAGACCAACATGTTCAGAGATACAGCATGGAAACAGGCCCTTCAGCCCAACTCATCTGTACAGACCAACATGCCCAACCCACATGTTCAGAGATACAGCACGGAAACAGGCCCTTCGGCCCAACTCATCCATACAGACCAACATGCCCAACCCACATGTTCAGAGATACAGCACGGAAACAGGCCCTTCGGCCCAACTCATCCATACAGACCAAGATGCCCAACCCACATGTTCAGAGATACAGCACGGAAACAGGCCCTTCGGCCCGACTCATCCATACAGACCAACATGCCCAACCCACATGTTCAGAGATACAGCACGGAAACAGGCCCTTCGGCCCAACTCATCTATACAGACCAAGATGCCTAACCAACATGTTCAGAGATACAGCACGGAAACAGGCCCTTCGGCCCAACTCATCCACACCGACCACGATGCCTGACCAAGATGTTTAGAGATACAGCACAGTAACGCTCTTTGCTGCATGACTCTATGATCTGATGACCATTGATCCCCTGCTCACACTAGTGTTATATTATTTCATTTACAAAGGGCAATCAACCTTCAAGCCTGCATGCCTTTCAGATGTGGAAGGAAAGTGAAGCATCTCGAGGACCCCCACGTGGTCACAGGGAATGTGGAACGTGCAAACTCCACACAGAGAGCACCTGAGATTAGGATTGACTCAGATCTCTGGGGCTGAGAGGCAGTAGTGTACCAGCTGTGTCACTCGCCTGTGCCTGGCCCATATCCCCATAAAGGGTGGTGGGTGTGTGGAACGAGCTGCCGAAGAAGATGGTTGAAGCAGGTACTACCACAAGGTTTAAGAAACATTTGGACAGGTACATGGATATGACAGGTTTAGAGGGATGTGGGCAGGTGGGGCTAGTGTAGATGGGACATGTTAGTCGGTGTGGGCACGTTGGGCCGAAGGGCCTGTTTCTTTGCTGCATGACTCTCTGATCTGATGAAGCCAATCTTTGAGGAGAGTTCAGTCCTAACACAGGAAGCTCCCACAACTAACAATGAGATAACAACCAGATAGCAACCTATGTTAGAGCCATAGAGTCGTACCGCCTGGAAACAGGTTTGACTCCACCTCATCAGTGCTGACCAACATGCCCCATCTATACTAGTCCCACCTGCCTGCATTTGGCCCACCTGCCTTTAAACCTGTCCTTTCCATGTACCTTCCCCAATATCTTTTAAATGTTGTTATAGGACTTGCCTCAACTACCTCCTCTGGCACCTTGTTCCATACACCCACCACCCTCTGTGTAAAAACATTGCCTCTCTAGTTCTTATTAAATCTTTCCACTCACACGTTAAACTGCCATCCTCTAGTTCTTGGTTGCCCCACTGTAGGCACTGAAGACTCTGTAACGATCGAGGTAACTACCTGTGGAGACACCAGTGGGAAATCCAAAGCTCTTGCCATGTGTCCCTGGGTTTTTTTTCTGGGGGAGAAGGGGCAATCATGTAATGCTCTATGTGAAAGACAACTCCCGTGCAGTTCCCCCAGTGCTGCTCTCCAACGGTGCAGTACTCAAAGTGGCAGCTTTGATTTTCGGGTATCAGTCTCCGACATGGCCTCGACTTGACCCAGAGGGGAGACCGACATCTAATGAGGAAGAAAAACGTCCCAAGCAGAGGACGGAGAGAGGAGGTGAGAGCAATATTCAACTCACTCATCCGCAGAGTAATTAGGGTGCGGAGAAGAGAAAGGGAGTGTGTCCCAGCTGATTTTGTGATGCAGTCGACCCACAAAATAAACTGGAAATTCCCCCGCTGGGGCAGGGACGAGTGGTTAAAATCAGAGGCTGATGAATAATGCAGGCACCACTCAGCAGAGCAGCTCCAAGTGGCACCAGCAGTGCCCCAACAGACAATTAATTACAGGCATGTTCAACGGCAAATTAATTTCCTTCCTCATCAATAACCATGTTTGTAATGGCGTCTGCACAGGGCTGGCAGAGGCTGCACTACAAGATCCTCAGCCTCCCCCCAACACCACAACTGGGATGTCAAAGCCACAAGACTCCACAGCACAGGAGACCACTCGGCCTGTTCACCCCATGCTGGCTCTCTGAGAGACGGCTCGGGCCAGACCCACTCTCCACAGCCCACAACAGTTCTCCACGTCAATCATGCCCTCTGAAAGACCCTGCGGAGTCGGATAAGGTCAACCTTCATCTTGCTGAGTGATGACGAAGGCACAAGAGGTCAAATGGCCTCTTCCTGCTTCTTATGATCTACCACCCTTGTCAGGCACCACGTCCCACATCACAACAACTCGCTGTGTGCAAAGAAATTCAAACCCATTATACTCACTCCTGTCCCTGATACTGAAACCTGCATCTCCTGACATCCCCTCTTCAAACCCCTTATGATTTTAAGGGCAGCACAGTGGTGCAACTGGTAGAGCTGCTGCCTCAAGTGTCAGAAACCCAGGTACGCTTCTGACCTCATGCTGCCTGTGTGGAGTTTGCATGTTCTCTCTGTGACTGCATGGGTTTCCTCTGGGTACTCCGGTTTCCTCCCACATCCCAAAGTCTTGCAGGTTTGTAGGTTAATCAGCTCTGTGTAAATTGCCCCAAGTGTGCAGGGAATGGATGAGAAAGTAGGATAACATAGAACTAGTGCGAACAGGTGATTAATGGTGGGCACAGAGTCCAGTGGCTGAAGGGCCGTCTCCATGTTAAGTTTCAAACAATCCTTGACTTTAGACAGACACACCATGCTGGAGTAAGTCAAGGATAGGCAGCAGCATCTCTGGAGAGAAGGATGGGTGACGTCACGGGTCAAGACCCTTCTTCAGACTGCTTCACTTTATCTGCACTAGTCACCTCAGTTTATCCAGTCTCTCCATGGAACCATAGTTACCAATACTACAGGAGATTCTATTTTGCTTGGGCAGCTTACAATCCAGCAGTATAATTATTGATTTCTCTAACTTCCAGTGACCCCTTGCTTTCCTTCCCTCTCCTACCCTCCCCCACCCCAGTTCTCCAACGAGTTTCACTGTCCTGATTAATTTTACTAATTGTGTGCCTCATTGTCACCTTCCCCTCAGCTGACATTGAACCATTCTACATTTCCTTAGCATCCTCTGCTTTTATCTGTTGTTTTCACACCTCACCCTTCCATATCTCTAGACTCCCTCTCCCCTAACTCTCAGTCTGGAGTAGGGTATTGACCCGAAACGTCTGCTATTCCTTTTCTCCAGAGATGCTGTCTCACCCGCTGAGTTACTCCAGCGTTTTGTGTCTATCTTCAGTGTAAACCAGCATCTGCAGTTCCTTCCTACACAAGACTGTTACTGAGTTTATTCAAGGCCAAAACGTCAGACATTTGGTCCGTAGTGCAATACCGGGTAACGGGAAGTGGGCATAGAAAGAAACTGGGGCCATGAAGACATCTGTCCTGATCTGAGTACCAGAGAGGCTGGAGGAGCCACCTAGCTTATTCCCGTTCCTATTTCTGATGTACCACGCTTAATCACCCTCTTCCCTCGCCCTATTTTCTTCAAAATGGCATATATCCCAAATCATTATTTTGGGAACAGGCTCACCATTCTGACAAGGAGAGAAGTATATAAAATGATGAGAGGCATTGATATGGTAGACAGTCAGAACCTCTATCCCAGCATGGATAAAATCAAGTACTAGAGAGTATAGCTTTAAGGTGAGAAGTGCAACATGTAAAGGCGATGTGGACTCAGGTTTGTTCTTACACAGAGGGTGGCGAGTGGCTGGAAGGTGGTGCCAGGAGTGGTGGTGAAGGCAGATACGATAGTGGCATTTAAGAGACTTTAGGATGGACACATGGACATGCAGGGGATGGAGGGATATGGATCATGTGCAGGCAGAGGAGGGTTGGTCCTGACATTATGTTCAACATAGACACTGTGGGCCGAAGGGTCTGTTCCAGTGCTGGACTGTTCTATGTTTTATGTTGCAGGGGAACGAGGGGCCCATTCAGTTTTGACCCATCCCACTTGTTAACTTTACCTAGACCCAATACCACCTCAAGGACTAAAAAAACCTTTCCTATTCAAAAAAACGTGTGGAGGATATTTCTTTGATCTTTAAAAAGCACGGTTATTTCATAGCCACAGGGACCATGGAGGAACATCTTCCGCTTTGCTAAGTGGCTCCAGCGACCTCGATTAAAAAGAGTGCAATTTCTCAGGCAATTGAATGCTTTTACTGCATTAGCAGCCTCAGGATCACACGGAATAAATGGCACAGAAACTGGGCTTTGGGCCCAACCAATATCCATGCTGTACCTGAGCCTTACAGAGCCAGGGATCCAGGTTCCATCCTGACTGCGGGTGCTGCCTGTACGGAGTTTGTACGTTCTCCCTGTGACTGCCTAGGTTTTCTCCGGGTGCTCCGGTTTCCTCCCACATCCCAAAGACGTGCAGGTCTGCAGGTTAATTGACTTCTGCAAGTTGTAAGTTGTCCCTGCTAGCGTGCGGGGTGATCGCTGGTCGGCGTGGACCCGGTGGCTGAAGGACCTGTTTCCATGCTGTATCTCTAAAGACTCAATCCTACATTGCACGCTGCCAAACATGCCTGTCAAGCCTTCCCTTAAACATATCAGGTCCAATCATCTCAACCAGTCCCTGTGGGAGTAGGATCCATATTCTTATCACTCTGGGTCTGAATTCCTCACCGGATTACTGGCAGCCATCTCAGAGCTCTGACCTAATTATGCTTTTCCTCACAGGTGGAAACAACAAATGTGAGGAAGCTCTCTTGTCAAAGAGAGTCATAAATGAGAGTCATAGAGCGATACCAGTGTGGAAACAGGCCCTTCAGCCCAACTTGCCCACACCGGCCAACATGTCCCAGCTACACTAGACCCACCTGCCAGCGCTTGGTCCATATCCCTCCAAACCTGTCCTATCCATGTACCTGTCTAATTGTTTCTTCAATGTTGGGATAGTCCCAGCCTCAGCTACCTCCTTTGGCAGCTCGTTCCATACACCCACCACCCTCTGTGTGAAAAAGTTACCCCTCAGATTCCTATTAAATCTTTTCCCCTTCACCTTGAACCAATGTCCTCTGGTCCTCGATTCCCCTACTCAGGGTAAGAGACTCTGTGCATCTACCCGATCTATTCCCCTCATGATTTTATACACTTCTATAAGATCTCCCCTCATCCTCCTGTGCTCCATGGAATAGAGACCCAGCCTACTCAACCTCTCCCTGTAGTTCACACCCTCTAGTCCTGGCAACATCCTCATAAATTTTCACTGAACCCTTTCAACCTTGACAATAACTCAAATTTCACTGTACCTTAATTGGTACATGTGACAATAAATTGATCTTGAAATCTTGAATACCTTTCCTTTAACATGGTGCCCAGAACTGAACACAATATTCTAAATGCGGTCTCACCAACATCTTATGGAATTGCAAGATGACCTCCCAATTTCTACACTCAATACTCTGACTGATGAAGGCCAAAGAGCCAAAAGCCTTTTTGACCACCTTATCTACCTGCGACTCGTCCTTCAAGGAACCATGCACCTGCACTCCTAGATCCCTCTGCTCTACAACACTCCCCAGAACCCTACCATTCACTGTGTAGGTCCTGCCCTTGTTCAACGTCCCAAAATGCAACTCCTCATACTTTTCTGTATTAAATTCCATCAACCATTCCTCCGCCCACCTGGCCAATCGATCCAGATCCTGCTGCAATCTTTCACAACCATCTTCACTATCTGCAAAACCACTAACATTCAGGGATTGCTACATCTGAAGGCTCTGCATCTATTGGGCATTGGGAATAGCACAGAAACAGGCCCTTCGGCCCAAATCGCCCATGCCAACCAAGATGCCCATCTATGCTAGTCTCACCTGCCTCAGTTTGGCCTATGTCCCTCTAAATCATTCCTATTTATGTAACTGTCCAAATGTCCTTTAAATGTTTGTTACATACCTGCCTCAGTACCTCCTGTGGCAGCTTGTTCCACATACTCACCAGAGAGTGACATTGTCATTTTTATTTCAATTAATTGTGATAACTGGATGCCCTTGGTTTCTTCAAGTATCCCTTGCTTTCCCTCTCTCTCCATCCTCTCCCCAGTTCTCCTACCAGTCTTACTGTATCTGACAACATTTTATCTCTGTACCGCCCACTCCCCTGACATCAGTCTGAAGAAGGGTCTCGACCCGAAATGTCACCATTCCTTTTCTGCAGAGATGCTGCCTGTCCCACATTTTGTGTCTGCCCTTGGTTTAGATTGGCACCATGATGGCTGCAGCCATGCTGGGTGGAAGGGCCTGTTCCTGTGCTGTATTTAATCAGTAAACAAAGTTCACGGTATCTCAGACTCTGAATATCTCCCTTTTTTTGGGTCCTTTTTAAAAGCAGTAACAGGCATAATTCCCAAGGAATTGCACCAAAGATATGCAGGAATCACATGTTTGACCCAAGAGAGAGAAGTGTTTACTTGTCATATGCACCAACAAGAGAACAGTGAGTTCTTACTTGTAGCAGCAACAGGACTGTAAATGCAATCAATCTGTGAGATTGTGCATGAACCCAAGTTCTCAACGTGTCCCACTTCCACCACAAGTAATGTTCCAATTTCATCAAACTCTGACTCGTCTAAAAATCAGATGAGGCGTGTGCTTCTTAAAGACTGAAATCTCAAATGACAAGCAAACCAGATAATAGAAAAAAAGAACTGCAGATGCTGGTTTATACCAAAGACAGGCACAAAGTGCTGGAGTAACTCAGCGGGTCGGGCAGTGTCTCTGGAGTAAAAAGGTAGATGGTATTTCAGGTCCTGAAATGTTGCCTATCCATTCTCTCCAGAGATGCTCCCTGACCTGCTGAGTTACTCCAGCACTTTGTGTCTATCTTAAATAAACCATATACCCTGGTTCAATCAAACTACAACTTTCAACCCTCCGTAACTCCCTGGTCGACTCGTCCCTTCCTACCCAAACCACCCCAACCCCGGGCACTTTCCCCTGCAACCGCACGAGATGCAACACCTGTCCCTTTACCTCCCCCCTCAACTCCATCCAAGGACCCAAACAGTCTTTCCAGGTGAGACAAAGGTTCACCTGCACCTCCTCCAATCTTATCTATTGCATCCGCTGCTCTAGATGTCAACTTATTTACATCGGCGAAACCAAGCGCAGGCTCGGCGATTGCTTCGCTCAACACCTGCATTCGGTCCGCATTAACAAAACTGATCTCCCGGTGGCCGAGCACTTTAACTCCCCCTCCCATTCCCATCTGACCTTTCTGTCATGGGCCTCCTCCAGTGCCATAGTGAGGCCCACCGCAAATTGGAGGGACAGCACCTCCTATTTCGCCTGGGCAGTTTGCAGCACAGTGGTATGAACGTCGACTTCTCCAACTTTAGATAGCTCCTCTGTCCCTCCCTTCCCCTCCTCCTTCCCAGATCTCCCTCTATCTTCCTGTCTCCACCTATCTCCTTCCTTTGTCCCGCCCCCCCTGACATCAGTCTGAAGAAGGGTCTCGACCCGAAACGTCACCCATTCCTTCTCTCCCGAGATGCTGCCCGACCTGCTGAGTTACTCTAGCACTTTGTGAATAAATCGATTTGTACCAGCATCTGCAGTTATTTTCTTATACAACTTTCATTCTGTGTCAACTGGTCACATCCCAGGTATTGCCACCCTGACCAGAGATAAGCATCAAACTTGAGCCCAGAGCTGGTTCCAGTCCAATGGACTGGTTTGGGAGGGAGTGGGGTTGGGGGGAATTCATGAGCTGATAGCTTTGTCATTGCTTGGCTGTTTCTTTGCGCAGAGAAAGAGAGAGAGGGACTAATTGGCTCGGACTGCATTTATAAAACTGACAGGTTACATGCTGTTTCCAAAGGAAAACAGAGGCAGGTACAATGACATGAAAAATGACATGAAAAGTGACTGTGATGCCCTGAAGTGGAATCGTGCTGTCAGGGAACTGTGGGGCACAAGTGATGCACCATGCATGGTGCCACTGTGAGAAGTAATCACTCACCAAAACTGACAGGCAAGGACAGCATGATCCCTTCTAAATGGCTCCATCACTACACCACACTAGGGTTGCCAACTTCCTCACTCCCAAATACGGGACAAGGTGAACTGTCCCGGCCGACAGCGGCCCACATACCTAATACGGGACAAGGGCGGTCCCGTATGGGACAAACCAATTTAGCCCAAAATAAGGGATGTCCCGGCTAATATGGGACAGTTGGCAACCCTACATCCACACCTAACATCGCTGGACACCACACAGCCAGGCCCAAATGTCTCTGGGCACTGTGGAGTAGGGTAACAAAACTAGCAGCCCGTGAAGGGAGGAGAGAGAAGAGGAAATGTAAAATCATAGCAGCCCGTGAAGGGAGGAGAGGGAAGGAAATGTAAACTCATCGTGTTATACAGCAAGGGAACGGGCATGTGGCCCATATCGTTCATGCAATCATCACATCTATCTAAAGTCACCTCACTTGCATATGTCTAGCCATATGCCTCTATCCTTCAACCTGTCCAAGTGACTTTTTATTTTTTTAGTTTAGAGATACAGCGCAGAAACAGGCCCGCCCCAACCAGTGATCCCCGCACATTAACTCTATCCTACACACACTAGGGACAATTTACAATCTTTACCGAAGCCAATTAACCGACAAACCTGCACGACCTTGGAGTGTGGGAGGAAACCGGAGCACCCGGGGAAAACACACACAGGTCACTGGAAGAACGTGCAAACTCTGTACAGACAAGCACCTGTAGTCAGGATGAAACCCGGGTCTCTAGCACTGTGAGGCAGCTGCTGTGTCTTTTAAACGTTGTAATTGTAGCAGACCACAAAATCCTGCAGAAGCCACTGCCCTTGTTGCTCAGAGCTCATTCCCTTCCCTTCCAATGTTCCAATTTGCACCTTTGTCTGAGGCATCAGCCAGAATCACCGTGCAGGTTTGTTAAACCATTCACCTACAACCAATCATTAGAGCAAACACCCAACACTTAATCATTATGCTTCTATTTTTAAAAGCACATTCGCCTTTTTTGAAATTGGTTCATATCTCCACGGAAGAGGCAAACAAAAGATCGCCTGACGACGTTGATTTGTCAGACAATACCATGAGGACAACCATTAAAGTTCAACTCTCAGATGCAGCATAAAATGTCTCATAGCTTTTGGCTTGCAGGCATCATTAAGCAAGGCAAATACTGGCTTTGTTTCAGAGAAAAGATGCAGGGGCTAAGCAGAGGGAACGCTGTGACTTGGAGGGAGCGCCGTGATGCCGGTGGGAGGGAGCGCGTGCTGCCTTTTAGATTTTATAGAGATACAGCACGGAAACAGGCCCTTCGACCCACCCAGTCCGTGCTGACCGGCGATCACCCCATTCACTAAATACTATCCTACACACAAGGGACTATTTACAATTTTAACAAAGCCAATTAATCTACAAACCTGCACGTCTTTGGAGTGTGGGAGGAAGCTGGAGCACCGGAGAAAACTCACACAGGTCACGGGGAGAAGGTACAAATTCCGTACAGACAGCACCCGTGGTCAGGATGGAACCTGGTTCTCTGGTGCTGTAAGGCTGCAACTCTACCCCTGCGCCACTATGCGAATGCCCAAGGGAACATCACACCGTGGGAGGGGAAGCATCAAGTGAGCGCCACACTGTTGGAGGGTTTCAGCCTAGAGTGTGAACCATCTCTTTGCCCCCAAAGATGCTGCCTGACCTGCAACTCATTACTCTGCGAGAGGGGCATCAATCTCAGAAACAGACATTAAACCAAGTATCATAGAAACAGAGAACTCCAAATTCTGCTTTATACCAAAGATAGCCATAAAGTGCAGGAACAACTCAGTAGGTCAGGCAGGATCTCTGGAGGAAAAGGTTAGAGTCGAGACCCTTCTTCAGAATGTTCTCTTAAACCAAATCTATTTCAGTCTCAAGTGTCGACCCATAACGTTACCCATTCCTTGTCACCACTGATGCTGCCTGTCCCGCTGAGTTACTCCAGCACTCTGTGAAACGTCACCTATCCATGTTCTCCAGAGATGCTGCCTGACCCGCTGAGTTACTCCAGCTCTCTGTGAAATGTCACCTATCCATGTTCTCCACAGATGCACTCTGTGAAACGTCACCTATCCACGTTCTCCACAGATGCTGCCTGACCCACTGAGTTACTCCAGCACTCTGTGAAACGTCACCATTCCTTGTCTCCACAGATGCTGCCCGACCCGCTGAGTTACTCCAGCACTCCGTAAAACATCACCTATCCATGTTCTCCACAGATGCTGCCTGACCCGCTGAGTTATTCCAGCACTTTGTGAAACGTCACCTACCCATGTTCTCCACAGATGCCGCCTGACCCGCTGAGTTATTCCAGCACTCTTTGAAACGTCACCTATCCATGTTCTCCACAGATGCTGCCTGACCCACTGAGTTACTCTAGCACTCTGTGAAACGTAACCTATCCATGTTCTCCACAGATGCTGCCTGACCCGCTGGTTTACTCCAGCATTCTGTGAAACGTCACCTATCCATGTTCCCCACAGATGCTGCCTGACCTGCTGAGTTACTCCAGCACTCTGTGTCTTTCTATTTCTGCCCCTTCCCTTAGACATAAAATGTCACACAAGATGATTTTGGTGGTTTACGGTGCAATCTCACCAATCTCCTGGGCCAATACTCGTTAATGTTGCATGCGGGATCTTGCTCTGCGTAAATCATGTGGCACAATGGAGTCTCTCTCATCATTGTCATAGAGCCATATAGCAGAGAAACTGTCCGTGTGGCCCAACCTGTCCCATCTGCCTGCATTTGGCCCACATCCCTCTAAAGCCTTGCTATTGAGAGATCTGCTCAAATGGCTTTTAAAAGTCGTAATTGTCTCGGTTCTATTGTTTCCTCTGCTAGCTCAGCTCTCTCTTGTGCCCAACTCTCTCCCCTCTCACTTTAAGCCTGTGCCCTCTAGTTTTAGAAATGCTCCTGGGGAAAAGACTGTGAGCGTTCACTTTATCCATGCCCCCCATGATCTTGCACACCTCAATAAAGTCACTGCTCAGCCTACCCTCCAAAGAAAAAACTCCCAGCCTATCCAACCTCTCCCTGTAACTCAAGCTCAGAAGCCCATGTTACATCCTGGTGGAAGATAGACACAAAAAGCTGGAGTAACTCAGCAGGTCAGCCAGCATCTCTGGACAAACTAGGTGACTTTTGGATCAAGACCATTCTTCAGACCCGAAACACCAACTTATTCCTTTTCTCCAGATGCATGACCCACTGGGTTACTCCAGCTTTTTGTATGTGTGTCTCACCGACAATCATTTGCAGTTCACACACAAAAGCTGTCTGAATAATTCTCGTCAGTAACAAATTCCTGTAAAACATTCGGGTGATAGGAAGCAAAGATATTCCAGACAAAAATCAATGTGACACTCGGTGACTAATCCAGGCAGCAGCAGCTTCTCACACACACACATTCACTGAGAGCTGAGATTTAAGTAGCACATCACACTGTCATGCACTGATTCTACAGGCCGTTACCATCAGGCTCCACGGGTAATTAACCCTGGGGACTAATAAAACACAACAAGATTTTACAAGACCTCATGAAGAAAATGAATGCTCAAAACGAGTTGATTGGTGAGCAACTCGAGAATTTGAATACATAATTCAAACAGCTTTAACTAAACTCAGACTGTAATAGGTCTCAGAAAGACAAAGACTGGTGAAATGGCAGAAGTAATTGCAACTATGAAGCAATTGAGCTTTAGTCAGAGGAGTGGAGAAGGGCAACATAACTTAAATGACACCATTTTAAAGACGGTCACAGGAACAGAGTCCCACGGGCATGGAAATCTCACAAGTTGACAGGATTTGGGAAAATTGTGGGAAAGTAGGAGTGGCACCTAATTTTTAAAGAGGCACATCGAATTCAAAAGCAAATAATTAATTTCTCTTGTAGTCATTTTTCAGGATTGCCTACGCCAGCATTTATTGCCCATCTGTGAACGCACTTGAAGGGAGCAGTGAGATGTTAGTCACATTCAACGTTATTCACATTATTCCCTTTTCATGTACACTGTGAACGGCTCGATTGTAATCATGTATTGTCTTTCTGCTGACTGGTTAGCACGCAACAAAAGCTTTTCACTGTACATCGGTCATAGAGTCATAGAGTCATAGAGTCTTACAGCACAGAAAGAGGCCCTTCGGCCCATCGTGTCTGTGCCGCCCGTTACCAAACACAGTCTAATTTTAATCCCATTTTCCCGCATTTGGACCGTAGCCCTGAATGTTGTAGCATTTCAAGTGCCCATCCAAATGCCTCTTAAACGTTGTGAGTGTTCCCGCCTCCACCACCACCCCAGGCAGTGAGTTCCAGACTCCAACCACCCTCTGGGTGAAAAAGTTCTTTCTCACATCCCCCGAAACCTCCCTCCCCTTACCCTGTATCTATGTCCCCTCGTTGTTGAACCTTCCACCAGTGGAAGAAGTTCCCCGCCATCTACCTTATCTATGCCCCTCATGATCTTGTACACCTCGATCATGTCCCCTCTCAGCCTTCTCTGCTCCAGGGAAAACAACCCCAGTCTGCTCAGTCTCTCCTCATAGCCGAGGCCCTTCATCCCTGGCAGCATCCTGGTGAATCTCCTCTGCACCCTCTCCAAAGCTATCACATCCTTTCTATAATGTGGTGACCAGAACTGTACACAATACTCCAGCTGTGGCCTCACCAGTGTTCTGTACAATTCCATCATTATCCCCCTACTTTTATATTCGATGCCCCGGCTAATGAAGGCCAATAACCCATATGCCTTTTTGACCACCCTGTCCACCTGCCTTCAAGGACTTGTGTACCTGTACTCCAAGGTCCCTCTGTACCCCTGTCTTCCCTAGGGTCCTTCCATTCATGGTGTACACGTGACAATAAATAAACTAAACTAAACCTAACGACAGGGATGCAAACAATGGAACTAGTAGGACAACTAGGGTGAGAGAGGAAGCGGAGAGGGCCGGGGAGGGGGGGGTTGTTCTGGCCTTCTCTATCTTTCAGTCTGAAGAAGGGTTCAGACCCAAAGCGTCACCTATTCCTTTTCTCCAGAGATGCTGCCTGACCCGCTGAGTTACTCCAGCATTTTATGTCCATCTCCAGCCGACATATAGTGTCTGGCCCTTCTCCTACAGTGTCCAGTTCCTTGATTCTTCCACTCTTTTCACAAACATGCCAAGGATAATATTCATAAATCCCTAGCAGGAACGGTATTACCATTTCTAGGCACCATTTTAGGAAGTATGCCAAGGCTATCTCGACAAAGAGTCATAGTTACATTGGCTTCATCAAGCTTCCGCTGGCTGTATAACACTTTAAGCCTATTCTCCATTCAACAATGTTGACCTCAGTCCTGATCCCCAGAACCCATGATTTCTTTTCGATTATCGCAGCTTTGAAGGTACGTTGACTGCGCCTCCATAACTTTCTGTGGGGAGAGTTCCAAAGACTCACGGCCCTCTGAGAAAGAAGTTGCTCTGAAGTGGCCAAGCTGCATATTGAGGTGCTGCCCTCCTGGGTCTGGACTCACTCCAACTCTTCCAGTGGCCTCAAGGGAAATATCCTCACAGCAATCTCACGAATTCCTTTCACAATCTGAAGCTCCAATGTGATCAAATCTCACTGAGAACTGAGACTTAGTCATTCATCAAAAAAACCGGCATCAATCTTGTGAAGATTCCCTGCACTGCCTTCAAAGCAAGAACATCTTTCAGGCGACACGGTGGTGCAGTGGTAGAGCTGCTGCCTCACAGCGTCAGAGACCCGGGTTCCATCCAGACTATGGGTGCTGTCTGTACGGAGTTTGTACGTTCGCGAGAGCATGCATGAGAGCAGGCACATGTGTGTGTGTGCAGGCATGTGCACATACGAATGTGTGTGCAGGTTTGTGCATGTGGAGGTGTGCAGGCGGGCATGCGCGGGTGTAGACGTGTGTGTACATCTGTGGCCTTCGTGTGCGTGTGCAGACCTTCGTGTGCATGTATGTGCTTGTGCGGGTGTGCATGTGTGGGCATAGGCACGTGTGTGCAGGTGTGTGTGTGCCTGTGCAGGCGTGCATGTGCGGGTGCAGGCATGCGTGTGCAATTGTTCACAGGCGGTGTGAGTGTAGGCACGTGTGAAGGCACCAGTGTGCATATGTAGTGTGTGTGTGCACAAATCAGGTGTACCTGTGTATATGTGCACACGCGCGGGTGTGGGGGTGTGCTTGTGCAGGCACGTGTTCGTGTGCGCAGGTCAGATGCACCTGTGAGGGTGTACTGCACAGGCACACACGTATGCATAGATGTGCATGTATGTGTGCCTGTGTAGGTTTGCATGTGTAGACACATGTGTGTGTAGGTATGCGTGTGCTGGCATGCGTATGTGTGAAGTTCAGGTGCGCCAGAGTTGCTGGTACGTGTGAAGTTCAGGTGCACCAGTGCAGGTGCGCATGTAGATGCGATGCACAGGCGCACATGCATGCATAATTGTGTGGAGCATGTATATGCACACATGTGCAGGTAGATGCACGTGTGTGTGTTGTGTGTGTGTGTGTGTGTGTGAAGGCGTGTGTGTGCAGTTACACGTGTGCTTGTGCAGGTACGTGTGTGCATGTATAACACGCACTGCACGTCTAACACGCACTGCACGTCTAACACGCACTGCACGTCTGCACTCTGCTGCTGCCATGCGGAGGCTCCTTTAAGAGGGGGCTGCCATGCACTTGCATCACAGTATGAGTTCACATTAAAGCAAAACGGATGGCAGGTCTCGCGTCAGTCAGCAGTGCAAAACACATTAGTGAGAATGTGGGCCGTGGTAATCACTGAGTTGTGGGTAATACATAATTAAAGAGGAGGAGCATATCTGTCATCCCAGCACCCGTCTCATTCACAGCATCATTCCAGGTGATTAGTAATTATATCACATTTATACAGGGAAGTGGTGGTCCTTTTATTGCCTAGCAACCTCCTCTGCCTCTTTTATCCTTCACTAATGCTGGTTACTGCAGATGTTCATCAGCCCCAGATCAACTTGTGCGCTGCCAGCTGTAGCTCAGTGCAAAAGGCTTTGGCTTGAAGGTCACAGGTCCAAGACCTGCTTCACACACTCCAGCCAAGAATTCCCATGCTAGGGTGAACGAGCCCCAGCCAGCCTGGCAGTGGGTGCTGAGGTATGGGAAGGGCTCGCTTTAGGTTGAAACATTCAACCAACATCCCCCTCAAAACACATGAACTGATCTGTAAAAGGACACAAAGTGCTGGAGTAACTCAGCAGGTCGGGCAGCATCTCTGGAGAACATGTAATAGGGGCAGCACGGTGGCACAGCAGTACAGTTGCTGCCTCACAGCGCCAGAGACCCGGGTTCGATCATGTCCTCGGGTCTATCTGTACGGAGTCTGCACGTTCTCCCTGTGACTGCTTGGGTCTTCTCCCACAGTCCAATGACGTGCAAGTTTGTAGGTTAATCGGCTTTGGTAAAAAATTGTAAATTGTGCGCGGCCGGGATAATGCTGGTGTACGGGGTGATCGCTGGCCGACGTGGGCTTGTTGGGCTGAAGGGCCTGTTTCCACACGGTAAAGATGATGCTTTGGTGTGGACCCTTCTTCCAACTCACCCTAAAAAGGTCACTTATCCACCATGAAACAATTCATGCACCACAGCAGACACTACACGTCTTTGGTTAATGGCAGATTTGAAATGATCCGAGGTGTTAAAAGTTGTTGAAATGTGTTATTATCATGGATATCAAGATATCAAAAAGCTTTGGTTTGCCTATATCCATGTAGGGCCATAGCTGCTATGAACTGGTCCTGCTGAGCCGGATGGTCACATCGCACAGTGAACCGGCACAGATCTACTTGCACTTTATTCCGTTTTAAAACTGTTCTAATTTGTTTCATTGGGTTGTTTAAATTAATACTGACTAGCTAATTAATTTATTGCATCATATGGGAGGCGCATTCCCAATCTCGTTGTACCCCTGTACAATGACAATAAAGATATATTGTATTGTATTGTATAGTGAGGCCCGCCAGAAATTGGAGGAGCAGCACCTCATATTTCGCCTGGGCAGTTTGCGGCCCGGTGGTATGAACGTCGACTTCTCCAACTTCAGATAGCTCCTCTGTCCCTCCCTTCCCCTCCTCCTTCCCAGATCTCCCTCTATCTTCCTGTCTCCACCCATATCCTTCCTTTGTCCCACCCCCGACATCAGTCTGAAGAAGGGTCTCGACCCGAAACGTCACCCATTCCTTCTCTCCCGAGATGCTGCCTGACCTGCTGAGTTACTCCAGCATTTTGTGAATAAATCGATTTGTACCAGCATCTGCAGTTATTTTCTTATACTACTTGTATTGTATTGTATTGTATTGTATTGTATCCAATGAGATAATAATATACATGAATGCGATCAAGCCACACACAAGTACAACAGGTCGACAGAAAAGGAAAATACCAGAGTACAGAATATAGTTTCTCAGCATTCGATAAAAGAACACTTCCAGAGAAAGTCCAATTAATTCATCAGCGGGCACATGAGCACCTCATCAGTTCAGTGCATTTCATCCCAGACCACAGCCATCTTCTCAATTCACACACAACTGCACAGAGTTATTGCAACTGAATGCTGCGTGCTGCAAAGAGACTAATTCAGGGATTCCAAAGAGGTAGATATTTTTCATATGTGTAAGAATGAACTGCAGACGATGGTTTAAACCAAAGATACACAGAAAAGGATGGAGGAAGTCAACGGGACAGGCAGCATCTCTGGAGAGAAGGAATGGGTGACGTGTCTGGTCGAGATCCTTCTTCATACACCGGCCTCTAACTAAAGTAGTTAGTAATAACATGTTGTAAACTGACTTTTCTGAAGTATCTCATGAAGCTGAATCAACTGGAGTCATTAATTTGATTGCAACACCTTGCCCTGAAAAGATCTAGCAAGATTTGTGGAAGTGAATGCTCAATACCGACTCCGGGTGCTGTCTGAGTGGAGTTTGTACGTTCTTCCTGCGACCGCATGGGCTTCCTTCAGGTTTGCCGGTTTCCTCCCACATCTCATAGACCTACAGGTTTGTATTTCCCTCCCGCCCTAGTTCCACAGTTATCCACATAGTTTCCCTCTTGCTTTCACATCCTCCCTCGTCAACAATACCCACCCTGTCTGAAGTCATTTGTGGCCAGCCCCAATAGATCCTGATCTTTTCACACAATACAGAACTTTATTGTCATTCGGTACCGAGATACCGAACGAAATTACATTTCCAGCAGTCACAAAACACAACAAAAAAGAAAAGAACACAGGACACACGCCCCCAACACCTTCACCCCCCTCCCTGTACTTTCAGTCTAAAGTGTCCCTGCCCAAAACGTCACCCATCCTTTTTCTTCAGAGATCCTACCTGGCCCGCTCAATTACTCCAGCACTTGTTTGTAGATTAATTGGCTTCTGTAAAATTGTAAATTGTGTCAGTGTGTCGGATAGACTCGGTGGGCTGAAGGGCCTGTTTCCATGCTGTATCTCTAAAGTCTACGAACTGCTACAGGGTGTGTGCCACTGTGGGGACGAGGGGCACAACAACCCACTTCTTTGCTGCACCATCCCTATACTTCTAGATGGTCACTGAGATTCTCTCCTTCCTGCGGACTGGGTTTAAGCTTAAGATCTCACTCAGCCATCTGTCACCAGTTCCCCAAACTCTGACCCAATTGAAATGCTGTCACCTCTCAAGGGAGCCTTGAAGCACCATTAAAATGTCATTCAATTCAGTTTTAATTACACTGCTGCTATTCGGGACGATGTTGAGTTAAAGCTTGTCCCTCTCCCACCTGCTGTAGAATCATGAGGCAGCATCGGGGTCAGCAGTGCATCATGCCTTTATGCTGCGTCTTAACTAATCTTTATTTATTTGTCTGCGTGTGTGTGCATGCGCATGTATATTTATACACACACACACATACATATATATATATATATGTATACATGCACACATATATATACAAATATACATACATTTAATATTGTGTATATTTATTGCTTTATTTTTTTACAGGTACACACAGGTATATAAATAAATACATAAATATATACACACACGTGCCCACGAGTATATAAATAAATCGGAAGGGTCTCGAGCCAAAAAAACGTCACCCATTCCTTCTCTCCAGAGATGCTGCCTGTCCCGCTGAGTTACTCCAGCACTGTGTCTACCTTCTATATAAATAAATGACTATAAATACGCACATATATATTTTTTCTTTGTTTATTATGGGTTTTACAGAGTAGTATGTTTACATGCATGTAGTGCTGCTGCAATAAAGAACATCATTGTTCTGTTTTGGGATATATGACAATAAAACACTCTAGCCTCTAGAAGGAAGGGTCTCTTGACTCACCCTGCACCCTGACAGTCTGCTGTTAGCATATTCTTCTGCATATTTCTGTTTGCAAAGGCCAGTCAGATCATTTGATTCAGAAGGATGGTCTATTAAAAAAAAAAACTCTCAGAGTTGTGCAGCATGGAAGGAAGCCATTAAAGCAGAAAACAAATAAGGGCAGAAGGATTCAGCCATCTGGTCCCTCGAGGCTTCACTGCCACTCAATAACACCATGGTTGAGCGGATCCACTTTCCAGCCTGTTCCCTCATCCAACTCCCCAGCAGAACAAATGTTATTCATCGCTGCCTTGAATGTTCCAAAGATTCACAACCCCCAGAGAGGAAATTCCTTTCCAACTTCACTGCAAATGGGTGGCTGCTTGTGAAACGTTGCCTCCTGGATCTGGATTCCTGCAGGAGAGGCAACATCTCCCAGCATCCATGCCCCAAGAACCCTTTTCCTTTCAGGAAGATCTCCTTTCATTTTTCCAAACTCATGTTCATAAGTCATAGGAGCAGAATTAGGCCAATCGGCCCATCCAGTCTACTCCACCACTCAATCATGGCTCATCTATCTTTCCCTGGATGATATTACACTTTTCCACATTATACTCCGTTTGTAAGGCTAAGCAAGCAGTCAGGAAATCAAACATTATGCTTGTCTTTACTGCATGTGGATGAGTTCCACAGCAGAGACATTTTGTCCGATCGTACTAAGCCCATGGCAGACCACATATAGAACATTGTGTGCAACACTGAAAGATCTTATCGAATGCCAGAACAGGCACTATTTCTTATGTTCTCAATCCCTGACAGTATATATTTCATTTAATAGTCTCCGTGCACCTTATCTAAAGCTTTCCAAAACCCAAAAGGGCCATATCTTCTGATTCACCCTTATCAATCCTGCTGTTACATTAAACAAAATCTCCATCAAATGTCATTTCCCGTTATAAATCCTAGACAACTCGACTCAATCCCATCATTGTTTTCTCAGTACCTTGAGTATTTTCCCTACTCCTGATGTCAGGCAAACTATTTTTCAGGCAGATATTTTGAGGGCAGAGATTGATTAATTCTTGATTCGTAAGGATGTATGGGGAGAAGGCAGGAGAATGGGGTTGAGAGGGAGAGATAGATCAGCCATGATTGAATGGCAAAGTAGACCTGATGGGCCGAATGGCCTGTCTGCTCCTATCACTTTTGTATGATGTTTTGGGTTGAGTGTGAAAAGGGTCTCGACCCGCAGCGTCATCCATCCACTTTCACCAGAGATGCTGCCTGACCCACTGAGTTACTCCAGCATTTAGTGTCTATCCACCTATCACTTGCCAGGCTTTGAACAGACCAGACTTCTCTTGCATCTTTCTTTCCCCGACCACAACCATTCTGCAGGGTCCCGACCCAGAACGTCACATATCCATGTTCTCCAGAGAAGCTGCCTGACCCTCCGAGTTCCTCCAGCACTTTTTGTCTTTTTGAGCTGATTTGTTCTTTTTTTTTTGTTCTCAATCCTTTTGTAAATCGCAGGTTTACAACTTGCTACCTCCAAAACTCAGACCATTCCAGAATCTGCTGTAAGATAACTAGTCCACAGCCACCCTCTTAAAGCCCTAGAAAGTTGCCTGTCATGCCCTGAAAATCTATCACCTATCAATCCCATTAATTTCTCCAATACTGCATTTTACCACAGTAAATTTCTATTTTAGCTCCTCACTCTCCACTTTTTTGTAGTAGCGTCCAGGTTTTTATGTTTTCCTCCATTAAGACAGACACAGATAATTTGTTCAATTTCTCTGCCATTTCCTTATTCCGTAATATAATTTATTGTGTCTCAGTCTGTAAGGGACTCACATTAATTCTAGCTAAGCTTTTCCTTTTGACATTTCCAAAGAAGCTTTAAAAGGTCTATTCTAATGCTTCTTGTGAGAAAACTCCTATTTTACAGTTCCTTTAACAATTCCTTGGTCAACCTTTGCTGAATTCTGAGATTTCCCTAATTTCCAGGCTTCCTACTTTTCTGGAGACTAAGTCATTTCCTTTGATATAATATTATCTTTCACCTCTTTGCAGCCATCAAATTCCCTGCTTTTTTAAAAACATATATTACTTGCAAACCAGGGCCAGACTATCTTCTGTGTTGGAAGGAACTGCAGATGCTGGTTTAAACCGCAGATGGACACCAAAATGCTAGAGTAACTCAGCGGGAGAGGCAGTATCTCTGGAGAGAAGGAATGGGTGACGTTTCAGGTAGAAACCCTTCTTCAGTCTCGACCCGAAACGTCACCCATTCCTTCTCTCCAGAGATGCCGCCTGTCCCTCTGAGTTACTCCAGCATTTGGGTGTCTATCTCCAAATTATCTCCTTCTCCATTTCTCTTCTAAGAGTTAAATATCCTGGAATGTTTAATCCAAATATTTCTGGAATGAGCATTAGACATTAATCAATTATTTCCATTTATGCCGTTACATAACAACATGAGAAAATAGTCGCAGAAACAGTTCACTCAGCCTTTCCATTCAATGAGATCAAGGTTGATCTGCTTGAGGCCTCAACTCTTATTACTTGAATTATCTGGTATGAACAACACATGCATTCAAATGAGCTTAAAGTTCCATTTCAATTATTTTCCCAGCTCTGACTATATCTTATGTTTGTATGCACAATCTCCTCCTAACAACCCAGTCACCATTCCCCAGCCTGGCAACCCGCATTATTTGTCCTTTCTCTTTAACATCCCAAACCTTCCCTCACCCCAAACATAAATTAACTGCATTAACTATTCAGCACTTTGGCGTGACCACACCCAGATTACTGTCTAATGTTTGGGTGTCTTTACTTAAGGAAGAACATATTTGCCTTGCCATCAGTGTAGATATTGATTCAAATTATATTACAAACAGGTTGGCATATGATGAAAGATTAAATAAATGGTCCAATACTCTTTGGGGGGGAGGAACAAGAGGTGATTTTATAGTTATAGGGTAGAAACAGGCCCTTCGGCCCAACCTACCCATGCTGACCAACATGCCCCGTCTACACTAGTGCCACCTGCATGCGTTTGGCCCATATCCCTCTAAACCTATCCTATCCACGTACTTGTCCAAATATTTGTTAAGCATTGTGATAGAATTTGCCTAATAATCTCCTCTGGCAGCTCATTCCATATACTCACCAACCTCTTTTACCACTAAAAAAAATTCCCACTCAGATTCCTATTAAGCCTCCCCCCCCCCCCCCCCCCCCTCACCTTAAACCCATGTCCTTTGGTTCTTGATTCCCTTACTCTGGGTAAAATACTGCATTTACTCTCATCCTCTCATGTACACCTCTATGATGTATCTTATCCTCTCATGATCTTGTACACCTCTATAAGATCGCCCCTCATCCTCCTGCGATCCAAGGAATAAAATTCTCGCTTGCTCAACATCTTCCTAATAGCTTAGGTCCTCAAGTCTTGGCAAACATTCCCATAAATCTTCTCTGTACCCTTTCCAGCTTGACATCATATTTTCTATAACAGATGGCCAAAACTGAACACAATACTCCAAATGTGGCCTCACCAATATCCTCCCAATGTCTATAACTTAATAATCTGACTGATGAAGGCCAATGTGCCAAAAGTCTTCTTGACCCCCCCCCCCCCGCCCCTGTCTACCTTTGACACCACTTAAGGAACTATGTACCTGCACCCAGAGATCCTTCTGCTCTACGACATTCCCTATCTACCCGTGAAGCTACTTTCAAGGAACTGTGAACCCGCACTTCTAGATCCCTCTGCTCTACAACGCACCCCACAGGCCTACCATTCACTGTATTGCATATCATGGGCAGATGCTGAAAGAACATTTCCTCTGGTGGAGGAATCTTGAATGAGGGGACAAAGACCCAAAGCAGAGGGTGGTCGGCCAGTTAAGAGTGAAATAGGAAGTAACTGCTTTACTCAGATAGCTGCAAATCATTGGAATTTTATGAAATAAAAAAAATAGCGGATGTTGGAAATCTGAAATAAAACCAGTAACAAAAATATCAATAATGTATTTCACTGTACCTTGGTACCGGTGATAATACAGGGCACACCCACACAAACTACCCCCCTGCCCACCCTGTCCCATCACAAACCCTCTGCCCTTCTGTGGGAAGGTCTGACAGGTTCCACTTTGGCCTTTGATCCCACAGAAGAGACACAGAAGCAAGTCATTCTGTATCTTCTATATTTGCCGATCATCAGCGTGGGACCAAGGGGTCCAAACTGCATGCATTGGGTCGGATTCAGTTCAGGGCACTGAAACATTTGGAATGGTCAGCCGAAAGCAATGCTTTACCCACAGCAGAATGAGTTGCTTGGTATTATCGCAGTCTCTGTTCTGGATCAATATTTGCCATTTCATCCTCTAACAGATCAATAGCCGGCTTGAATGATGGTAAAGTCAGATCGGATACAGGAAAATTTACAGATCCTCTACCAGTTGACTGTAAAACACAAAATGCTGAAAGAACTCAGTGGGTCAGGCAGCATCTGTGGAGGGAATGGACAGGCAACATTTTGTGTCGGGACCCTTCTTCAAAGTATGCCTACTTTATTGAAGAATGGTCCCAACCTGAAATGTGTAGAAAGGAACTGCAGATACTGGTTTCTACCAAAGATACACACAAAATGCAGGGCCAGGCATCATCCGTGGAGGGAAAAGGATAGGTGATGATTTGGGTCAGCACCCTTCTTCAGTCTCAACATGAAATATGAAACATTGTCTGTCCATTTCCTCTTCACTGCCTGACTCGCTGCCTGAATCGCTGGGTTCCTCCAGCACTTTGTGCTGTTCCTTGCATCTCCGGCTGACTGTGGTCGTGCTGGATTGATCGTTCACGGGAAACCACACCATACAGGGTTCAGATAAACTACATGACAGCAATTTAAAAAGGCAGTTTATTGGCCACAGGACATCCTGAGATAGTGAGAGGAAATGCAGCAATCAATATCATTTTCCTTCTTATTTTACAGTTTCTAATAATACCACATTTCCACACAAGAGCAAGGAAAATTCATGATGGGGTGTATGAATAATGGTGTTAATAAGACCACTGAACACTGAATAGGTTGGTTCGTTCCATTTCAATGTTTAGTTTCGAGCTACAGCGTGGAAACAGGTCCTTCGGCCCACCGAGTCCGCACTGACCAGCGATCACCTCGTACACTAGCACTATCCTACAATTTACAGGGACAATTTACAGAAGCCAATTAACCTAGAAACCTGCACGTCTTTGGAGTGTGGGAGGAAACCAGAAGACCCAGAGAAAACCCAGACCGTCACAGGAAGAACATACAAACTCCACACAGACAGCATCCGTAGTCAGGGTGGAACCTGGGTCTCTGGCGCTGCAAGGCAGAAACTCTACTGCTGCGCCACTGTGCCGCCCTTTGGAACTAAATATCATTCAGTGTTTAGGACATGTCATCTGAATGCTCAGTCAGACTGCAGGATTTTAATTGATGCTTAATATCTTTTAAACACCGTGTAATAAACATTAGTCGCAATACATGCAAAAATCTGTAATTGTCCCTGAGGGGCTGAGGCGTATTGTCCTGACAATTAGTTGAGGCAGGAAAACTACCTTCTATTTGCTGAAGGTTTGGTCACAGCTGTTGTGAAAGGACCACACGCCCAAAACATTAATGAGCTGCTTCCCACTGCCGCTACCAAACTTTGCTGAACTGATTCAGTTTAGTTCAGTTCAGTAGAGATACAGCATGGAAACAGGCCTTTCAGCCCACCAAGGCCATGCCGACCATTGATCACCATACATCCCTTTGTTATCACCTCTTCCACAGCCAACAATGGACCATTGTGGACTCCACCTTTCCTTGGACATCGGTGCCGGCTCCGATTTGTTCTGAACCTCTAGTTTCCCTCTCCCCTGACTCTCAGTCTGAAGAAGGGTCTCCACCCGCAACATCATCTATTCCTTTTCTCCAGATATGCTGCCTGACCCACTGAGTTACTCCAGCATTTTGTATCTATCTTCAGTGTAAACCAGCATCTGCAGTTCCTTCCTGCATACAACATCTATCCTTGTTCTCCAGTGATGACGCCTGACCGCTGAGTTACTCCAGCACTTTGTTTCTCTCTCTGTCTAATCGTTCTGGGCCTCCTACAACTGGTCTAAGGCCTTGCTCTGTTAAGGTTTGCTATGAGACTGCAATTCCACATTCAGGGAAATCACAGACAAGCAATTGCTGGTCCTCACTCTGACAGAAGCAAGTCGTCCTTGACAAAAGCGGACAGCCCGAGAAGGTGACTGCCGATGAACTGCTTTAAGAAGATTCCGCGGCCAGGGTTTTCCTGAGCAGTGGTGCTAAACAAGTTACATTAGAAATTCATTCCATTGACTTCAGTGGAATAAATTTCAGAGGCAGAGTACAATGTGTTGACATCAGCATTTAGTGCAGCAGCCCATTTCGAAAGTCTCTGTCTTGCGACTGGACTTTGACTGAGCGACTGGGAGAAATGAGAAACAAAGCAAAATTGCACTGGGGAGAGAGAAAGAGAGCCAGCCATCAATTGCCGTTCAAGTTTTAGCACCAATATCAGCAAGGGAAATTAAACTCATTTAGCAGCGATTCTCAGTGGCAGAGTGGTTTTCATCGTGAGGGGCTGTGCGCTGCTGAAAGGACTCGGCCTACATGGTGAGGCAGAAGGCTGACCCTCACCTTGCCCCCTCCACCCACCCTCCTGCATTATTCAGCAGCTTTCCACATTCTCATGTTAACCACTGCAGTTCTGTCCACCCCCCCACTAACCAAGATGTCAATTGATTTCATTCTGTAATGAAAACGCAGGTAGCAAGGGTAAGGAAGTGGGGAGGAGCTGGGCCAGTCGCCGTGGCAACTGCTGCATTAGCACCTCCGCGGGTCTATGCCCCTCGGGGACCAGTGAACCTTATTAAATCACCTCGGGCCAAGAGACTGGGATAGCAATCAATAGATCTGTTTATTTTAAGACGGGGGAGGGGTAGGTGGTGGGAGCAACACATGCTCATTTATCTCCAGCATGTTGACAGCTAGATGGTCTTTGCAAACCGTGACCCCGCTAACAGAATTACTCGGAGAATAATGGGTAACTGGTACTGACTTAGAGGGAGTAATCTGATTTCAGGGGTTCAGGTGACGGTACGGTGTGACCTGTTCATTTCAGCAGGGAGATAAAATTACAATTCAGACCTCCTCTCCCTGTCGAGCATTGCTTGCCTGGGGAGGTTATTTATTTCAACCAGCAGTGACCATTGATGCCCAGGAGCATCGACGCACCATTAATGATTAGGATGCAAAGATTGCGTAGTAAGAGGCAGTCAATTGTTGGAAAATCTATTAACATAGCACAAGAACGCACCTCTCAGGGGTTCATGCTTTCGAGGGCTGCGGCTGATTGAAACTCTGTCACCAGTTGAGGAAGGAATCTTGGCCCAGTTTACCTCCTTTGCTTTGATTTTCAATATTCAATGGAGTTGGCCATTCAGTAATAAGATTTAAGAAATATCTCGACAGGTACCTAAATGAGCAGGGCTGACTGGGAAGGACGCTGAGTGCTGGAGTAACCCAGAGGGTCAGGCAGCATCTGTGGAGAACATGGATAGGTGACGTTTCACAGAGTGCTGGAGTAACTCAGCGGGTCGGGCAGCATCTGTGGAGAACATGGATAGGTGACGTTTCACAGAGTGCTGGAGTAACTCAGCGGGTCGGGCAGCATCTGTGGAGAACATGGATAGGTGACGTTTCACAGAGTGCTGGAGTAACTCAGCGGGTCA
This sequence comes from Rhinoraja longicauda, assembly GCF_053455715.1. Taxonomy (NCBI): domain Eukaryota; kingdom Metazoa; phylum Chordata; class Chondrichthyes; order Rajiformes; family Arhynchobatidae; genus Rhinoraja; species Rhinoraja longicauda. The sequence continues at coordinate 7,120,373 of NC_135991.1, read as the reverse complement.
GGCAGCATCTGTGGAGAACATGGATAGGTGACGTTCCACAGAGTGCTGGAGTAACTCAGCGGGTCAGGCAGCATCTGTGGAGAACACGGATAGGTGACGTTTCACAGAGTGCTGGAGTAACTCAGCGGGTCAGGCAGCATCTGTGGAGAACATGGATAGGTGACGTTTCACCTCAATGTGGAACATGGACATGTGACATTTTGACTCAACAGCCTTCTTCAGACTGACTGGGATATGAATGAATGCAGACAAGTGCGATTGCTATAGGTAGGCATGATGGTCGGTATAGATGGGCGAAGGAACTATTTCTCAGCTGCACAACTCTGCAGCCTTAATTTAACGTCTTGACTGCAGGATGCCATCTTCTAACTTTGATTTGTTAATTCCTCAGTCAGTGCTAGCAATGTCGAGAATACACTTTCTAATCCATTCCAAGCTAACTGTGAACAAATGGAACTAGCTTGGATGGGCATTTTGCTTAGCATGGAGGAGTTGAATCCATCACGGCTCCTAACCTTCCCACCATTGAAGGAATCTACGGGACTCACTGCCTCATAAAGGCAGCCAGCAGCAGAGACCCACACCATCCTGGCCACACTCTCATTTCAATCCTGCCATCTGCAAGAAGGTACAGGAGCCTGAAAACTGTAACGTCCAGGTTCAGGAGTTGCTTCAACCCTACAATTATCAGGTTATTACATACCACAACCTCCAAATAACTTCTGAACTACATAGATGTGGGGGCATAGATTTTTCTTTTTGCACTATTAATGTATAAAGTACAGATGGCGTCAGCGGAATGATTACAATCAAGCCATCCACAGTGTACAGATACAGGATAAAAGGAATAATGTTTCATGCAAGATAAAAGTGCAGTAAAGTCCGATTAAAGATAGTCTGAGGGTCTCCAATGAGGTAGATTGGAGGTCAGGACCGCTCTCTAGTTGGTGAGAGGATGGTTCAGTTGCCTGATAACAGCTGGGAACAAACTGTCCCTGAATCTGGAAGTGTGCGTTTTCACACTTCTGCCCATGTTTGTAAGTGATAGGAGCAGAATCAGGCCATTCAGCCCATCGAGTCTACTCCGCCATTCAATCATGGCTCATCTATCTATCCCTCTTAATCCCTTCTCCCCATAAACCCTGACACTGTACTAATCAACAATCTATCTATCTCTGCCTTAACTCTTTGCCTTCTGCTATCCAGGCCAGTATCTTCCCTTTGATACCATGGGCTCTCATCTTCTCTAGCAGCCCCAGGTGTGGCATCTTATCAAAGGCTTTCTGAAAGTCTAGGTAAACAACATCCACTGACTCTCCTTTAATCGCTGTTTACTTCCTCAAATAATTCCAAAAGATTCTGTACCTCTTGCCCGAGAGGAGAAGAGGGAGTGACCGGGGTGAGGCTGGTCCTTGATTATGCTGTTGGCCTTGCTGAGGCAGCGTGAAGTGTAGATGGAGTAGATGGAAGGAGGTTGGTTTGTGTGATGGTCTGGGATGAGTCCACAACTCTCTGCAATTTCATGCGGTCTTGGATGGAGCTGTTCTAAAAACAATGCTATGATGCATCCCGATAAAATGCTCTCTAGTGCGCATCTTTGACAGAATGCTCCAACTTCTTTCTAACTTTAAAAAGGAACGTGATTGATACATGAAGGACCAAAATCTAAATGGCAAAGGTGAAAGAGCAGGGGAATGGGTCTAACTGGGTCACTGTGACAAAGAGCTGCTGCAGAGTGTCCAGGCTGAATGGCTTTCTTCTGTGCAGTGAGGCTTGGAATTTTACATGAATGGGGTAATTTGTGGAAACCATCCACAACAGCTGGAAATAAACCAGGAACTGTGCATGGGAATTCTTCCTCAGTGACGAGGATGTAGAGGAAGAAAAGGGTGCTTTGTGCTTCATGGCTGATGAAGGCTTTGCAATCTCGAGGAAGAGAGGGGGTTAGTAGAAAACAATCTGCAATCAATTTTAAACACTGCAATTTAAGTGGAAGTCAGGAGAAAGCTGTGGGTCAAGCAAGGACTAAGTGTCAACCTACAATAACATCCGGAAAAGAAATTGTGTACAGCGACACAAAATGGGGGGTAGAGGTTGGTGGTAAACAGATTACTGTCGTCACAGTGGTGTTGTTTGAGGGAGGGTACAGGGACAAATCTCTCGCCAGTGCAATTTTGAACTTTCACCCAAGCAACCCAGGGTTTCACTTCTCCGCTTAGACATACCAATAAAACAAGAATTTCAATCTTGAAATAAAGAGTCCTTTATTAAATGCACTGAGTCTTTTACCCAGGGTGAAGGAATTAAGAACCAGAGAGCAGAGGTTTAAGGTGAGAGGGGAAAGCTTTAATAGGAATCTGAGGCAACTTTTTCCACTCAGAGGGTGGTGGGTGTATGGAACGAGCTGCCAGAGGAGGTGGTTGAAGTCTGAAGAAGGGTCTCGACCCGAAACTTCACCTATTCTTTTTCTCCAGAGATGCTGCCTGACCCGCTGAGTTACTCCAGCACTCTGTGAAACGTCACCTATCCATGTTCTCCACAGATGCTGCCTGACCCGTTGAATTACTTCAGCACTCCGTGAAACGTCACCTATCCATGTTCTCCACAGATGCTGCCTGACCCGCTGAATTACTCCAGCACTCTGTGAAACGTCACCTATCCATGTTCTCCACAGACGCTGCCTGACCCGCTGAGTTACTCCAGCACTCTGTGAAACATCACCTATCCATGTTCTCCACAGATGCTGCCTGACCCGCTGAGTTACTCCAGCTTTTTGTGCCAGAGGAACAAATATTATGTTGTTATATTTAACAACATAACTTAAATGTTGTTATAGTACTTGCAGTACCTAGGGACTATAACAACATTTGAAAGATACTTGGACAGGTACATAGATAGGAAAGGTTTAGAGGGAATATGGACTAAATGCAGCTTAGAGGGGGCACTTTGATCAGCATGGATAAGTTGGGCTGAGGGGCATGTTTCCATACTGTGTGACTCTATGACTCTATTAATGCCAAGGATATATATATTTTTTAAACGGTTAACAAGAAGATTCTGGCCCTGCCCATGGCTATTCCACTCTGTAAGAGCATCACTAATACATCAGTGCATTTATTTATACAGAGCTGTCCTGATCGGACCCGTGAGCTGACTGGGAGTTGGGAAAAATCCACCAACTGGAACCAAACATTCAGCCGCAGGTGCCGTGATGCTGCTCAACATCTATTGCTCTTCACTTTAACACGCTTTCTGCTTTTGTTTGGGCTTTGAGGTAGGTATCCCGCTTGAGAACATGAAAGTCCCCTCCTAATTACACAGAGCAGACTGTTGATGCATTTCACGGGCTGTCAGAGGGAAAGCGAGTGTGAGAGAGAAGGATGCAGCAGACCATGGCACAGGATACACTGCTGGTAAAACCTGTCAGCTCTCTAAAGAACCAAACCTGTGTCTTACTAACAATCCACTATTGTTTATTAGACATCCAATGTAGTGAAGTGAACATCCCCTGCAACCCTCTGTGAGGGTCAGTGTTCAGGCTTTGTCACTATATGAGAATTCCGTGATGGCAGGAAAGCAAAGACAAGCAATGTGTGTAATTTGGCAATACAAGCATGAAGAGAGAGATACCAAGACAGCTTGCTCTTTCACGTGGCACACTGTTCAGATTTTTCCTCCAGGCTCGGGTGTACTTGTGGCAAAGGAAAGGACTTGCATTTCTAAAGAGCCTTTCAGGAGAGGAACTTCCACAGCCATAAATTCTGGAGTGTGGTCCCAGTTATCATGTGTGAACCAGACTTCCAATGAGCATCCTGCAAGACCCTACACACAGAAGCTGTTTAGTTTAGAGATGCAGCTTGTGATCACTGGGTCCACGCCGACCAGCAATCACCCACACACTAGTTCTATCCTACACACTCAGGACAATTTACAGAAGCAAATTAACTCACCAACCTGCACATCTTTGGAATGTGGGAGGAGGCCGGAGCACCCGGAGAAACTCCATACAGACAGCATCCGTGGACAGGATCGAACCCGAATTCCCTGGTTCTATAAGGCAGCATCTCTACTGCTGGGCCATTGTGTCGCCCTGTGTATTACCTTACCAGCAGTAAGTATTTGCTGCACTGTGCACTGTTTCCCATCACACAGTCCTGGGCAACAACAGTGTGGATTAGATACAGGTAAAACAACTTCTACACTATTCAATCAGATACTCACGGGCACAGTATTTGGTTTGCAAATCCGTTCTGAACACTGCGTGAATACGTAACATAGAGCAGAGTGCTGGAGTATTTCAGCGGGTCAGGCAGCATCTGAAAAAAGGTTTCGACCCGAAACGTCAACCATCCTTTCTCTCCAGAGATGCTGCCTGACCCAGAGTTACTCCAGCACTTTGTGTCTATCTTTGGAATAAACCAACACCTGCAGTTCCTTTCCACACTAAGTAAATACATGTCGGCTACTGGTCCTGGCATTACAAAGCAGATTCCACCAACTCACTGTGCAAACAAGTTTTTCCTCGAGTCACTTCTGGTTATTTTGCCAGACATCTGTGTCCTCCACTCGACCCTCCTGTCAGAGAGGAATACCGCCAGTTGGCATTACACCCCGGATAAGAGGCGCCTGACATGCTGTAATCTGTACCCGACTGAACATATTGGGTGCCCCGAGCCAGGGACATACGTTAACTAAATAATGTTTCTGCTGATCAAATCCATTTCCAGTTGGGGGAGGATCAGTAGCAAGAGAATAATGATGGAAACGTCTCCACTTCTATACTGCCTTTTCACTACCTTAGGACTTCCCAAAATATCTCACAGCCAAAGAAACACTTTGCAATGTAATCACTGTTGTAGTATAGGAACTACACCAGCCCACTGTACAAGGCGAGTTACAACAATAAAAGCTACCAATGGTCAGATAATCTGTGCCATTAGTGGATGGGTCCGGATACCAGCACAAAGGCGTTGAGAGGCACCATCTTTCATTCACCCCAAACGGGCATCACGTCACTGACTTTCGCTCAGGCGCTGAATAAGAAAGATGACTTTACTTTAGACACACAGCGTGGAAACAGGTTCTTTAGCCCACTGACTCCGTGCCGACCAGAGATCACCCCGTACACTAGTTTACTTTAGACACGTAGCGTGGAAACTGGCCCTTCAGCCCACCGACTCCGCGCCAACCAGAGATCACCCCGTACACTAGTTTACTTTAGACATGCAGTGTGGAAACTGGCCCTTTAGCCCACTGACTCCGTGCCGACCAGAGATCACCCCGTACACTACTTTACTTTAGACAAACAGCGTGGAAACTGGCCCTTCAGCCCACCGAGTCCGCACCAACCAGTGATCACCCCTTACACTAGTTTAGTTTAGACATACAGCGCGGAAACTGGCCCGTACACTAGCACAATCCTACACATAAGGAACAATTTACAGCAGCCATTTAACCTACAAACTTGTGCCAAGAAGCAATGTGCACTTATTGTTATATTGCAGCCTTACATTGTGCAAAGTAAGATACCACGAGCAGCAGAGGCAGAACTAAATATCTTCATTGGAGAGGTGTTGAGGGAGGAACATTGGCATCGCCAGGTTTGTCCTGCCCCGTCCTCCCTACCAGCTTTCTTCCCCTTCCTACAATCAGTCTGAAGAAGGATCTCAACCCGAAACGTCGCAGATCCAGAAATGCTGCCTGAGCCGCTGAAATACTCCAGCACTGTGTCTTTTTCTGTAAAGCAGCATCTCCAGTTCCGTGTTTCAACATCTTTTATGCTACTGGGATGCAAAAGAACTGACAGGTGTTGTTGGAAGAGCGGTGCCTGTGGTTAAGGGAGGGGAAGGAGGGCAAGGAGGTTTGCACAGGTGATCTTAGCCCAATGTTCAGCACCGATCATCCACAACCAGGTGATCTGGTAATTTTCTCCTTGTGGTTGGCAGCTGTGTGCATTGGCTGCCAGAATGATAGTGATTACACTCCCAAAGAAGGCCGCCTTTGCAAAAAGGATTCAGGACATCCTGAAATGCTGACAAGTACTAGAGAATACCAAGTCTCTTTTATCTTTTCCTGTGACAATAGAAAAAAAGACGCAAGCATCTCCCCAGCCCTTAACTGACTGCTTCACACTTGGGCTTCTTAAAGTGACTTCCATCGACCTGCAATGATGGTGGATGTCAGGCCTTGTTCTAAATTTACTTTACAGGAGAAGCGCACTGCATCTCATCACTCACCGTCTCCCCCACTGCCCTAGATACGGAAAGCTGTCATGTGTGCTTTCTGTACTTCAGTCAGCACTGCGGGAAAGGTGCCCAGATCTGAGTGCTGCTTCACCGCGTTGCTGTGGAAACAGTAATTGCGAATGTGGGATCCCTGTACAGGGGCTGCTGGAGGTGGCAAAGAGGAAATACTTTATTGCTGCTGCTGTTTCCAAAATGAAAGGCTTTAAATACAATGAGGTCAGCACCGAGTCACTCAGCAACAAAGGTGGAGGTAAATGATGTACATGGAGTACAGCTCCTTCAATTACATACACTGGAAAACTCGTGTTCCTATAATTAACATAAAACCTATTACACCAATTCCAAGGGGAGCCTAGTAAATATTACCTCCCCGTGTCACTATCTATTTCTTTCAACATTCCCCAAACAGAAAATCATTTTCCAATTATTAACAGTTAGGAAAGAGAGAAACTATCAGCTGCAAATTGGATCAAGATCTCTCTCACTCACCCCCATCTCTATTAGTATCAGGTCCCACAGCTAATCCATTGCAGTGGCCTTATGGATAGGAGACTGAAAGATGATCCGATCAAAGTGATCAACATGTTAATGGTCTCGACAGGGTAGATATGCAGTCAGAGTTAGACGGGCCCTTCTGCCCACTCACCCAAGCCTATCCAAGCTAGTCCCATTTACCCATATCCCACTAAATCTTTTCCATTCATATATCTGCCCAAATGTCAAGATGAGAGTCTGTATGTATTGATTCATCAAGAGTGTTTTTTTGTCATATGTCCCAAAACGGAACAGTGAAATTCTTACTTGCAGCAGCACAACATATATGTAAACATAGTACTCTGTAAAACCCATATTAAACAACAAAAATAAGTTCAGTATATATATGTAGACATATGTTAGTCTACATAGTTTAGAACCAATTTGGATGTTGTGGTGTTTAATGGTCTTTTAAACATTGTGATTGTACCTGCCTCTCCCACCTCCTCTGGCAGTTTGTTCTATATACCCACCACTCTCTTTGTGAAAAATCTACCCTTATGCCCCTTTTAATTCTTTCCCGTCTCAACTTAAATATATGCCTCTAGCTTTTGGCTCCGCAACCCTGGGAAATAGACTGTGATTTTAGATTTTTTTTTAGATTTAGATTTAGAGATACAGCGCGGAAACAGGCCCTTCGGCCCACCGAGTCCGCGCCGCCCAGCGATCCCCGCACACTAACACTACCCTACACACACAAGGGACAATTTAAAAAAAACATATTACCGAGTCAATTAACCTACATACCTGTACGTCTTTGGAGTGTGGGAGGAAACCGAAGATCTCGGAGAAAACCCACGCAGGTCACGGGGAGAACATACAAACTCCGTACAGACGGCGCCCGTAGTCAGGATCGAACCTGAGTCTCCGGCGCTGCATTCGCTGTAAGGCAGCAACTCTACCGCTGCGCCACCGTGCAGCCCGTGATCATTCACATTATCCATCTCTCATGATTTTATATGCCTCTATAAGGTCACCTCTCAGCCTCCTTTGCTCCAGGGAAAAGATTTGCAGCCTAACCAGCCGCTCTTCCAACTCAAGCCCTCCAGTCCTGGTAACGTTCTCTTGAATCGTTTTTCTGAACAACCTTTCCAACATGATGACATTCATCATACAGCAGGGCAACACAGAACTTCACACAGCCCATGAAACGGACCCCAGAGACTGAAAATGTCCAGCAGACAGACACAGAGAGCCGTGTCTTTATATGCCCAGAATGTGTAGGAAAAACAACTGCAGATGCTGGTTTAAATCGAAGGTAGACACAAAATGCTGGAGTAACTCGGCGGGACAGGCAGCATCTCAGGAGAGAAGGAATGGGTGACATTTCGGGTCGAAACCCTTCTTCAGACTGATGTCAAGGGAGAGGGTGGGACAAAGATAGGATGTGGTAGGAGCCAGGAAGACTGGTGGGAAAACTGGGAAGGGGATAGAGAGGGAAAGCAGGGACTATCTGAAGTTGGAGAAGTCAGAGTTCATACCGCTGGGGTTTAAACTGCTCAAACGAAATATGAAATGCTGTTCCTCCAATTTGCGCTGGGCCTCACTCTGACAATGGAGGAGACCCAGGACAGAAAGGTCAGATGGGGAATGGGAAGGGGAGTTGAAGTGCTGAGCCACCGGGAGATCAGATGGAACAGATGTTTCAGATGTCAACTTCTCTACATCGGTGAGACCAAGCGCAGGCTCGGCGATCGTTTCGCTCAACACCTTCACTCAGTCCGCCTTAACCAACCTGATCTCCCGGTGGCTCAGCACTTCAACTCCCCCTCCCATTCCCAATCTGACCTTTCTGTCCTGGGCCTCCTCCATTGTCATAGTGAGGCCCAGCACAAATTGGAGGAACAGCACCTCATATTTTGCTTGCCCTCTCTTTCCCCCCCTCCTCCCCCCCCTCCTCCCCTTCCCAGTTCTCCCACTAGTCTTCCTGTCTCCTACCACATCCTATCTTTGTCCTGCCCCCTCCCCTGACATCAGTCTGAAGATGGGTCTCGACCCGAAACGTCACCCATTCCTTCTTTTATGCGCATGTAACAACCTCTTGAGGAGCTGCCTTATGTTACAACTTTGAATGGAGTCCCCCTGTGCCTTATCCTCCTTATGCAACACATCCAACCTACATGAGTAACTCAGATTTCCCACACCTTATAAACAAGACAGCAACTGGATGTACATTACCACAGTGGTGCAGCAGCTAAAGCCACTGCCTTACAGCGCCAGAGGCCCAGGTTCCATCCTGACCTCCATCGCTGTCAGTGTGGAGTTTGCACGTTCTTCCTGTGATCCTGGGTTTCTGGCATTGTGAGGCAGCAACTCTACCATTGCGCCACCGTGTCGCCCAATATGCAAACTCCTCGCAAGTATCGAGGTGCTACCTCAGCACTGCCCATCTGCCAGTGCCAATCCCTCAGCACTACCCCTCTGCCAGAGTGCCATTCCCTCAGCACTGCCCCTGCCAGAGTGCCATTCCCTCCGCACTGCCCCTACCAGAGTGCCATTCCCTCCGCACTGCCCCTACCAGAGTGCCATTCCCTCCGCACTGCCCCTACCAGAGTGCCATTCCCTCAGCACTGTCCCTGCCAGAGTGCCATTCCCTCTGCACTGTCCCTGCCAGAGTGCCATTCCCTCAGCACTGTGCCAGAGTGCCATTCCCTCCGCATTGCCCCTGCCAGAGTGCCATTCCCTCCGTACTGTCCCTGCAGCTGTGGGGTGCCTCTGACATTCCCTTAGCGTTCAACTAGAAGCCTCCACATAGATCTAAAGCCTCTGCAGTGACGAGCTGCCCCGTAATGCCAGACACAAGAGGCGACGATGCTGTCAGTGACCTACAAACATTTATTTGCACGCTCCCTCTTCTCACCCTGCAGAGATGAAGATATCTACATGAGCTTGTCTGCTAACCTAGTTGTGATTACCACTTGCCCCAGTCTCTGTAGGTTTATGTTACACAGGACAAAGTTCAGCAGGGTGGTCAACCAATGACCCTTGCTGATCAGCTGGCAATTCCCATAGTATTACTGTCCTTCACAGTGCAGCATTAGAGTACAAGATGATGCAGGTAGGATTTGCTCTCTATGCAACCCAAGTGTCTTTCACACATCAGACTCTTCCTACAAAAAGCTGGAGATGGCTGGAAACAAGAGATTGGCTCCGATTTCAACCATTGCTATCTTTCATTTTATATTGGTAAACCGATTTTCCCTCTGAGCTTTGATCTAAAGACTCTTGCATCACCAAGACGGCCTGCAGCAGCTAGCTGCAGGATGCATCAAAGGCAATTTAACCTGTCATTGCCAATCAATCACCATTGGGAGATGGCAGTGTGCTGGATAGTACTGCTGTTTCAGCTGTTGCACTCTGAGCAAATCTAATTCAGGTGGGCCAGATGAGAAAGTGCCGTCTGTGAACTAATGCTTTCAACCCAATTTTCGTGGACAAATAAAATTAAGAAAAGTTTAAACGTTGATTACTCAGACAGATTTTGCTGAAGAGAGCTTTGCCTATTCATCATTGATAGATAAAACAATAAACCAAAATGGGAATCAGTGCAACAGCGACCAAGCTTTTAATCCAAGGCTGGATTTGTCACATCTCCTCACTTCATTTAGACTTTACTTCAGACAATAGAGATACAGCGCAGAAACAGGCCCCTTGGCCCACCGAGTCCATGCTGACCCGCGATCACCCCGGTTTTGCACAAGCATTATCCTACACACTAGAAACAATTTACACCGAACCCAATCAACTTACAAACCTGTACATCTTTGGAGTGTGGCAGGAAAGTGGAGCATCCGGAGGAAACCCACACAGTCACAGGGAGAACGTATAAAGTCCATACAAACAGCAGCCATAGTCAGGATGGGACTTGGGTCTCTGGCGCTGTAAGGCAGCAACTCTACCGCTGCGCCATTGAGCCAATATTTACTCTCATCCTGAAGAGGTCAACACATTTTAGTAAAGAGTATCATTGCTGGAACGGTCCATCAGACAGAAGGATGTAGCCAGGATGGTAGTGGGGAAGGGCTTTCTTGCCCCACCTCCAGCTGCCCTAGAAGTGCGACCCAATAATGCTCTAGGGCGAGTCCACATAGATTTTCCGGCCTCACATTTGAACCAAAAACCACTCAAGCAAAGAGGTTAGACACAAAAAGCTGGAGTAACTCAGCAGGACAGGCAGCATCTCTGGAGAGAAGGAATGGGTGATGTTTCGGGTCGAGACCCTTCTTCAGAATGGTCAAACAAAGAGGTGCTGAGCCAAGAATGACACAGGGAAAAGTGAGGCAGCGGGAGCAAATAAGATAAGACGCAGAAAGAGAGACATTCGTAGGGCGTAACAGTGGCACAAGAGTAGACGCAGATTTACAGCACCAGTGACCCGGGTTAGATCCTGATTATGACTACTGTTTGCACGGAGTTTGTACATTCACCATGTGACCGCATGGGTTTTACCCGGGTGCTCTGGTTTCCTCCCACACTTTGAAGATGTACAGGTTTGCAGGTTAATTGGCTTCTGTAAATTGTCCCTAGTGTGTAGGATAGTGCTATTGTACGGGGTGATCGCTCGTCAGCATGGGTTCAGTGGGCCCGTTTCCACACGATATCCCTACAGTACTAAAAGTAAAGAGTGAGAGAAAACAAGCAAGAGCAAGAAAGGTTGAAAGAGAGGCACAAGGAGAAGGAGGGCGACATTTTACATCCTCCAACCAGCTATTATTACAGAGTGAAACAAAATAAATCACATTCACAGAAAATAAAGCAAAATCAAATTGCTCAATAGTTCTTGCTCCATTAATCCCAACCATTCAAATGATAGCAAGATGTCCCAGTCGTTGCTATGGTGTTTGTCCACCATGAGATTCTTCTACTGAACTGAAAACATTGCATTCGATTTTTTTTGACTCATTGGCCTATCTCCGCCAGGTCATTAATCGTGATGATATCAAACTGACTCCGATTCCAGCGAGTGCCCCAGTGAATGAGTGGCAAGCCAGCACAACATGCAGATGGTACGTTTACCCTCGCATTTACAAAGACAGACAGTGAAGGAGAAAGATTCTGGAAAATCACAATTCTCTGCTAGCCACAATTCATAACCATGCTTTTATGGGTAGAATTGGGGAGGGGGGGAGGGGCTGGAGATGTCATCACACGCACTCCCAGGCAACGTCCCAGGAAGATGGAGCCTGAAATGTGGTGACTCTTGTGTATGGACTCAGTGTCTTACACTCTTATACTTAGTATGATTGTGCCCAATGCATAGTAGGACTGTCACCAAACAGGATGCAAAACACAAAGGATTTCATTGTACTTGGGTACATATGATTGAACCATTCAGCATCTGCAACACAACCATCTCAAAGATTCTGGAAATACCACATCCTGAACCCTTCACTGAAGGACTCAACGTTCACTGGAGCCACAAGCTGCTATCCGCTCACCTTGACGTCGTGCTTTGGTCAACTCCAATAGTAATGCCTCAATCTATTTTGCTATCTTTTAATCTGAATTTGCTAGATTGACACAGAGGAACAACCTCAGGCTGTCTTTGTTTCTGTCCGATGTTTGCATTATTTTAGTTTAGTTTAGAGATACAGCGTGGAAACAGGCCCTTTGGCCCACCGAGTCCGTGCCAACCAGCAATCCCATACTATCCTACGCAAACTAGGGACAATCTTAAATTTTTTACTGAAGTCAATTAACCTGCAAACCTGTACGTCTTTGGAGCCTAGGAGGAAACTGGAACATTCGGAGCAAACCCACGTGGTCACAGGAAGAACATACAAAGTCCGTACATACAGCACCCGTAGTCAAGATTGAACCAGAGTCTCTGGTGCTCTTTTCTATTTGGATTAACAGACATTTTTCAATATCTCAAGCATTTCATATTTCATCCAATGTTGATTGGTTTAGAAAGCACATCTCAATTACTGTCTCGCGATGGGTGTAATAAGATGCAGTGATCACATAGAGGAGGCTTGAGTGTACAGACTACATTATACAGAATACATTTGTGTCAGCTTCAATTTTGTCAAGGCTAATTTGTTTTGGAGAAACTTGAGTAAACCTTTAAAGTAAAGATGAAAATCATGACCACAGCAAGGGGGGGAAAAAAGACACATTTTCAAGAACTTGGAATCCGAGAATCAGACCTGGAAGGCAGTAGATACAGGACAAACATGCATAGAATTGCAAGATGAATTTAATGTCAAACAATGCATTAACTGATGGATAAAGGACATTGAAAAAAAAATAAAGAATAACATGAAAATGGAGAACAGAATACTAACACCAAAAAGATCTTAAACCTTCGTCAGACCGAGCAGACAAAGGTTTAAGATGAAATGGGAAAGATTTAATAGGAACCTGAGGGGCAATTTTTTCAACAATGGAAATATGGAACGAGCTGCCAGAGTAGGTAGCTGAGACAGGTACTATAACTACATTTGAAAGACAGTTGCACAGGTACATAGATAGAAAGATGATAGACATCAAATACTGGAGTAACTCAGCAGGTCAGGCAGCATCTCTGGAGAGAAAGAACAGGTGACATTTCAGGTCAGAACCCTTCTTCAGACTCGGATAGAAAGGTTTCGAGGGATATGGGCCAAATACGGGGAGATGGGACGAGTGTAGATGGGGCATCTTGGTCGGCATTGGCAAGTTGGGCCAAAGGGCCTGTTTCCGTGCTGAATGACTGTGATTCTGTAATTCAAGCTTGGCTTTGATAAAAGATTATGAGGAGAAAGCTGAAAACTTTGCAAAGAAAATGTGTTTTGCCAACCTCAGTCCCAGTAACAGCTGGTTCCTCCTGTTCAAAACGTGACATTATCCTAATTCCTCGGGAAGGTTTATCCTTCAAACCTGGGTTTATTCGAGAATTCATTCGCGAATCTAAGCCCACTGATATCATTACTGGAGACAACACTGCCCTCGGCCACACATGCACAACAGATAAAACTTACTGTGCCAGCGGCCGAGCTGCAGTTGGTGGTAAGCAATCAAGAGTTCGGCTGTCACAATGAGTTGCTGCACGCATGTCCAGAATGTAAAAACATAACTTGTTACTCTTCGGCAGATTAAAAAAACTGAAGCTTAAACTACGTCAGCTGCTTGCTGGTCAGTTACGCAGTAAATCAAACGTCCTGGGCGACACAAACAACTTTCACTTGTTGGCTTCAGCAATTTAATCACCACATGCAGCTCAAGAACACGGAGTTCCATTTGCTCACGGATTATTCCTCAAATCATCCCAGTTTTCAAGGACTGAACGTCGCACAATTTATTTTCTTCTCCCACTTGATTCCAATTATTCAGCCAATGGACCATGGTGCGATTGTAAATTTTAAATGTTTTAACCGCACGATGCTTGTCATAAACAATTACGGGTTGAAACGGGCAAAAACCACTTCAGGCACTGAATATTTTAGTTTAGTTTAGAGGTACAGCACAGAAACAGGCCCTTTGGCCCACCAAGTCCATACCGACCAGCGATCCCTGCACATGAATACTATCCTACACTAGGGACATTTTTTACATTTACACCAAGCCAATTAACCTACAAATCTGTACGTCTTTGGAGTGTGGGAGGAAACCAAAAGCACTCACAGCAAGGGTCTCTGGCACTGTAAGGCAGCAACTATACCCCAAAAATTTCTTGACTCTGAATATCTTGCTCACCATTTCAACTCCCCTTCCCAGGTGAGGTGGTATAAGCCGATATGACAGTGGTGTTCAGAGGTTTTTGATGGACACATGAATATGCAGGAAATGAAGGGGTATGGATCACATGCAGGCAGAAAGGATTAGTTACATTGGCATCATCTTTGCCACAGGCATCATGGGCCAAAGGGCGTGTTCTTGTGCTGTACTGTTGAATGCTCTATATATAAAATAAGATAACGGAAGGCACAACGCAAACAGGAATTGCTGGTGTGCATTTTTCTTTGAGGCTAATAAAATAACGTGAAAGGATTTCTTCCACATGATATCACAGAAGAGGAGGCCGAAGCTTCTCAAAATTAAGGCCACCACAACCTCCACTGTTGGTGCCCCAATGAACATGGACACAAGCACAGAAGCTATTAGAAAGGCAGCAGCATCCGAGGGGACATGGGAGGAAGACGAGACCAGACAAAAGCCGAACATCCACGTGCCCCCAGTGCTGGGCGATCGATAATTTAGATTCATTGCGTGACCATTTACAACAGGCCGCCAATACAAAGGAGAAACCTTTCAATGTACAGAAACCTTTCAATGCTCCAATCTTGGAGAGGAGCAACTGTCAAGAATGAAGCAAATGTCATTGAAACCTTTTTTCAAACCTAATCTCTTATGGCTACCACAATGTCTGTCCTCAAAATGTCTGGCCCTGAAATGTCTGAAGCATTTGCTTTGTGTGCACAGTGTATAATGGAGAGTGGGGGAGTGAGACTGCCGATTGTCATTGATTGCATATTGTTCTATAAAAATTAGTTGAGGGATTTTGTAAAACTCATGCTTGACTTTTAGAAATCGGGCAGTGACACAAACAAATATCACATTCTTCAAAATAAATTTGATAATACGATCTAGTATCACTCACATATATTACACGTAACACAGTGTATCACCATCTTGTCTTTCTTATTGACAACAACCTGATAGGACATTAAGAAGGGACCTGACCCGAAACTTCACCTATCCATGGTCTCCAAAGATGCTGAGGTATAACCCATTGAGTTATTCCAGCACTTTGTGTCTGTTTTTGTAAACCAGTTCCCTGTTTCTACAACCTAATTGGTCAATAATTCACACGAGCCTAGAAATGTGGACATAAGTGGGTAGTCTCTCCGATGTCTCGATAATCACCACACTCACTTGCCATTTATCCTTCAAAGGTTTGTGGAAATATAGTCCAAGATCCCTATTAATACCTGAAGAAGGGTCTCGACCCGAAACGTCACCCATTCCTTCTCTCCCGAGATGCTGCCTGACCTGCTGAGTTACTCCAGCATTTTGTGAATAAATCCCTATTAATACCTGCCCATTCACTGTGTATGTGCTGCATTGTTGCGCCTCCATTATTTAATGCCCTCGTTCTTCTTGGGATTGAACTCTATTTGCCACTCTTCGGCCCATCTGATCACATTATCGATATCTTCCTGCAGGCTAAAACCATCCTTATGTTAACCACATGGCACCTCATATTTCACTTGTGCAGCTTACAACACAGCAGTATAAATGTTGATTACTCTAATTTCAAGAACACTTGCACGCCCTCTTTCCATCCCACCCACCCCCCTCATCGTCCTACTAGTTTCACTGTTTGTAACCCTTCGTTTGCACCTCCTCCACAGCCAACAATGAACGATCGTGGATTCCTTGCCCATCAGTGCCAGCTCCGATTTGTTCTGTACCTTTTCATTCCTCTGGTTTCCCTCTCCCCTGACTTTCAGTCTGAAGAATCTCGACCCAAAAAAAGTCACCTATTCCGTTTCTTCAGAGATGCTGCCTGACCCGCTGAGTTGCTCCAGCATTTTCGGCCATTTTAGAAGACCTCTGCCTTCCCCTCTACATTTGTCTAAGTTATTAATATATAGTACGGCCAACTACGAAGCCAATGGCAACATGCTTCTGGTTTAATCAACTCTCCTCAAAAAAAATCTGCGAGACGTAGCCTTCCTTTAATAAATCCATGCTGAATGTCCTTGAACAATCTGTGCTTTTCAAACTGAAGGTTGATACTCTGCCTCAGAATCAATTCCAATAATTTGCCCACCACTGAAGTTAAACTAATTGGCCAGTAATGACTCCATTCATCCCATTTTAAACAATGGAGCAACATCATCAGTAGTCCAATTCACTGTCATAGCTCCTTTAGCCCAGAAGAATTGAAACATGATGATCATTGCTGCTGCTGCACTTCCTCTCTTACTACCTAATGCCTGGAATATATTTTATCTGGCCAATAATCCATTTTTAAAGATGCTATCGCAGTCTTGAATACACAATGGATTTGTGTCTCCAGTACTTAGCGGTAAAGCATTTCAAAAAGATTCACAACTGTCAAGATGGAATTCTTCCTCAGCACAATATTTAAAGGGAAATTCTTTACCTTAATACTGTTCCTAGTTCTGGATTGCTGCCTCTGTGGTAAAATTCTCAGTCTCATAATCTAATATTTCAAAGAGACCACCTTTCATTTTAACTCCAGAGAGAATAGAACCAATCTGTGCTCTATGTGACATCCTGCTTTCAAATTTGGTTTTAGACTTTGAGAGATAGACTTTTGGAGAAACAGGTCCTTCAGCCCACCAAGTCCACGCTAGCCAGCAATTACCCCGTACACTAACCCATTCCTTCGATACAAAGATGCCGACTATCCCCACTGAGTTACTCCAGCATTTTGTATCATCTTCAACACTATCCCACACGCTGGGGACAATTAACAATTTTACTGAAGCCAATTAACCTACAAACCTGTACATCTTTGGAGTATGGGAAGAAACTGGAGCACCCAGAAAACCCCCAAAAGATCACAAGGAGAATGCACAACCTCTGTAGTCAGAATCAAACCCAGGTCTCTGACGCTGTAAGGACGTAACTCTACTGCTGTGCCACTGTGATCGCTGACCGGCCCAGACTCGGTGGGCCAACGGGCCTGTTTCTGCACTGTATTTCTAAAGTCTAAAGTCCCAGAGGGACTGGGCTGCAATGCACAGTGCAGACAGGTGATCTATCTATGATGGGCTAGGTTCCATGATGTGAAATGAATATACAATGATTAAATCCTGGTTACGCACAATGCAAAGGTGACCTGACTTCTTTGTTGGAAAGTACTTTGGAAAGAGAGGT
Source organism: Rhinoraja longicauda (assembly GCF_053455715.1). NCBI lineage: Eukaryota > Metazoa > Chordata > Chondrichthyes > Rajiformes > Arhynchobatidae > Rhinoraja > Rhinoraja longicauda. Next base: position 7,102,761 of record NC_135991.1, on the reverse strand, counting down.
GCTTTAGAAATGGAAGCCTTTCCTTCAGTTTCAGTACAGAGTGGGAATTAAATGCTTCAATTAGACTCACATTTCAGCACAAGACTGATGGACGTGCAGTAACACTCACTCCACAATATATATTGTGTTTACTGTCAATTCCTTAATACAATTTCATGGAAGATGGATTAAAGAATCAGGACAAATAGCTGTGTAATCCTGGATCCCACGATGCTGATAGGAGAAAGAACTCCTGTTCCATGTGACAGGGCCACACAGGTTCTCTCTCGGGGTGGAGTACGGACACTTTTATTGACAGGTGATCTATTAACCAGACAGTAGTTAAACCTCTGCCCAATCCCGACACAGGGATATGAGCAATCGGGGAAAAGGTGTGGATGTCCAGACTTGGATCAGTTATTTCCCAACTGGCAGAGTCCGGTGGGGACACCTCAAACAAGAGAAGGGATATTACTCACGGGGCAAGTTAATGGCAAGGGTGTTATGTTCCAAAATAGGTGCGAATACTACTGATAATCACACTAATAAATGTACTGACGCTGAGAATGTCCAAAGAGTTTTTGGTTTTGTATATTTTTAAATTCTGAATTAAGTTTTTTATTTTAGGAAATAAAAGATCCAAGGACATACTCAGAGACCTCTCCGTTTCACAATACTCCCCAAGATCCTACCATTCACAGTGTATGTCCTAGCCTGTGTAGGAAGGAACTGCAGGTGCTGCTTTATAGACACAAAATGCTGGAGTAACTCGCTGGTCAGGCTGCGTTTCTATAGCCTCATTGGTGTTTCCACCTCACATTGGTCTGGATGAAACGCCATCTGCCATTTGACCAACACATCAAATATCTCTCTGCATCCTAGGACTACCAACATGGTCAGCATTCAGTCAGTGGGCCAAAGGGCCAAATGTCTCTGTGACTCTGTGTTCCATGACTTTGTCACCTGGTCTCTGCCTAAATGCTCAGGTTAGCAAATCCTGCCAGGGGTTCACTTCACCTGGAGCATGGCGCTGCTCTCTTGCTGATGTACCTTGCTTTTGTCTGTCTGTGCTGTGTGCAGATTCCTTGCTTTGAATTTGAAGGATTAAGTCAGCCTGGTTGAATTCATTTGATATGGAAATCTCCACTTGGCATCGCTGTAATGAGATTAGGAAGGCTGCGGGAGACAATACTCCGCATCGGAATCACATCACCGCATTAATCAGAGAGAGACCAGAGCCTTCCCTTTGTCCGCATGACAGCGGAATGCCGCTTGGAACAAGACTCCCATTTTTTGTTGCTGAAGGCTTCCAACAGCCTCAATCTTTCAGGCAGGAGATTCCATGCAAAGGTCACAGTGTTTCTTAGGGAGGCTTTATGATGTGGACCCGAGGTTTATTTTCAATACGAGTAATTCCAAGCCAGTGCATGGAAGTGCGTGCAGCACGTTATCTTGGGAAACATTCACTCAGATGGAGTCAGAGTCTAGCAAGCTGCACAGCAAGTGGATTCATTAGACGAGGAGTCACTTGGCAACCATTAGCTCTAGAAGGCAGGCACGTTCACTGACAATGCCCTGCAAGATTGCAGGAATGCAGGAACCTGGCAAGGCGAAAGTCATAGATCTCTCTGTTGGCTAATGGAGTGAAAGTATTGAAGCAAGTGGGGTCAAAGCCTTCAACCAAGGGCAGAAACGGGACATGTAGTAAACAAAGGCAGCGCAGTGGCACAGCAATAGTCACTGCTTTGCAGCGCCAGAGACCCAGGTTCAATCCTGACTACGGGTGTTGTCTGTACAGAGTTTAGTGGAAACATCCTCTCCACATCCACACTATCCATGCTTTTCATGATGAAACATTGGTACATTTTAATGAGGTCCTCCCCTCATCCTTCTAAACTCCAGCGAGTAGAGGCCAAGTGCCATCAAATGCTCATCATACATTAACCCTTATCATTCCTGGGATCATTCTCGCAAACCTCGTCTAAACCCGTCTATTTCTCCTGTGACCTGGTGGATAGATGGGCCTTTTATGGAATCTTCCACCCAAGATAATGACAGACTCCCAATTTCAAATTAGTAAACTGCCAAGTTGCAGAAACACCTATTAATTTGAGACAGTCAAAAACAGCCAGTCACATTGTACGTGATTTTAATGCAGATCCATTTAACAATCCCTTCTGCCCATTTCGTAAGGTTTCCACCACATAATTCACACCGTTACATTCACGAGCACAGAATTCCCACAGAATTAAGGCTGAACCCAAGCAGAGCGCTCAGGGTGAGGAATAAAGTGAAACTTAAAAAGCGCACAGAACGCTCTTTGATGTTTCCTCATTGCAAAGTGCGTCTCTTTTCTCTTCAACTCAAAGTTGCTTTGAGATAACGATCTACTACAGATTCCATCTATTGCCTTTCCCTCCCACTCATTTCCCCCCAACCCGTCAGAGTCTGGGGCTCTTGGTCTCAAAAGTCAAAAGACAATCAGCTCAATGATGGCACCAACTACAGACCCGCCAGACTCCTCAGCCAACACAATTAAGCCACTGTTTCACAATGGGCGAAGAGTCAGATTATTGACTGCTGCTGACCATTTCAATGCCCCTGCTCTCTGCTAAATTCTCTGGATTACAAAATTCCTATGACTAACAACAAACTCAAAGTTTCATCAAGCAGCAATAGTCCCACATTTGTTTGTCTCTGGGGGGGGGGGGGGGGGGGGGGGGGGGAGACAGAGATAGAGAAACCTGGAAATCAGGGAAATTTGTCGGCTACTTGTGCAGTTAAATTAGCCATTTTATTTAACAAACAAAAAACAACAAACATTAAAACAGAGGTGAGAAAAAACTTTTTCACCCAGAGAGTTGTGAATTTGTGGAATTCTCTGCCACAGAAGGCAGTGGAGACCGATTCACTGGATGAATTTAAAAGAGAGTTAGATAGAGCTCCTGGGGCTAGCGGAATCAAAGGATATGGAAAGGAGGCAGGCACGGGTTACTGATTGTAGATGATCAGCCATGATCACAATGAATGGCGGTGCTGGCTCGAAGGGCCAAATGGCCTCCTCCTGCACCTATTTTCTATGTTAAAAAAAATGTATATAATCAACTCCTATTCCAGATGCAACAGAGCATTGTACAGTTTCCAGTTGATGATGATGATGTAGTCATTGATGTCTTCCAGATGCTGTACACTAATTAAGTGAAGAGACTGTGACAAGCATTGTACAAATAGAAAATGCTGCAAATGTTAAGAGGATCTGTGGAGAGAAAAACAGAGCTAACTTTTCAGATTGACCACGATTCAAAAGAACTGCTGAGTGAGCAGAGTGGAAAAATCTGAATCTATTGCCATTGGGAAGAAGATACAGGTGTTTGAAAACTGTAACCTCCAGATTGAGGAACAGCTTCTTCCCAGCAACCATCAAGCTATTGGACGCTCCAAATACCAACAAAACTCCAAATGATGAACTGTCTTGGGTGCACTCGGGACTTCAGGCTTTTGTTTTGTTTGTCACTAATATTATTGATTGAGCTATTTTGTTTTGTTTGTTTTATCACACTATCTATTGGGTATTGTGTTTACAGACCTGTAATGCTGCTGCAAGTATGGATTTCATTGTTCCGTTTTGGTACATATGACAATTAAACGCTCTACTCTTGATGTGCCTTTATAACTGGCCTTTTGTACAAGAGAGCATGCAGGCCCTTCTGCGCTTCAGAGATCTGCTATCTCTCACCAATGCGATAATATGCTTCTGTTTTTATTTACCTGCCAAAATGGACATTTTCACATTTTTGTACATGATATTCTATTGCCAGGTCTTTGTCCATTTACATAATCTATCCTCCGCGTGTCCTCTTTACAACTTCTTTTACCCACTCATCTTGGATCATCAGCAGAATTAGAAACTGTATGTTACTGCCTTCATCCGAGTAACTTATTCAAATTGTAAAAATTTGAGCCCTGGCAAAAATCCCCCAAGCATGCTGCAGGTTATATTTGCCAACACGAAGTTGATTCATTTCAATCTACTGTTTTCTGTAAGCAAACCTTTTTAAGGACAAGTGTTTTGTCCGACATTTTGAGCTTTTATTTTCCACAATAACCTTTGATGCAGCATTTTATAATAATAATAATAATAAGCATTTATTTTATATAGCGCCTTACCAGAAGCTCAAAACGCTTTACAAAAACAATCATAACATAAAAACAAACAGACAAACTATCCTAACGGAGAAGCGGCGAATAAACAGCGCCAGCGTCCTCTCACGTCAGGGTCCGGCAGTAGACAACAAAAAGCACAGGACACACAGATACAATTTATGAAATGCCTTCTGGAATATTGAACATTGTACTTGCATCGGTTCACTTTTATTTACTGTGCATGTTACTTGAAGGATTTCCAATAAATTGGTCATACATGAAGTACCTTCCACAAAATATATGTCATCTTGCTTGATTATAGTGCCCTACCGTAACATTTTTCCCTACTATAACGTCTTGAATAATACCTAATATTTTCACTATGACAGATTTTGTGTCCTATTTTCCAAACTAATGGAACCTCTCTAAACCTAGCAAAGTTGAAAAGTTAAAACCAAAGGATTAACTACCTCACAAGTAATTTCTCTTTTATATGGCCACGGATGGCAGGCAATCCTGTCCATTTTTTCTTTGTTAGACCATGCCGACTGTGTATTCTGAAAGATCCTCTTAAAATGTCTGCCACTGTATTCAGATCGACCAGTCCCTCAAACTACCTTGCCAGTTCACCTCAGCTAGCTCTGCCTTTTACCTACTCAGTTGCCTTTATGTAAAAATACTGACCTCTGACTGGTTTCCTCTCTCACAATCTAAAATTAAAATTTGATTGTATTCTGATCATTGTCACCAAGGTGCGGATTCCTAATGAGGTCATTATTTAAACCATCATTGCATAACATGTCTTGTGAAGCCCGCCGTGACTGGCTCCACAACATAGATATACACGGAGTCCTGGAGCAACTCAGCGGGTCAGGCAGCATCTCTGGGGTGACATTTCGGGTTGGGACCCTTCTTCAGGCTGAAAGTAGAGGGTGGGGGTGAAGAGCTGGAGGAGAGAAAAGACCAGGACCAATCAGGGCCAACAACAAATTACCTCAGGCAGGGTGATGCCTGGTAGGCCCTTGGTTGGCTCGGCAAGAGGTATACAAGTGGTGAACTGTGGAACTGGTAAAACGACTAGGGTGGAGGAAGGCGGGGGAGGGGAGGAAGTAGTTAGAAGAACATGAGAATTGAGAACATGCTGCTCCTAAACCTATCCTGAAAACGCTCCATTAACTCCTATACAGGCTTCCTTTATCCATTTTTCAATCTACTTGTAGATTAAACTTCCATATTTATCACAGTTTCTTTCTGATTAATATTCGTATTGGTTTCTTCCTTCATGTTAATTCTTTTCAACCATATACCACATGACCTAGATAGAAATGTAGATGGGCTGGTGAGTAAGTTTGCTAATTGGAGGAGTTACAGGCAATGAGGAAGGCACAGCAGGATATACAGTAGCTGAGCTGCAAAAATGGGTGGAACATTGGCAGATGGAGCTTAACCCAAGCAAGTGCGAGATGTTGTACTTTGTGAGGTTCAATGTAAGGAGAGGGTATACAGTTAATTTGGTTAAGTCGCATTAGGAGTATTATATGCAGTTCTGGTCGCCCCATGATAGGAAAGATGTGGAAGTTTTGGCGAGGGTGCAGAGGAGTTTACCTGAATGCTGCCTGGATTAAAGGGTTTCAGCTACAGGGCAAGGTTAGGGAGACTTGGATTGGTTTCTCTAGAATGTCGGAGGTTGAGGGAAGATTTAATAGATGAATATAAAATGAGGAGAGGCTTAGATAGGGTAGACAGTCAGAACCTTTCTCCCATAGCAGTTTGAACAGAACAGTACAGCACAGGAATGGGCCCTTCTCTCTGCAATGTTTGTGCCGGACATGATGCCTAACTGAACTGATCTCATCTGCCTGCACATGATCCATATCCCTCTATTCCCTGCACTTCCATGTGCCTATCTGAAAGCCTCTTAAACACCACCATCATATCTGCTGTGATGTAGTGTGCTGTGTCCTGTACTATCATATCATATCAAATATATACAGCCGGAAACAGGCCTTTTCGGCCCTCCAAGTCCGGCGCCCAGCTACTGTTCTGTTCTTACTGCTATGGGGCTGTTATACCCCTCTCATAAGTGACCTTGCCTTTATTATTTCTTATCTCCAACCTGGTTTCCTGAAAAGGAGAAGTCCCAGTGGAAATAGGTTGCGATGCACAGTGAAGACTGGCACTTTAGCAGGTGCTCTTATGAACGATTTATGATAATCCACAGCCAATGGTGTGGAGACATTAGAGATGGTTGAATCCCAGTTTCTCACGGTGCAGCATTGACCAGACTCCCTGGGGTGGAAGGTACTTTGGGAAACAAGGTGCTATAGAAATGCAGGCATTTCCTTCAGTTTCAGCCCAGGGTAGAAATAATATTTTTCCAGTAACACTGACAATCACAAGACTAATGGACATGCAGGATCAGATTGAACAGCACTCACGGTACAATAAACATTGTGCTTGCTGTCAATTCTCCAATACAATTTCATGGAAGATGGATTAAAGAATTAGAAGAAATCGACTGTGTAATCCTGGATCCCCTCTGGGTTGAGTGGAGAAAGAATCCCCATTCCGTGCGATAAAACACCATGGTGTCTGACCTAGGGTGGAGTACTAGCAATATTATTCAAGGTGATCTATCAGTTTCACACTAACCATACATCAGTAAAATCTCTGCCCAATCCCATCACGTGGGAATGGGGGCACAGAGCAGCTTCGTAGGGTAAAGGCAGTCTTTTGTCCTAATACATCGGGTGAATAGATTGTGGTTAGCACGCAACAAAAGCTTTTCACTGTGCCTCAGTACACGTGACAATAAACTAAACCCAACTGATGGAATGCAGACTTTTTCTGCTTGGCGCAGGGAAATCAAGAAACAGAGGACATAAGTTTAAAGTGAGGGGGGAAACGATTTAATAGGAACCTGAGGGGCCAAGGGCGGTGGGTGAATGGAACAAGCTGTCAGAGGAGGTAGTTGAAGCAGGGACTATCACAACATTTAAAAAGCATTTGCACAGGTACATGGATAGGGTATGGGGCAAGCGCAGGCAGGTGGGACTAGTGTAGATGGGACATGTTGGTCGGCGTGGGCAAGTTGAGCTTGTTTCCACACTGTATGACGATGATTTTTCTCCACTGAACTAGTCTCTTTCACAACTCTGTCCAGGAGGTTCTGCCACATACTCTTACTCTCAATGTTACCTCATTTGGTTATTCTGTCATTGTTTTTTTTTTGTATTACTTTAGATGAACTACAATCTTTGCACCATTCTGCTGCTTTGCACCCAGATTTATTTGACCTGGTCTCACCCTATCATGGATACCCTCTTTGTCTAATTATAGCTTCTCTGCAATTTAAAACTGAGCCCTCTGCAATTTAAAATTGTTCTTTTCTTTCCTATCTCCCCAGATCTAACAAGAGAACCTATGACAGAAAGGAGTAGGGAATGCGATTGAATGGAGTCTTCTGCAAGGACCCAGCATGGACCCAATGAGATTTTAAGTGCAGAACAACACTGCTCCTTCGTAGAAAGAACAAACTGCAGATGTTGGTTTATACCAAAGGTAGACACAAAGTGCTGGAGTAACTGCGGGTCAGGCAGCATCTCAGGAAAAAAAGGATAGGTGACGTTTCGGCCCAGGACTTGGCCCACATCCCTCTAAATCTATTCTATCCACGCGATCTAAACTTTGTGTCTAACACTATTGATCTTATTTAAAAGCGAGCAAAGGAGCAGAGAGCTGGAATGAAAGATCCTCATCCCCAGTACACTGGACCAATATTTATTGGTTAGCTGAAACTACTGAAAGGGTTTAACGAGTCATTATTACTTGGCTGCTCGATGACCGCAGATTGATTAACGCATTTCCAACATTTTAACTTGTTCTTTAATGTAGTTGCACTGTGGGACACATCAGGGTCAGGCAATGACAAAGGAGGCTGCATTAGTTAATACTTGTCTGTAAAAATCACTGACAACAATGACAGACTGTCAAGTTCATTCTAGACACAGATTGAGAGGAGATCATGGGATATGGTGGTTGGGCAAGAAAGCAGGATTGAGGCAGAGAATCGGTCATGATCTATTCAACTGTGGGATTGTCTCCGCTTGTGTTAAACTCAGAGGGGCATGATCAGAGGTTGGCTTATTGTTCCGTGCCAAGATTAGCACTCGCTCTTTACCCGACCAACTCTTAGACCTTAGAGATGATTGTTACAGTGTGGAAACAGGCTCTTCAGCTCACCGGGTCCACGCCGACCAGCGATTATCCGTTCACACTAGTTCTATGTCATCGCACTTTCTCATCCACTCTCTACACACTAGGAAGCAATTTACAGAGGGCCAGTCAACCTACAAACCTGCAAGTCTTTGGAGTGTGGGAGGAAACTAAAGAGCCCGGAGGAGGCCCACGTGGTCACAAGGAGAATGTATAAACTCCACACACCAGTCCCGCAGTCAGGATTGAACCCGGGTCTCTGGCACAGAGACAACAGCTCTACCTCTGCGCCACTGTGCCACCCTTTACTTTTAGAAACATACAAATAACCAGTGCCTTGTGCCTGAGTCAGACTGTACTACTTTCAGTGTTATTCATGTGCTCCTCCCTCCTTGGACACACATTTCCCAGTTTCCCACAGATTTCAGGCTGCACCCAAGCTGAGGAATTGGGGTGAGGAATAATGTGCAACTCACAAAACCCCCAAAACACTCTTTGATGTTTTCTCGTCGCAAAGTGCATCGCTTTTCAGTCCAACTCAAAGTTGCTTTGAGATACCGATCTGCCACAGATTCAATCTGTTGCCTTTCCCTCCCACTCATTCCCTTCTCAACCCTTCAGATTCTGAGGCTCTCAGTAATATCACATTCAGGAAACAATCAGCTCAATATGGCCCAGCTACGCTTCAATCAGGCGCCCCACACAAGACAATTGGGCCACTGTTTGACGGCAGTCAGAAGGGGTCGGGTTGTTGACTGGTGCTGACCATGTTGTAATATTCACGCTGCTCCCCACCCTAGCCCGCTTCTCTGCTAAAGTCTCTGGATCACAACAGTCCCGTAAGTAACCACAAAACACAAAGTTAACCAAGCAACAACACCCCATATTTATACTATATATTCCATTATGTAGTCTAACATCATCTCCTGCATCTGGTGTTCCAGACATGGACTCCTGTACATCGGCCAGACCAAGCGGCGACTGTTTTGCTGAACACTTACGCTTGATCTGCCAAGGACCGTTGGATCTCCCGGTTGCCAACCACTTTAACTCTGCTTCCCATGCTCACCTTTCTGTCCTGGGCCTCCTCCATTGCTGGAGTGAGGCCACACGCAAACTGAAGGAACAGTACCTCACATTTCACTTGGTACCTCACATTTCAGTGGTATGAACATTGAAATCTTTGAAATCTCTAATTTTATGTTCCTTCTACATACACTCCATTCTTCCACCCCCCCCCCCCCCCCCCCATTTCCTCCACTAAGTGAGTTAACCAGTTCCATAATTCACAACGATGTTTCCCTTGTAGAGATCCATCCCTGGCCAACAATCGACCCATCTAGGATCCTCCCTGCCCAAGGTCATCTGTTTCCTACACTGATTTGTCTTGGTCTTTTCTTGCTTCCAGTTCCCCACCTTACAATCAGCCTGAAGAAGAGTCCCGACCCAAAACGTCACCTATCTATTTTCTCCAGAGATGCTGCCTGACCCGCTGAGTTACTCCAGCATTTTGGGCATATCTTTGGTATAAACCAGCATCTGCAGTTCATTTTTATTAGCCATATTTATCATGCATTTGTGGGGAAACTGGGAGATCAGAAGATAAATCCACAATCCAGAGGAACTCGCAAATCACTTGTGCAATTAAATTAGCAGTTTCATTTGACAAGCAGCACATACAGGAAAAGTATATATAATCAACTCCTATAGCAGATGTAACACAGCGGTGGCAAGTATGGTGGAGTTTCTAGTTAGTGATCAGAGAGACATGGACATATTCCAGATGCTGGATGCTAATTAAGTAAAAAATGTTCCCTCATCATCCACCAATCTATTACACAAACAGTAAATGCCTGAAATCTTGAGGGAATCTATGGAGAGCAAAGAAATGTTATCTTGTAGCGAGTCCAAACGAGCGATATTATCCAAAGACTTTATTGTCGATAAAACCCGTGACAAACGCAACGTACTTACTCTTGGACTAACACTAACTTCGCTCGCTAATCTAATCTCTAACCTGAGTTTGGCGCCAGACACTTAAATACCTCGCGCTCCCGCACCACGTGACCCGTAAACCAATCCGAGGGTTCTAGACTACCTGGCCCTACATGACCCCCCCCCCCAGAACCCTCGAAACCATACCTCACGGGGGCCCGAACCTCCCGCCCGGAACGTGTACGGAGGGGGAAACCGATACCGCCAGCGTGACAGGAGGCGGGGAGGACGCCGCCGCTGGAGGCAATGAGGGGTCACCTGGCGCGGAGGGTGCAGGTGACAGGGGGCACTTGATCGGCAACGGCGGCCCGGGCCCAACCATAGGCGGTGGGGGCCTGAGAGGTGGCAAACAGGGCGCCGCTGGTTGGACCAGTGGAGCGGCCACCGGCCGGCCCCGGCGCGAAGGCTGAGCCACCGACACGGGGAGGTCCTGGTCCAAATGAGCAGGCTTGAGCCGGGACACCGAAACGAGCTCCTGGCGATTTCCCACCTGCAAGGTGAAGGTGACAGTCCCTCTTTTCAGCACCTGGAACGGGCCCTGGTAAACCGGCCGAAGAGGGGGGCGGTGGGAATCCTTCCGAAGAAACACGAAATCACAGCCCCGCAAGTCAGACGGAACGTGAGCTGCTGTGCTTCCGTGACTGGAGGTCGGGACTGGAGCCAGAGAACCCACCCGTGCCCGGAGGGAACCCAAAACTGATGTGACGGACGGTGGCAAGGCGGGAGTGGAAGGGAGAATGTCACCCGGCACCCGCAGGGGCGAACCGTAGACGAGCTCGGCCGAGGATGTGCCCAGCCCAGGCTTCGGGGCCGTACGAATGCCGAGGAGGACCCAAGGCAGCTGGTCAGCCCAATCGTGGCCGGTCAGGCGAGCACAGAGGGACGCCTTCAGCTGCCGATGGAAGCGCTCAACCATCCCGTTGGCTTGGGGATGATAGGCGGTGGTCTGCTGTAAGCGAGCACCATACAGCTGTGCAAGCGCGGCCCAGAGGGACGAGGTGAACTGGGTCCCCCGATCCGTGGTGATGATAGCCGGGACGCCGAAACGGGCCACCCAATGCAACGCCAGGGCCCGTGCACAGGAGGCCGCCGAGGTGTCCGACAACGGGAGCGCCTCCGGCCAACGTGTAAACCGATCAACCACCGTCAGCAGATGCATATAACCCCCAGAATAGGGCAATGGACCCACCAAATCCACATGGATGTGGAAAAAACGGTCGGCGGGAACCTTGAATCTCTGGTATGGGGGCTGGACATGGCGATGAACTTTGGAGGTCTGGCACGGAATGCAGGCGCGTGCCCAGGCTGCCACCTGCTTCCGCAGGCCGTGCCAGACAAACCGGGCAGCCACCATGGCTGAAGTCGCCCTGATGGACGGGTGTGCCAAGCCATGAATGTGCGGAATCGGGTAGCGGTCCGGCCGCGTTGCCGCGTTGAGTCGACGGAAATCCCCACATGGTCTCCACCCCCCAGACGCTTTGGAAACCATATGCAAGGGGGAGGCCCACGGACTACTGGAAGGCCGAATAATTCCCAGCCTCTCTAAGTTTCGGAACTCCTCTCGAGCCATGGCCAGCTTGTCGGGTGGGAGGCACCGTGCCCGGGCAAAAACCGGCGGCCCCTCGGTCGGGATGAAATGAACAACCCCGTGCTTCTCGGAAGGTGCATCGAAACGCTGGACGAGGAGCTGCGGGAAGTCGTTCAGGACCGCATCGAACTGACCGGGAGCCGTGGTAATGGCCTGGATCGCTGGCTTGGGTGGGGCGGCGCTTGTAGGAGCCTCCGGCCCGGTACCTCGGGGCCGTACACCAGCCGAGGGTTGCAGGCCTCTCCCGCGGACGTCTGCGACCAAAGAAAACGCCCATAGGAAATCTGCACCCAAAATGGCCTGGCCCACATCCGCAACGATGAAATCCCAATGGTAGGTCCTGAACTCGAAGGACAGGGACATGGCCCTTTTACTGTAAGTACGGATGGTGCTACCATTCACTGCAATGAGGGGCGGGCCCTTCCCCCCCGCCCGAAATTCGCAGTCATAGGGGGGCACAATACTCACGACCGCTCCCGTATCCACTAGAAAAACGATCCCGGTACTCTGATCTGTAGCGTAGAGGCGGCAATTACGGCGAATCGAGACTGCCTCTACATTCGATCGGCCCAGGCATTTCCCGGAAACGAACAAGGGGCTCTGCAGCTTCGGGCCTCACTGCCCCACTGCTGATGGAAAAAGCACCAGCCACGCCTATTCGGCCCTATTGTTCGAGCCCGCTGCCAATGAACAGGCGCCGCAGCCCTTTCTTGGCGGGCCGACTGCGAATTCGCGGCCGCTGTGTTGCTCTCCCGGCCGCTCCCCCGACTGCCGCTGGGCCTCGAGACCCGGTTAACCGAGCCGTCTCGGGTGTGCCGCTCCCTAACGAGCGTGTCGGCCTTCTCGGCGAACGCTACCGGATCTTCAAAAGAGACGTCCGCCAACACCAACCTGACGTCCCCAGGTAGTTTCTCCCGAAAGGCCGCTTCGAACACCATACACAGCTGATGGTCGCCCATCAAAGTCAACATCTCGGACATCAACTCCGACGGCAGCCGCTGCCCCAGCTCTGGCAAATGGAGGAGCTTCAGAGCCCGCTGGTTCTGGCTCCAGCCGAAAGTCCGCAGCAGGAGCCTCTTGAGCCCCACGTACTGCCCTGTTTGGGGTGGACTGGTCAGGTATTGACTGACCCGCGCAGTCACCTCCGCCTGCAGACAGCTCACCAGGTGGTGGTACTTCTCCTGGTCTTCCTCCACCCTTTTAAGATGGAACTGCGATTCCGCCTGCACAAACCACAGGTGCGGCTGATGGGCCCAGAACGGCGGTAGATGAATTTCGCCCGCGCTCGCTCCCACCTGCGACATGCTGCTGCTTCGATTCTAACGTTCGGGGTCACCAATGTAGTGAGTCCAAACGAGCGATATTATCCAAAGACTTTATTGTCGATAAAACCCGTGACAAACGCAACGTACTTACTCTTGGACTAACACTAACTTCGCTCGCTAATCTAATCTCTAACCTGAGTTTGGCGCCAGACACTTAAATACCTCGCGCTCCCGCACCACGTGACCCGTAAACCAATCCGAGGGTTCTAGACTACCTGGCCAATCCGTATACCCCTACAATCTATTCTGGTCAATTACCTTTCCAAAAGGCATTGCTGTGTATGAGTGAAATCCATCAGCTGTATAGTTGCAAAGATCTAGAGAATCTAGGGTGGCACAGTGGCGTAGCAGTAGAGCTGCTGCCTTACAGAGCTATAGTCCCAGGTTTGATCCTGACTATGGAGTTTGCACGTTCTCCCTGTGACCACATGGGTTTTCTCCAAGTGCTCCGTTTTCCTCCCACACTCCAAAGATGTACAGGTTAGTAGGTTAATTGGCTTCAGTAAAAATTGTAACATGCCCCTAGTGTGTAGGATAGTGTTCATGTACGGGCTGATCGCTGGTCGTCACAACTCAGTGGGTTGAAGGGCCTGTTTCCGCGCTGCATCCCTAAAGTCTAAAGAAGCTAAGAGGCCAGATGGATTGGAATTTCTGAAGTTGAGAGAAGAGGGTCCATTCAAGAGAGAGCCAGATAGAGCTCTTAAGGATAGCGGAGTCAGGGGGTATGGGGAGAAGGCAGGGACGGGGTACTGATTGAGAATGATCAGCCATGATCACATTGAATGGCGGTGCTGGCTCGAAGGGCCGAATGGCCTCTTCCTGCACCTGTTGTCTATTGTCTATTGTCCGAGGAATAAAGACATACCGCCAAAATAAGCAGACTGGCAAAAGCAACAGAATAGGAGCTCTTCAGCACAAAATGTTTATTGAACTGGAACCCATGGCTAGTAATGGACTGTTCAGGGTCAAAGGAGATGGCGAGAAGAGTAGTGAAAATGTCATTCAGGCATGGGCTGATAACAAGCAAGTGGCATTCCTGGAGACACAAGGAACTGCAGATGCTGGAATCTTGAACAAAACACAAAGTGCTGGAAGAACCCAGTGGATCAGGCGGCGTCCGAAGAGAGATTAGACAGGCAACATTTCAGATCAGGCACCTGCTTCAGACTCAAGACTGTGACATTCACACACAGATGTCCCAGCCTGTAACCATCTCTAACAAAAGAGGGGATCTAACCAGCTATCTTAACACCCAATGGCATTACCATTAACCATATCCCTCACCAATTATATTTTGGGGACAACCAGAACCTGAATTGGACCTGGCACATAAATACCATGTCAACAAGAGTAGCTCAGAGGCTGATATCCTGCAGCAAGGATAACCTTCGGACAAGCCAGAACTTCCCCACCATCTACAGGAAGCAAGTCAGACGTGTTCTCATGGGCAGATGACAAAGTGGTGGACATAATGGAATTGTCTCCACTTGCTGGGATACAGGCAGCTCCTTCAACTCTCAAACAGCTTCAATACTCTCCATGACAAACCCCAAAGTTCTTTTAGAACATTCTTTTAGGAAGGGGATGAGGAGGATTTTCTTTAGTCAGAGGGTAGGCTACAGAGGAAGGCTGTGGAGGCAAAGTCAGTGGATATATTTAAGGCACAAATAGATATCGATTCTTGATTAATACGGGTGTCAGAGGTTAGAGGGAGAAGGCAGGAGAATGGGATTAGGAGGAAGAGATAGACCATGATTGACTGGCAGAGTAGACTTGATGGGCCGAATGGCCTAATTGAACTATCATTTATGAATCCCATTCAAGCAGCAGCCCAACAATGATGGTTCCATTCATTCTCTCTACCACTAACACACAATGGCTGCAGTGGGAAGAGTCCACAAATACAAAGCAGTTACTCACCCAGACAACTTTAATAGTACCTTCCAAACTCTACCAGCAGGTAGGACAATGACAACTGGTGGACACAAACACCACCAACCTGGTTACCCTCTACGTCTCCCACCATCCTGGCTTTGAGATAGATTGTTTGCCCTTCATTGTCACTGGGTCAAAACTCCAGCATTCCCTACCGAGCAACGCTGGAAGACCACTTTCTCCAGAAGTAGTCACTTAATGTGGCAACTCACAACCACCTTCCAAAGGCACAATTAGAGATGGGCAATTAATTACGACATTGCCATCCTGATGAAAGGTCTTTCAGTCCGTTAACCACGATTCTCTTTCCACAGACGCTGCCTGGCCATTAAGTATTTCTAACATTTTCAGGGCTTCATGTTCCAGATTTAGAGCATCTGTTTTAGTTTTGGGGCTTTTAGCGTTGTAGTGTGGAAACAGGCCCTTCAACCCACCGACTCTACGCCGATCAATGATCACCCATTCACTAGTCTATTTTAAACAATGGGGACCAATTAACCTACAAACCTGCACGTCTGTGGAGTGTGGAAGGAAACCCAGAGAAAACCCACGTGGTCACAGGGAGAAGGTGCAAACTCCATACAGACAGCACCTGTAGTCAGGTATGAACCCGGGTCTCTGGCGCTATGAGGCAGCAACTCCAACGCTGCACCACTGTACTGCCCCATGCATCCTCTCCAAAGCCTCCACATCATTCCTGAAATGCATGGACCAGAACTGCACACAATACTCCAAATATATGAAATCACTGCGCCAAATGTCGGCCACCTCCCTCATTCTGCAGTAGGAGCTCATGGAGTTCATTGAGACTCCTCTCGCTGCCTCTTCAGACTAAATAAGTGCGCAGTGCCTCTCTACTGATCGGGGCCAATTTAAACTACAGCTCTGCTGAGCCGCTCCACAAGCTGCAGTTGTTTCTATGGAAACTCGTGTCCCCATCTCACAGCTGAATCTGTCACTATACCTGACCCTGACAAACCCTGCAATCTGACAACAGCGACTGCATGGTGGAGCTATTAGCTGCTTCAAATAAGAAGCTAGTGAAATCAAATGATCCCTTCCATTAAGCCTCGTTTTGTTCAGTTCAATTGATATGCTGACAGAATTTACAATGTAGAAACAGGCCATTTGGCCCTGGGCCAACCCTTCTGCTCCTTCCATCCCTTCACACAACAGTCTTCTCTCCATTATCCACCTTCCCCATTTAAGTTCATAAGTTATAGGAGCAGAATTAGGCCATTCGGCCCATCAAATGGCACAGTGGCGCAGCGGTAGAGTTGCTGCCTTACAGCGCTTGCAGCAATGGAAACCCATGTTCGATCCCGACTACAGGTGCTGTCTGTACGGAGTTTGTACGTTCGCCCCGTGAGTTTACTCCAAGATCTTCGGTTTCCTTCCACACTCCAAAGACGTACAGGTTTGTAAGTTAATTAGATTTAGATTTAGAGATACAGCGCAGAAACAGGCCCTTCGGCCCACCGAGTCCCCGCCGCCCAGCGATCCCCGCACATTAACACTATCCTACACACACTAGGGACAATTTTTACATTTACCCAGTAAATTAACCTACATACCTGTACGTCTTTGGAGTGTGGGAGGAAACCGAAGATCTCGGAGAAAACCCACACAGGTCACGGGGAGGACGTACAAACTCCGTACAGACGGCGCCTGTAGTCAGGATTGAACCTGAGTCCCGGCGCTGCATTCGCTGTGAGGCAGCAACTCTACCGCTGCGCCACCGTGCCGCCCTAGTTTGGTATTGGTGTAAATTGTCTCTAGTGTGTGTAGGATAGTGTTGAAGTGCAGGGATCGCCAGTTGGTGCGGACTCAGTGGCCGAAGGGCCTGTTCCCGCACTGTATCTCTAAACTAATCTAAGCTAAGCTAAGTCTACTCCGCCATTCAATAGCTGCTGATCTATCTTTCAATCTCAACCCCATTCTCCTGCCTTCTCATAACCCTGACACATGTGTTGATCAAGAATCTATCAATCTCTGCCTCAAAAATATCCATTGACCATTCCAGTCAACACGAAACATCCAGAGATGTTGCCTGTCCCGCTGAGTTACTCCGGCTTTTTGTGTCCATCTCTGTTATGTACATGCAACCTGACCCACTGAGTTCCTCTAGCACTTTGTTTTTTGCTCAAGTGTCATACAAGAGTCACTAGACTGGATGCTTTCTTTTTGCTGAGGAGACCAAAAGCAGTTGTTACAGAAAAAGGAGTCGGTCATTCAGGACTGAGGAGAGAAAGATTCAATACTCATGCAGAGGGTAATGAGTCTTTGGAATCCTCTATGATGGGCACTGAAATCTCTTAAAACAGAGATCAATAGATTGCTGGAGATTAAAGGAATCAAGGGACGGGAGGATAATACAGGAACATGCCATACAGGGTGATAGATTCGGCATGATCTTGAACAATAATCCTAAAACCCTGCCTCCAATTTGTTGAATACCATCCAAGATTGGGTGCAGAGAGAGACAAGTTCAGTATTGATTCTAGTCACTCACATCAACAATGCAGTCGGTACAACCAGAGTGCAAACAAGTGAAAACTGTAATGATGCAATGCTCGAGAGGTCTGCTTGCCCCAGGATATTGCAGGGAGGCAAAGGCAATATCTAGTGTCACTTGTCATAAACACAAGCTAGCAACAGAAGCTACACTGTGGGAGCACAACAATCAACACATGTTACATTTATAATGTTCCAACACATGCTTGAAGACAGAACAGAAACCCAATAACAAGACAATACCATAATGTAAAATTAATTAATCTTCTTGCGCTGCAGAGACACTTGTTAAAAATCTATTTCTGCTCCATCTGAAAGGAGAAAAAAGTGTTAGAAACACAATTAATAGAATTGAATGTGCCTGCTGGTGTGTGTGTAAATCTACTAGCTCTGCAGGGGAGAAGATTACAGGACTCGCGTCCGTGCAGCACCATGTCAGCCAATCCCAGGTAAAGGAGAGGGAGGGTGAGAAGAGGGGGGAGGGGAGAGGAGAGGGGGACGAGGGGAGAGGGGGGGAAAGGAGGGGGAGGGGGAGGGGGAGGGGGAGGGGGAGGGGGAGGGGGAGGGAGAGGGAGAGGGAGAGGGAGAGGGAGAGGGAGAGGGAGAGGGAGAGGGAGAGGGAGAGGGAGAGGGAGAGGGAGAGGGAGAGGGAGAGGGAGAGGGAGAGGGAGAGGGAGAGGGAGAGGGAGAGGGAGAGGGAGAGGGAGAGGGAGAGGGAGAGGGAGAGGGAGAGGGAGAGGGAGAGGGAGAGGGAGAGGGAGAGGGAGAGGGAGAGGGAGAGGGAGAGATCAGATGGTGGTTTCAGGCACAGATCTCGGAGAAAAATTGAGTCAGCCTTTGCTGCATCTTAATTATCTGTCTGGCAGACTTCTCCCCACATACTTCAGTGTGAATTCTATTTAATGGAATACTCCTGAGCAAACAGCTTATTCACTTACTGAGAAAATGAGCTTGCTGTGGAAGCAGCTTTCACTCTCCCAAGATTCTGAAAATTAAGTTACTGTTAAGTTTAAGTGCAACCAACTTACTCCCAGGTGCATTTAAAGATTATTCTCCTTTGTCAGTGAAAGAGAAGTTAAGTGCTTTTGCCCTTTTCCTAACATCTAAACTGGTTTCCTTGGGGCCATTGGAAATTGCAAACTCCCAAATCCACGAAAAGCTAATATTTATGAAAGACCCAACAGACCTGCTTGCAACAAGTGCAAGTTACCTTCGATCTTGACTCTTTGACGATAGTGCTATTGAGTAGGCAGAGGACATTCAATCTAATTTGGTTTAGAGATACAGCATGGAAACAGGCCCTTCTGCCCGTGCCAACCAGCGATCACCCCTTCACACTCGTTCTATGTTATCCCACTTTCTTTATCTATTCCCTACACACCAGGGATAATTTTCCAGAGGCCGATTAGTCTACATACCTGCACGTCTACTGCATACTGAAGGAAACTGGAGTGAATGGAGGAGACCTACGCGATCACAGGGAGAACGGGCAAACTGCACACAGACAGCACCCGAGGTTTGGATTGAACCCGGGTCTCTGGCGTGGTGAGGCAGCGGCTCTACCAGCTGTGCCGCCGTGCCTACAGCCCCTGGAGCTTGTTCTACGCTCACCAGGATCAGGATTGATCGGTTTCTTAACTTTTTACAGTATTGATGCTGTAACCCTAATCCAAAAAAGCAATCTTTAGTCTAGTTTATTGTCACGTGTGCCGAGGTACAGTGAAAAGCTTATTTTTGTCACATTCTATCCAATCAGCAGAAAGACTATATCATATCATGTCATATATATACAGCCGGAAACAGGCCTTTTCGGCCCACCAAGTCCGTGCCGCCCAGCGATCCCCGTACATTAACACTAACACTATCCTACACCCACTAGGGACAATTTTTACATTTACCCAGCCAATTAACCTACATACCTGTACGTCTTTGGAGTGTGGGAGGAAACCGAAGATCTCGGAGAAAACCCACGCAGGTCACGGGGAGAACGTACAAACTCCTTACAGTGCAGCACCCGTAGTCAGGATCGAACCTGAGTCTCCGGCGCTGCATTCGCTGTAAAGCAGCAACTCTACCGCTGCGCTACATTCTTACAATCAAGTCGTCCATAGTGTAAAGAGATACAGGGCAAAGAGAATAACTTTTAGTGCATTATAAAGTCCAATAAAGTCCGATTGAAGCTAGTCCAAGGGTCTCCAATGAGATAGATGGGAGATCATGACCACTCTCTAAATGGTGATAGAATGGTTCAGTTGCCTGATAACAGCCGGGAAGAAACTGTCCCTGAATCTGGAGGTGTGCATTTTTATACTTCTGTACCTCTTGCCTGTTGGGAGACGGGAGAAGAGGGAGTGACCGGGGTGAGACTCATCCTTGATTATGCTGGCGGTCTTGCCAAGGTTTCAAAGTGTTCAATTGACACTCAGCGTTGATGGCTTTCTACGAGAGCGGGTTTCCTGACTTTCTATAAAGTGCTCCTTTAATATCCTGCCTCTATTTCTAAGGTAACATACCAACAGTTTTTCTCCTTGTTAAATCTATTAATCGGGTTATATTGATTAGATCACACATTAACAAAAGCATTATATCACCAGAAGACATTAAGCCCAAAAGGCCCAAAGCAGCCACTGAGAGCAATCAAGCCAATCCAACTTCCTTCCCTCATAAGCCCTGCAAATGATTTGCCTTTACCCAGTTCACTTTTGAAAACCATGATTATACTCACCACCCTTGCAGGCAACATGTTCCAGAACATAACCTCACACATTTGTTGACATTTCTTTCAACCTGTATTCTCTGATCTTTGACCCAATTACAAAAGGAGCCTGGAAACTAACATTCAGAAGCACCTTCTTTCCTACAACCATCAGTTCATTAAATATTACAACTTTCCTTCTTCCCTACAACCATCAGTTCATTAAATACTACAACTTTCCTTCTTCCCTACAACCATCAGTTTATTAAATACTAGAACTTTCTTTCTCCCTACAACCATCGGTTTATTAAATACTACAACCTTCAAATAGGCTAGTATTTCAGCGGGTCAGACAGCATCTCTGGAGAAAAGGAATAGGTGACATTTCAGGTTGAGACCCTTCTTCAGATCCATCTCCTTCTCTACCCTGCATCTCCATGTGCCTATCTAAAAGCCCCATAAACGCCATTATCTTACCTGCCTCCACCACCACCTCTGGCAGCACATTCCAAGTCCCCATCACTCTGTGTAAAATAAAACGTGTCCCACACGTCTCCATGAAATTCACCCTCCTCTCACTTTATAGCTGCGCCCTCTAGGTTGCACTAGAGCTTCATAAAAAATATTTGGTACCCATGCCTAAACAGTACATTTTACAAAGGATTTCAGCATTTGAAATAGTATGGAAGAGATATGAGAATGTTCCCTGAGACAAACATCGATTATGTGGATAGACAAGGAACCTGGTGCAGGAAAAACCTAGTGATAATCTAAAAGCAGTATAGTCAATAGACAATAGACAATAGGTGCAGGAGTAGGCCATTCAGCCCTTCGAGCCAGCACCGCCATTCAATGCGATCATGGCTGATCACTCTCAATCAGTACCCCGTTCCTGCCTTCTCCCCATACCCCCTCACTCCGCTATCCTTAAGAGCTCTATCCAGCTCTCTCTTGAAAGCATCCAACGAACTGGCCTCCACTGACTTCTGAGGCAGAGAATTCCACACCTTCATCACTCTCTGACTGAAAAAGTTCTTCCTCATCTCCGTTCTAAATGGCCTACTCCTAGAGAGTCGGTGTGATACAGTGTGGAAACAGGCTCTACGGCCCAACTTCCCCACACCGACCAACATGTCCCAGCCACATTAGTCCCACCTGCCTGCGTTTGGTCCATATCCCTCCAAACTTGTCCTATCCATGTACTGGTTTAACTGTTTCTTAAACGTTGGGATAGTCCCAGCCTCAACTACCTCCTCTGGCAGCTTGTTCCATACACTCACCACCCTTTGTGTGAAAAAGTAACCCCTTAGGTTCCTATTAAATCTTTTCCTCTTCACCTTAAACCTGTGTTCTCTGGCCCTTGATTCCCTTGCTCTGGGCAAGAGGCTCTGTGCATCTACCGATCAATTCCTCTCCTGATTTTATACACCTCTATAACATCAAAATTATTAAAAGCTTTGATAGAGGATAACAATACTTTGAGTGACTGATCCGTCACCCTTGGGATTCTGATGCTGTTGCAGCAATTGTCCAATTTTCTGGACTATCTGATACACAATTATAATTCAATTTGCTTTAGATAGATACATAGACAAGAGGTGCAGGAGTAGGCCATTCGGCCCTTCAAGCCAGCACCGCCATTCAATGTGATCATGGCTGATCATCCACAATCAGTACCCCATTCCCGCCTTCTCCCCATACCCCTCGATTCCGCTAGCCCTAAGAGCTCTACCTCACTCTCTTTTGATGTTACATGGTATAATAAATTTCCCAGCGAGTTTGAGAAATGAGGCCCTCATGAGGCAGATGCTAAATTACTGGGTTTTCCAAAAAAAAGCAGCCAGGTAATGGATTATCTGTATTTTACTGTAAACAGATTTAAGACGCATTGGAAAGGAAGCAGCGGATTGCTTTTTTAAATACAGAGCAAGTTATGATCTTTTGGAATGAGAATGGAATACATTCAGCAGTAACCTTCAAAAATAAATTGGATAATCACTTGATGGGAAATGAGTTGCAGCACTCTCAGACTAATTACTTATCTCTTTCACAGAACGATCTCAGGCACAATGGCTCCCTCCTGCATTCACAATCAATTGCCAGAAATCAGATTCCGCTTCGGTAGGTTACAACCCAGCGGTTTGAATATTGAATTCACCAATTTTAATGGTAACTAACCCACAAACAACCAGCACCCCCTCTTTTCCCCCCCTCCTCTTCCCTGTACCCCATTTCGATGCACACCCATTTCTCCCCTCCCCTTCACCTCCCCCACCCCCCCACGTCCTCTTCTATATATATTCCTTCCTCGGTTTTCATGATTCTTTTCTTATTTCACCACCTTTTGTCTTTTCATCTCTGGTCTTTGTCCAACCATCTGCCAATCAATATCCCCCTCACCTGTATCCAGCTATCACTTGCCAGGCCTTGCCTCGTCCCCACCGCTTTTCAGCTCTACCCCCTTATACAATTAGTCTGAAGGGACCCGTCCCAAATAGTCACATATCCATCTTCTTCAGAGATGCTGCGTTAGTCCAGCACTTTGTGGGTTTTTGTATACCAGTTGCAGTTCGGCAGACAATGACAATCTGAAAGGATAAAGGAAATTTGGTTCCCTTAGTTCTGTGGCCTTGGTTCAATTTGTACCAGTCAAACTCAGAAGAGACTCTACCTGAAACTCAGAACCTTTAAATGCCTAGAAGAATTCAAAACTGCAGTCAATTTGGTACCTCAGTCAATAAAGCTTCACATCATATACGCCAGGTATTTTAGTCTCTTATTAATAACATCCAAACCGATTAGCTTGCAGGCACACTTCACAAGAATGATCAATAGCTTGCTCTTCCTCCCAATCCCTCCCTGCTTTGAAGCAGCCAACCTATGCAGTGCAAGCAGAAAACCTCCCAAGGTCGTTTCTTGGATTCTATGAAATATTTTTTCAATGCTCCAAATAACAAGAGCAGCTGGCAAGCGTTTCAGCACTTGGCCAGCGCCACAACAGCAGGCTTGGATTAAGGAGGAAACCTTCAACTAGTCCATGAAAACGTGAGCAAAAGTGATCTCCCTACTAGCGAAGGGATCTACAGGAGTCGCTGCCTCAAAAAGGCAGCCAGCTTCATCAGAGACCCGCACCTCCTGGCCACACTCTCATTTCATTCCCGCCATTGGCAGGAAAGCACAGGAGCCTGAAAACTATCAGGTTCACCTTCTTTACAACCATCAGGCTATTAAACGTTACAAACTTCAAATAAGCTCTGAACTACAGAGTGTGTCTGCGCATGTGTCTGTGAAATACTATCTACCTCACTGGCGAACTTTGGACTACCTTTGATCTTTAATGGCTTTATCTTGCACTAAAATGTTGAAAGACTGGAGCGACTGGGCTTGTATACACTGGAATTTAGAAGGATGAGAGGGGATCTTATCGAAACATATAAGATTATTAAGGGGTTGGACACGTTAGAGGCAGGAAACATGTTCCCAATGTTGGGGGAGTCCAGAACCAGGGGCCACAGTTTAAGAATAAGGGGTCGGCCATTTAGAACGGAGATGAGGAAAAACTTTTTCAGTCAGAGAGTTGTAAATCTGTAGAATTCTCTGCCTCAGAAGGCAGTGGAGGCCAATTCTGAATGTATTCAAGAGAGAGCTAGATAGATCTCTTAAGGATAGCGGAGTCAAGGGGTATGGGGAGAAGGCAGGAACGGGGTACTGATTGAGAATGATCAGCCATGATCACATTGAATGGCGGTGCTGGCTCGAAGGGCCGAATGGCCTCCTCCTGCACCTATTGTCTAAACGTTATTCCCTTATCATGCATCTGTACATCGACGGCTCGATTATAATCATGTATTGTCTTTCCACTGACTAGTTAGCACACAACAAAAGCTTTACACTGTACCTCGATACACATGACAATAAACTAAACTGTGTGTGTGCATCTGCATGGAACGTTTATGTTGCTTATTATGGTCTTTACAGAGTACGATTTATGCATATCTGCTGTGCTGCTGCAAGTAAGAATGTCATTAATCCATTTCAGGACATATGACAATAAAACACCCTTCACAATGACATTTCACTCATTTACATTGGTCCCTTAGCAATGAGCATCAGCTTGTTATTTGAACAAGGGAGAGATCAGAACAGAAGCTAACCCTCTCAACTCAAAACGCATTGAAATCACAAATGTAATGTGGGATTGCATCAAAGCACCAGTCCACTTTCCATAATTACATTGGAACCCAGTTGTGGAGCAGGGTTAATATTCAGTAAAACACAACAGTTGCAAATAATCCAACTATTTGGTTTGGCATCGGTTAAAATACAATTAAAAAACATGCTCGCCCACATTCAAAATCTGCCTCATGCAACATTATTTGGAATATTATGAAATGATATTCAAATGCAAAACAATCTCTGAAGAGTCATCAGATATTAAATTCCATTTTAACAAGGCATTGGGATCAGTGAATGAGATGAGCAAGAGCCCTGAAGAAGCAGATTCATAGCCCCATATTTCTTCAAATTCTAATCAACTCAACTTGCATCATATTGTGGACGCATTAGTAATTATTTTCCAATGTTCTATAGATTCCGGGTCAGTTCCTGTGGATTGGAGGATAGCTAATGTTATCCCACTTTTCAAGAAAGGAGGGAGAGAGAAAACGGGAAATTATAGACCAGTTAGTCTGACATCAGTGGTGGGGAAGATGCTGGAGTCAATTATAAAAGACGAAATTGCGGAGCATTTGGATCGCAGTAACAGGATCGTTCCGAGTCAGCATGGATTTACGAAGGGGAAATCGTGCTTGACTAATCTACTGGAATTTTGAGGATGTAACTAGGAAAATTGACAGGGGAGAGCCGGTGGATGTGGTGTACCTCGACTTTCAGAAAGCCTTCGACAAGGTCCCACATAGGAGATTGGTGGGCAAAATTAGAGCACATGGTATTGGAGGTAGGGTACTGACATGGATAGAAAGTTGGTTGACAGACAGAAAGCAAAGAGTGGGGATAAATGGGTCCCTTTCAGAATGGCAGGCAGTGACTAGTGGGGTACCGCAAGGCTCGGTGTTGGGACCGCAGCTATTTACAATATACATCAATGACTTGGATGAAGGGATTAAAACTACCATTAGCAAATTTGCCGATGATACAAAGCTAGGTGGCAGTGTGAACTGTGAGGAAGATGCTATGAGGTTGCAGGGTGACTTGGACAGGTTGTGTGAGTGGGCGGATGCATGGCAGATGCAGTTTAATGTGGATAAGTGTGAGGTTATCCACTTTGGTGGTAAGAATAGGAAGGCAGATTATTATTTGAATGGTGTCAAGTTAGGAAAAGGGGACGTACAACGTGATCTGGGTGTCTTAGTGCATCAGTCACTGAAAGGAAGCATGCAGGTACAGCAGGCAGTGAAGAAAGCCAATGGAATGTTGGCATTCATAACAAGAGGAGTTGAGTATAGGAGCAAAGAGGTCCTTCTGCAGTTGTACAGGGCCCTAGTGAGACCGCACCTGGAGTACTGTGTGCAGTTTTGGTCTCCAAATTTGAGGAAGGATATTCTTGCTATTGAGGGCGTGCAGCGTAGGTTTACTAGGTTAATTCCCGGAATGGCGGGACTGTCATATGTTGAAAGACTGGAGCGACTAGGTTTGTATACACTGGAATTTAGAAGGATGAGAGGGGATCTTATCGAAACGTATAAGATTATTAAGGGGTTGGACATGTTAGAGGCAGGAAACATGTTCCCAATGTTGGGGGAGTCCAGAACCAGGGGCCACAGTTTAAGGATAAGGGGTAGGCCATTTAGAACAGAGATGAGGAAAAACCTTTTTAGTCAGAGAGTTGTGAATCTGTGGAATTCTCTGCCTCAGAGGGCAGTGGAGGCCAATTCTCTGAATACATTCAAGAGAGAGCTAGATAGAGCTCTTAAGGATAGCGGAGTCAGGGGGTATGGGGAGAAAGCAGGAACGGGGTACTGATTGAGAATGAACAGCCATGATCACATTGAATGGCGGTGCTGGCTTGAAGGGCCGAATGGCCTACTCCTGCACCTATTGTCTATTGTCTATATGCAGTGGTCTCAAACATAACAGGTACCTGTGGGAAAGCACTATGTTCTGAACACTCAGAGCACAAGGAAGCCATTTCTCCTGAACTTCCCGGCCTTTCTTTCAGCAACAGTAAGTAAGGACACCAAAGCTTTGCAGTTAGGTTAAGTGAACCATCGATCCTGAAGCACAACTGAATCACAAATTCCTGGCTTGCCAATTTGATGCTTGGTAATACAAAGCAAGTTTATATATAGCTTTTCTCAAGCCTTTTATACAAGAACAGAAGAACAAATGCTCACAGTACAGTTTCTAAACTAGAGCTACGCCTACTAATCAGGATTATGGGGGGGGGGGGGGTGGGGGGGGAATAGCAGGAAAGCAGAGCACAGGAAACAATCACATTGGCCATAATACACAAAATGATGGAAGTATGCTACTCATCCTCGTGGAGGTACAGGAAGACAGTGGGAGATCTGGGAAGGGGGAGGGGAAGAGAGGGACAGAGGAACTATCTAAAGTTGGAGAAGTTGGTTCTCCTCCTCTCTTCAACGACTTCTCCAACTTTAGATAGTTCCTCTGTCCCTCTCTTCCCTTCCCCCTTCCCAGATCTCCCACTGTCTTCCTGTCTCCACCTATATCCTTCCTTTGTCCCGCTCCCCTGACATCAGTCTGAAGAAGGGTCTCGACCCGAAACGTTGCCCATTCCTTCTCTCCTGAGATGCTGCCTGACCTACTGAGTTACTCCAGCATTTTGTGAATAAATACCTTCGATTTGTACCAGCATCTGCAGCTATTTTCTTACATCTTCTACAGAAACATCCCGAACTACTATCTACCTCATTGGTGACCCTCAAACTATCTTTGATCGGACTTTACCTTGCACTAAATATTATTCGCTGATCATGTATCTATACGCTGTATATAGCTCGATTGTAATCATGAATTGTCTTTCCGCTGACAGGTTAGCGCACAACAAAAGCTTTTCACTGTACTTCGGTACACGTGACAATAAACTAAACTGAACTGATCTTCCATCTGAATTGATGTTACAAATAGGGGCATAGAACATAAAAACAGAGCGTGCCAGAATGTTATCACTATAACCAGAGACAATTCTAGGCAACTTACCAGAAAAGATGCAGAGGACATCTTTAAGTCAAGTCTTTTATTGTCATATGCACATGTACGGTGAGGTTTAGGTACAATGAAAATCTTGCTTCCAGCAGCACCACACCCACACCAAAGAAACACACAAGAAACAAATTATACACAGATTCTGCAAAACAATGTAGAGAGGAAGCAAAGAGAGTTTACTAGGGGTGAGAGCCTTTAATTACTCAGGAGAATTGGGGCCATGTTCAGAGGAAATGTAACTTTATGAAGGATTGAGGTGAAAACAATGAGAAGGCAAAGATTTAAACACATTAGCCAGGGATGAGGAGACTGTAGTGGTTTACTCCCATTAAGCGCTTTCTAAATGTGGAAAAGGTAGTGGAAGTGTTTCCATCCATAATAAATGGATACTTGAAGATACACAATTGACAGGATTAGAGACAAAAGTTTCAACAAGCTCAGGATACTGAATGGCCTCCTCCTATCCATGTTCTCCAGAGATGCTGCCTGACCTGCTGAGTTACTCCAGCACTCTTTTTTAGTAAACCAGCATCTGCTGTTCCTTTTATCTCCTCCTACTCTCCATTGTTTCAATTAATTCATTTTTTAGTTCTCCCTGAAGCAATTGTAGATCCATGTTCTCCTTGCACCGAGTTTATAAAAGAACATTCATTTACCTCCTGCAGTATTGTTAAAGACGGGGAGGTGGGAATTGGGCATTCTGAGTACATGGTCATACCTTATTCTTTGCACCAGATTTCTGCACTCCTGGTAGAAATAGGGATAGATTAAAAATAAATATGTAATGGTTCCAAGTCTGGATTTAACGCAGCCCTATTACAAATAAACAGCTCTTACCAGGACTGTTACAGCTCAGCAGCAGACGAGAAGTCTGGAAGAAGGCACGAGTTAAATGGATTTTAAGGTTTGGAGATCAATGTTTTTTTCCGTGCTTGCCTGTTAATTGCCCGAATGAAGGCAAGTCCCTCGGGAAAGCATTTAAGAACACTGCCTCGGGAAGGACACGGATTTACAGTCCAGTAGCATTAAGACCAGCGCTAACCAATAACAAAGATGCTGCTTTGGAGGAAGAGGAGGATGGGGGCTCCTTCACTGATTCATATGTTGCCCTTGGTAACAGCGGGATTACATTTCAATGTACAACTAACAATGCCACTTACTGATTGATAATGGGATATTACTGTCAAGAATGAAATGTTTTCATTGTGACAGAGTCGGTTCCCTTTTGTGATGACCAATTCTCCATGCCGCCCCACATCTCGCCATCCTCTGCATAGATAGGATATCTACGCAGGGATATCCTTCACAGTTTTAACCAATATCCTCCCCCAATGGTACCTTGTTAAGGCAGATGGGGACTGGTCACTAGGATTTAGACACAAGATGACCTCACCCAGAGATTATTTCTCCCCTCCCCACCCAACAAATCTCTCCCCACCCCAAATAAAGAAAACACCTTCAGCTGCTTCTCCCAGTCCAAATGAAAAAAACCAAAAGATCAGCCAAATAAAACAAGTAAATGACAAGTGGCTTGACAATTGGTATCAGTTGACAGCCAGACATCAGCTTCGTTGCCCTTTTCACCAATTATACTACTGAAGGCCCCCTGACCTAACTTGTGGCTCACTGTACCAAAACAAGTGGCCTAAATCAGAATTTTAAAAGAAATCAACCATTCTTTTCTCCCCCAATATCAATTTAAGATGGACCTTGGCAATGTTAACAGATGACTTTCCAATATAATATAATAATTGCGAAGCTTTCTCATCGCCTCTCTGAAAGCAATAAAATGGACGACAGTTTCTGATGAAGTCTTATATTTTTAACAAGGGGAAAGGGCTGACTCAGTACTCCACAAGGTGAAAGGCTTTTACAACTTGATGTAATTTTGCCCCCTGCGTTAATTTGCTCTGTGCATGAATGGGCCGTGCAACGAGTCACTGTGCAGCTAAGACTCCCCAAAGACTTGTTTCAATATCAGCAAGTCATCTGCATCAGTGTCCTTTGTTAAGCTGTAGTTCTCTCTCCACCCCTCCCTTCCCCCACATGCATTGAAGCATTCCACCAAAGTGGTACCTACGGTTTATCAAAAAATGTTTTAAAATGCTCTTAAGACAAATCTATAAATTTCCAATGCTGAATATTCCAAAAACAAAATTAACATGCTGCAAACACTGACATGGAATGACCTTACATTGATTGGTGGGGGAGGGGTAAAGTGAGGTAGGGGGTAGGTGTGAAGTAAATCATGCTTAATCTGCAACAGAATCCCATCAATACTGCAAACCTTCCCCTCACTTCTGAAATGAAGCAATGAATGTGCAGAATGTGCAGAATGAGTAATGGCAACAAAATGCAAATTGGGATTTGTTTTCAAGAAAATGCATTGAAACATTTGCCAAGTAATTAAAAAAATGTAACCTTGCAGATATAGCCTGGAATAAATACATACCCATGAAGTAACTAGCTACACGATCCATTTGTATTCCTGCTTCTAATGAAGAATAACCAGACAACAAGCTTAAAATATTCAAATACAATGAAATTCAATTGGAAGATCCCAATGTTTGCTATTTCTGTTCTATTATTATGCCGAGAGATGTCCTGCAGCTCTGTGCAGTGTTTAAAAAAAATTAGAAATGGGTTACAATTCCTCTTATTGCAAACACATTGAACTTGCTTTGACTCCACAGCCTGCTGGCAGTCTAGAATTAAAGAGCAGAGGCAGTATCGTCAGCAGTAGACCGATGACAACTTGTAACATGGACTAGGCCACTAACATCCAATCCTCTCTATGTCACTGAGGAACCATCTTCTGAAGCCCTTCTGAAGAACAAATTCGATGGGTAGATTTAACCAGACTGCGGGCATGAGTTTGATGAGTTCCTACTCATGGTACCCCAGCCCACTTGGGAAACTGGCCATCATAAGTAAGACCATCCTTAACCAAACCTCATTCATTTCCAGGGTTAAAAGTTATATTGCATAAAATTACTGGGAGATCAAGTGATATCCCACTCTCTGAATCAGATAAATGGTCAATCATGGTTTGCCAACATCCTAGATCTCCCAATAACGGCAAACCTTTAGGGTCCTTAATTCAATCGTATCAAAGTCAATCCTTCCAGCCACCGCAACATCACACGCTTGATTAATCTCCAAAGATATTTCTATTCGCCTCCCTCACTCCTCAATCTCAGCCAGTCCTTCTGACTTCCTAACTCTCTACATCAAAGCCACTTACTCGAGTTCCCTCACCCTCCTGACAAAGGCACATAATCTTACAGTTTGCAATGCAAAGCAGTTGCATTCTGAACCTCCAGATGTGTTTGCCACATGCTTATCAAATCATCCTAAATGCACCATCTCCAATTCTGCAAGTGACCGTTTTGAATTCTTCTGCTCTGCCCCTGGACAGTTGAACTATCATTCATCTACTTATTTAGTCGATACAATACTTTAGTCAAAGCAGCAAGATCTCTTAACAGCTCAAGCTTCTATTTTCCCCTTTGCATTTACTCCCCTTCTCTTGGGATCAATGTGTTGGGATATTGGGATAATGTGCACTTATCAAAAAAGCAAATACATGAAGATTCTGGCAACTGTGGGAATTTAGGAGATTGCAAGGAACAAACTGATACACAAGATTGTGAATGACATTTAGACAATAGACAATAGGTGCAGGTGTAGGCCATTCAGCCCTTCGAGCCAGCACCGCCATTCAATGCGATCATGGCTGATCACTCTCAATCAGTACCCCGTTCCTGCCTTCTCCCCATACCCCCTCACTCCGCTATCCTCAAGAGCTCTATCCAGCTCTCTCTTGAAAGCATCCAACGAACTGGCCTCCACTGCCTTCTGAGGCAGAGAATTCCACACCTTCACCACTCTCTGACTGAAAAAGTTCTTCCTCATCTCCGTTTAGCCAAACAATTTGCAGCCAAGTTTTAAGTAGAATAGAGGCGGAACTGTGGTGCGGCAGTAGAGTTGCTGCATTACGGTGCCGGAGGCACAAGTTCAATCCCGAAGATGGATGCTGTCCATTCGGAGTTTGTATATTCTCTCAGTGACAACATGGGTTCCCTCCGGGCACTCCAGTTTCCTCCCACACTCCAAAGACGTGCAGGTTTGTAGGTTACAATACAATACATCTTTATTGTCATTGTACAGGGGTACAACGAGATTGGGAATGCGCCTCCCATACGATGCAATAATTTAATTAGCTAGTCAGTATAAACAGAATAAAGTACATGTAGATCTGTGCCGGATCACTGTGCGTTGTGACCATCCGGCTCAGCAGGACCGGTTCATAGCAGCTATGGCCCTGGGGATGAAGCTGTTCCTGAGTCTGGAGGTGCGGGCGTAGAAGGCCTTGTATCGTCTGCCCGATGGAAGGAGTTCGAACAGACTGTTGCAGGGGTGTGAAGAGTCTTTGTGGATGCTGGTGGCTTTTCTGAGGCATCGTGTGTTGTAGATGCCCTCCAAGGCTGGTAGCTGTGTTCCGATGGTCCTCTGAGCTCTATGGACTACCCGCTGAAGACCTTTCCATTCTGCCTCCGTGCAGCTGAGGTACCACACAGGGATACCATGTGTTAGGATGCTCTCTATGGTGCAGCGGTAGAATGTCGTCAGCAGCTGTTGGGGTAGACCAGACTTCTTCAGTATTCTTAAGTAGAACAGTCATTGCTGTGTTGTTAAAAAAATTGTAAATTGTCCCTAGTGTGTTGGATAGTGTTAGTGTACAGGGGTGATCGATGGTCGGCACAGACTCGGTGGGCCGAAAGACCAGTTTCCAGGCTGTATTTCTAAAGTCTAAATCTCTAAAGTCTAGAGAAACCGAGCCGGCCTCATTTTCTGAGTGGGGAAGACTCAGAAAGTTTGAGGGTACACACTGGCCTGCTGAATGTTTCTAGCATCTTCCGGATGCGATCCTTCAATGCTTATTGGAACTACGCGATCCTTCAATGCTTATTGCTAAAATCACACCAGAGGCAAAACGTGCAAGTCAGGAAACAACTGGTCAAATTTCTGAAGTGAAATGAAATGACCTGGAAATGATGAAACATGATATTAAAGTGCATTTTCAACCATGCAACACAGAAATAAAGAGTGCTATGCAATCTGATTTCTCAGTCAATATTTTTCCAGTGGTGAATAGATAGCTCTCTGACCCCATCAGAATGGCTCAGGCATTGAGAAAACTTGGAGATAGACACAAAAAGCTGGAGTAACTCAGCAGGACAGGCATCTCTGGAGAGAAAGCGTGGGAGACATTGAATCGAGACCCTTCTTCAGGTCTCAACCCGAAACGTCACCCATTCCTCTCCAGAGATGCTGCCTGTCCCACTGAGTTACTCCAGCTTTTTGTGCTTATCTTCGATTAAACACCTGCAGTTTCTTCTTACACATACCAAATGACTTTAGGCAATTCCAAGTATGTTGCCCAAATTCGAAACATCATTTGTCCACTATCCTCTACAACTACCCCCTGACCCGCTGAGTTCCTCCAGCAGTGTTTCCTTTTTGCATCTACAGTCTCTTGTGCTTCCCAGTTTCCTCTTTGCATTGGATCAAACTGTGATCTTTATTTCTGAGGGCTCTGACACTAGCACAATGTTTGTAAATCTCCAGACAATTTTCATCCTAACCCACAATGAGCACTTCCAACATCACACTGAACAAATTATCCCTCTTGTGCAAGTGTAGACAACACCAACTAGCCACGGGCTTTTTCCAAGTGGAGAACATCATAAATGATCCTGAATGTTATTGTACAACACCCTCCGATCTATAACTCTAGTAGCAATAACTGAATGACCTGGCAGAGGAATTCCAGATGATGGATCCCCTCCTTTGGCCAGAGAATGGTGCCTAAAGGGGCTGGAACAGTACAAGTTTTCAGCATGGTTTGTTAAAATTACACACCGTTTTAGTGAGACATTTGCAGCAGTGGGTGCAGTTTTGATCTCTGCATCTAAAGGATCTACCTACCCACAGTTAGTTCAGCATTAAATAGGTTTCTTAGATGTGGAAATTACAATACAAGTGATCGACAGTCAATGTTTAAACAAAATTAGAAAGTTCATGGATTGAGATAGAAGATTTGGAGAAGATTATTGGGGTGGTGTCCAAGGAGATTCAACAATTAATGAACACAGTTTCAGGAAAATAATCGTTCTGGTATGCATAGCACATTGCAGTTGCATCCTAGCTTTTGATCGGTTCAGATGTTTTAACAAGCGATCCAGCACGCTGCAGAAAAACAGCAATGTCACATTCAAGTGATTTGATTCCAACCTCACATAATACACAGCAACACTTAAAAGCAAGAATCACAAAGATTATGACTACAGACATTTTCTTTACAATAAAGCTCCACTAATATGATGGATTTGCAAATGTGGCTTATCTACTGAAGCCACCTGGAAAACTAGTTAAGAAAATATAACTGATCAAACAAGCACAATAAACCATTTTATATAATACTCATTTCTTGTGTCTGATATAAAAAAATAATAATTGTGCAGAAAATAGCAAATGATCCTCATAGTTGATCCTGCCCTTGATTCTCACCACCCGTCTTTCTTCACAACCTTACACATTTTCCCTTTCAAATATTTGACTGCTTCCATTTTAAACGTTCAGACTGGATTGCTTTGATTGCCCTGCTGGGCATCCATCCTTGGTCTAGCAACTGAATGCTCAGTCAATCTAATACAATTTTGCAGAATAGCAACTCCAAGTTCTTCACAACAGTCTCGGAAATACCTGAAAACACTTCACATTATATGCCAGCCATTCTCTTCAAAAACATAGGGATAACTAGGCTCAGGATGGAAGCATATATTAAATTACTCCGAGCTTTACATCTGGCAGCCTCGCCAAACACAAGCACAAACCCTGTCAGACATCCGACTCTGCTGCTGTTGCCTTCAAGTGCAGATTGTAAAATAAATACATACTCATGAATATATACAGCAAAAGACTTGTGCTCACACCCGCACACAGATGGGCTGCCCAATGCTCCTTCATCCGCACAACAGCTAGAATTGCCTTCTGAAGATCAGTTGAAACAAAGATCTGCAGGTGTGCGCTATAATTAGAAAAGAACCGTTTTACTAGATATACCTACAGGCTCCAGTGTGGACCTGTCCCCGAAGGATTTGTATAAAAAACTGCAATGGCGACAGATCTGGTGGGTTACCTGTAGAACTGTTTCAGAAACCAGCAATAATTTACGAGTGTAAAATGCAGGCATTTACCAGGCAGGTCAAATAAAATCAGTGACATTCAGAGAAATTTGTATTTGAATACCTTAAGGGGCCGACTTGGAGGGTAAGCGAGGCTGGGTCAAAGACAACGCATCAATAAGAAATACCTTGCTGCTAATTCACTCCTAGCCGTACATGAATTCAACCTGTGGTAGAGGACTTACAGCAGATTGTAGCCATATTATACAACAGGGCATTTCTAGGGTTAGTACGTAGAGAGGCTCTACAGCTGCTTGAGCTTGATCGTCCATTCAATTGGGTCAGACCTGGTCTCTATCTTAGTTTAGAGATACAGCACCAAAACAGGGTCTTTCGAACCACTGAGTCCGAACTGACCAGCAATCATTCCGTACACTAGCATTATCGTTCACACTAGAGGCAAGTTTATAATTTTTACCAAAGCCAATTAACCTACAAACCTGTACGTCCTTGGAATGTTGGAGGAAACTGGAGCACCGGGTAAAAGCCCATGTGGTCACAGGGAGAACATGCAAAAAGCACCCGGTTTTCACAAGTCAGAGGTTAGAAGGCACAAGATTGGAGAGTGGAACACCCCACAGGACGAAATGAAGGAAATAAATAAAAACAGTGGCACAAAAGATAAGCCAAAAAATGCAGTATCTATCCAGCAGACATTGCTCGGACTCTGGCCAGCCAGAAGGCCCGATTGAAGGGACTCCTAAGACACAGAAGTAGCACTATTTCATTGTTGAGATGTAGAAGTATCTGATCGCAGGCAGAAAATAGGCAACTTGGCAAAAGCTTCAGCGATAGAAGAGTGAGAGCTCCTTCCAAGCTCAAAGAAAAGCAATACTAAAACTAAATTCACAAATGGAATGGCGACAGACCGTGAGACTATGACAGCAGCAATCTACATTAATACATGCGCTCAGCAGTAGGATCCACATTGGATTCAATCCAGTGCAGATTTGGCAGAACGTGCAGCCAGATTCATTTAAAAAGCATCAGGATTGGAGGGAGAGAGAACAAGATTATCCACGTTGATGGCAGCATAGCCAACGGTGCAGGAACTGAGATGGATACCTCACTCTGGATCTGCCAACACTACCCTGCTCAGATTCCACCAGTCAATGCATATGGCAAATACCACCTGCTTGTGGACAGGAACCACGACTTGCAACATGTTACATTTCACAGTGCAGAATTAACACCAGGTTTACCAGTCCCCTCTATCTCACCGGGGCAAAATACAACTTTGCAGAACGCCTCCATTCAGTGTACAAGCAAGGTGCCAAGCTCCTAATCAAGTTCCTAATCCTAACTTTAATTCTCCATTTCACCTGGATTACAGGCATCAGGTGAGGTTGCACAAAC
The DNA here is from genome assembly GCF_053455715.1 of Rhinoraja longicauda. Taxonomy (NCBI): domain Eukaryota; kingdom Metazoa; phylum Chordata; class Chondrichthyes; order Rajiformes; family Arhynchobatidae; genus Rhinoraja; species Rhinoraja longicauda. The sequence continues at coordinate 7,066,578 of NC_135991.1, read as the reverse complement.
CTGTATTGTTTCCTTTTCAGGGTGAAATGATAGAGGTACATACATTACGAGGGGCATAGATAGGATAGACAGTCAGAACCGGTTCCCCAGGGTGGAAATATCAAAGATAGATGACATAGCTTTAAGGTGCAAGGGGGGTATAAAAGAGATGTCACCGAATCCACGCTAACCAGCGATCACCCCCACACTAACACTATCCTACACACTGGGGACAATTTACAATTCTTACTGAAGACAATTGAAAGACAAACCTGTCGTCTTTGGAGTGTGGGAGGAGACCGGAGCACCCGGAGAGAACCCACTCGGCCATGGGAGGAACGTACAAACTCTGTACAGACAACACCTGTAGTCGGGATCAAACCCGGGTCTCTGGCGCTGTAAGGAAGGAACTCTATTGCTGCGCCATCATGCCATCCTCTGTGTTCTATGGGTAAGCCAGTTCTAAATCCAAATCCAAATCCAGATGTGTGTGGCAAGCCTTTTACACTGAGTGTGGTGGAGAACAGAAACCCACTGCAAAAGGATGGTGATGGAGGCGGATATGATAATGGTATTTAAGAGGCTTTTGGATAGCTCATGGATATGCTGGAAAAGAAAGGATATGGAACGCATGCAGGGAGAGGAGATTAGTTTAATCAGGCATCTTGTTTGACATGTTGTGGGCCGAAGGGCCTGTCCTGTACCATTAAATGTTCACTCACCACAAAAAGAGTTTCTCCCAGACTAAAACTTAGCTACTAAACAAAAACTCTTCTAGGATTACCTCTGGCTCTCTTGCTATTCTAAATCATCTTCAATCTGTGTTCTCTGTTCACCAACTCCCCTGTCAGTGGAAACAATTTATTATTTACTCCATCAAAACCTCGAGGTTTTAAACCATCAAATTTTCCCTCGGCCTCTGCGAGATTTCCCTGTCTTTCTGCACTATCCTCTAACACTGGCGACCATTCTAATAAATGTCCCCGGTATTCTTTGTGAGGCCTTGATCTCATCACAGCCATTATGTCCAATTACAGGCCGCACGCCTGAAACGAGAGGCTCAGAATTGCACACAATAAGTTCTGGCAAGTGAAGGTAGCTCGAGGACAATCGGGGTTTTCTCAGATTGAGGGAATCCAGATGCGCAGAGAAATAAAAAAAGGGCAAACCTTTGCACTCAAGGCTCTGGAAGAAGGGAGACACTCTTGACAAGGAGGTTAAACACAAGGTCAGAGACAGTAAGTGAAAACTGATGTTGTTTGGCACTGCATGGCATAATTGAATGTGTCACTCAAGTCATTTACAGAATGGAGCTGGGAATTACACCAAGGACAGGGACAAAGAAACTGGGTGACTGAAAGGAGAATAGCGTAAAGGGATTATAACATTGAGAAATTGATTTTTTTTTTTAAATGCCTTGCTTTCTGGAGAAAGAAACTCAAGGAAGACATCAAGTAATCTGGGATTTAAGCATGCAGATTTATGTAAAGTGACGGTAATTCACTCTGCTATTGTGTGGGTTCTTTAGGGAATTAATCAATCTTGCTCGTTTTCTAACATTATAGAAATGGGAGTCACTTTGCCAATTTTCTGCTCACCTCTTTGGAAACTCCTTATAGGAGGAGCAGCACAATGGCACAACAGATAGTGCTGCTGCCTCACAGCTCCAGAAATCTGGACTCAATCTTGAGCTTTTGTACTATATGTGGAATTTGCACAATCTCCCCGTGACCGCATGGGTTTCTCGCTGGTGCTCCAGTTCCCTCCCTCCCACATGCCAAAGATGTGCAGTTTGGTTAATTAACTATTGTAAAGTGCCTCGAGAGGCAGCGGGGTACAGGGCAGTTACGAGGGACGCAAGGGGGAACAAAATGGAATTTAGTATAATCCAGGTAGTTTCACTGCCTGTATAACTTGTTATCACCTAGCCCACAGCCAACAATAGACCATTGTGGGCTCAACTTTTCCTTGATCATCGTTACCTTTTGCATGTCTTTCATTCGTTTGTTCGATATCTCTCTATATCACTGTCAATATCTCTCGATTCTTTTTCCCCTGGCTCTCAGTCTGAAGAAGGGTCTCGACCTAAAACGTCACCTATTCCTTTTCTGCAGAGAAGCGGCCTGACCCGATGAGTTATTCCATCTTTTTGTGCCTATCTTTGGAATTTAGTATGGATGGGTCAACGCAGACATGGTGGCTAGAGGGCCTGTTTCTGTGCTTTATACTCATTGTCTAGGAGTACAGCTCATAATAGCTGGATGCCTTTCTGAAGATTTTCTGGGGTTTAGCAGTGTGCACTGGTAGACTAAGTTTGCAGAATGTCATTGCCATTTCCACCATGACCGGTCAACTCCAGACCTCCTGCAGCATTCAAGGACACGGAATGCAATTTTCAAGGCACTGAATATATGAGCAAGGTTATGCTGGAATTATACAACATTAGTTAGGCTGCAGCTTGGGTACGGCATACAGTTCTAGAGTCAAGAGTGTTTAATTGTCAAATGTACCGAAACGAAACGATGAAATTCTTACTTGCAGCAACACAACAGGTCTGTAAACACAGCATTCAATGGATAACATAAAACAAACAAAAAAAATCAAGAAAATAAAATACCCATGTTAATGCAAAACACATCAAAAGCCTGAAATCCCTGGTGCAACCAAGATAGTTGTAGTTCAAAGTTTAGTTGGTGTTTGTAGTGTCAATAGCCTGGAAAGAAGCTGTTCCTGAACCTGGAGGTCACGGTTTTCACTCTGATACCTGCTTCCCAGTGGCAAAAGTGAAGTGAGAGCGTGGCCATGGTAGTTTAACTTAGTTTAGTTTAGAGAGACAGTGTGGAAACCGGCCCTATGGCCCATCGAGTCCACACCGACCAATAATCACCAACACACTAGTTCGATCTTACACATTCGGGACAATTTACAGAGGCCAATTAATCTACAAACCTGCACGTCTTCTCAACGTGGGGGAGAAACCGCGGTACCCGGAGAAAACCAACGCAGTCACAGGAAAAGCGCACAGAGTGTGGGCCCTTGCTGGCTGCCTTTTTGATCCCTTCGATGGTAGTCACCACATTATGCAAAATAAACTATTGCCTTGGAGAGAGTATGGGGGGGATTTGCCACAACCACATTGCACACACTGGGCAGACTTGGAGTACTAATTCCAACAGCAGCCACAAATGAGAGCAGCATCAGGAGCTCCAGTACATAAACACCCGCTGTGGCTCTACCTGCCACCTCATCCACAGAGCTGGGTTGACCTCACTGGTGGAGCAGATGCAGAACATTCCAAAACACCTCCACACCCTCAGCTGTCCCAGCTGCAGCAGTCTCTGATGAGCAAGTCATTCAACCACTAAAGCTGTCACAGAGTGTTATAGCCTTTATGGAGATGTTATTGTTCCGCTGCTGCTCCCCCCTCAACAGACTTGTGGCCTGAGCAGCAGCAAGATACATCTTCTTGAACAGTCGTCTCAAGGTTCCTGGAACGTCATCGGCATTGAGGTGCCTTCAAGCCTGCACTGGGAAAGAGATTGCTACTATAATCCTTCTAGAATCCCCTTTTTGAGAAAGACACACAGAGAAAGACAGACAGACATACACACACACACACACACACAGAAAGACAGACAGAGAGAGAAAGACACAGACAGAGAGAGAAAGACACAGACAGAGAAAGAAAGACACAGACAGAGAAAGAAAGACACAGACAGAGAGAGAAAGACACAGACAGAGAGAGAAAGACACAGACAGAGAGAGAAAGACACAGACAGAGAGAGAAAGACACAGACAGAGAGAGAAAGACACAGACACAGAGAGAAAGACAGACAGAGAGAGAAAGACACAGACAGAGAGAGAAAGACACAGACAGAGAGAGAAAGACACAGACAGAGAGAGAAAGACACAGACACAGAGAGAAAGACACAGACAGAGAGAGAAAGACACAGACAGAGAGAGAAAGACACAGACAGAGAGAGAAAGACACAGAGAGAGAAAGACACAGACAGAGGGAGAAAGGCTGGAGCGATTGGGCTTGTATACACTGGAATTTAGAAGGATGAGGGGGGATCTTATTGAAACATATAAGATAATTAGGGGATTGGACACATTAGAGGCAGGAAACATGTTCCCAATGTTGGGGGAATCCAGAACAAGGGGCCACAGTTTAAGAATAAGGGGTAGGCCATTTAGAACGGAGATGAGGAAGAACTTTTTCAGTCAGAGAGTGGTGAAGGTGTGGAATTCTCTGCCTCAGAAGGCAGTGGAGGCCACCTCAGAAGGCAGTGGAGGCCAGTTCGTTGGATGCTTTCAAGAGAGAGCTGGATAGAGCTCTTAAGGATAGCGGAGTGAGGGGGTATGGGGAGAAGGCAGGAACGGGGTACTGATTGAGAGTGATCAGCCACGATCGCATTGAATGGCGGTGCGTACAGGCTCGAAGGGCTGAATGGCCTACTCCTGCACCTATTGTCTATTGTCTATTGAAAGACACAGACAGAGAAAGACACAGACAGAGGGAGAAAGACACAGACAGAGAAAGACACAGACAGAGGGAGAAAGACACAGACAGAGAAAGACACAGACAGAGAGAGAAAGACACAGACAGAGAGAGAAAGACACAGACAGAGAGAGAAAGACACAGACAGAGAGAGAAAGACACAGACAGAGAGAGAAAGACACAGACAGAGAGAGAAAGACACAGACAGAGGGAGAAAGACACAGACAGAGGGAGAAAGACACAGACAGAGAGAGAAAGACACAGACCGACCGACTGAGAGATTCATCACCTGCATCATCTTCATTCTAAAGTTACGTCATTTTATTCTGAGGCTGTGCCGTCTGCTCCTAGACTCCTCCACGAGTGCAAACATCCTCTTCACATCCACTCTATCTAGGCCCTTCATCAGTTGGTAGGTTTCAATGAGATCCGCCCTCTCATCCTTCTAAACTCCAGCAAGTACTGGTCCAGGGCCACCAAACACATATAATTTTCTGTTTTTATTTCAGATTTTTTTTAATTTGCACTAATCACCCAAGCTTTGCTGGACAAGTTGTACCATAAACACTTACCCACCTTGGATTAAATTTAGAATGTCCATTTAACGACGATGCTAAAAATCCGACTCCACCCGTGAGTGACTCGAACTCATCAGCTCCAACAAGCAGGTTTGACAGTTTAGCATTATTGTTACAAGTCACCAGTGCCAACGCTCAGAACAATAACTCGCAACAATGAAATGGTTTTCAATTCACCGCAATCAATAATCAATCAAAATAAACGTTTCCTAAGGGGGGAGAAGTTGTGAAAGACCCTAGGTTGCCTAGAAACCACATGACCACCTTCCCATTAGCAGTCAATCAATGTCCAGCTGCAGTTTGTTTTAAATGGCGAGATTAAAGATCAACTAATGAGCCGCATAACGTATCCTAATAATACATGCACCTACAACATCAATTTCCTGATATGACCACTATGAGTTTAAGGATTAAAATGACACCGCGTTTGGGAGCATCAAATGCAAGCCATGGGAACAATCCAAACGACACAGATCAAGGACTGCAGATTCTGGTTTTTTAAAAAACTGCTGGAATAACTCAGTAGGTCAGGCAGCATCTCCAGAGGACATGGACAGGTGACATTTTGGATAAGTTCATAAGTCATAGGAGCAGAATTAAGCCAATCGAGTCTACTCTGCCATTCAAATCACAACTGATCTATCTTTCCCTCTCAACCCCATTTTCCTGCCTCTTCCCCATAACCCTCGACACCCTTACTAATCATGGATCTGTCAATCTCCACCATAAAAATACTCAATGACTGCCTCCACAGCCGTCTGTGACTGTGGTTCAGGGCCCTTCCTCACACTGAACAAACCAAGAGTCCTAATGCAAGGTATCAACCTAAAATATCAACCATTCCTTTCCACCCACAGGTGCAGCTCAACCCACCGAGATCCTCCAACAGATTGTGTGCTGCTCTAAATACAAGTCATGTTGGATCAAGCGTTTGATTGGATTAAATGTAGAATTGCCATGACAATTTAGGTGCTTTAAGGGAGTGAATAAACACTGGAGGATGGATCCCCACTTTATTCCTCAGCCTTACTGAGTGTTAAAAGTTATACTCATTGTTTTAGACTTCAATACAGTTCCAGCCAAGACCCCAACATATTGACTGTACTACCATGCAAAGCCATTGTGAATAAGCACAGAAACAGCTTGGCATTCCTGCTAGGTAATAAAGCACCCAACTGCTTTGTAGAATTCTAGCTACCATCTCCCTTATTGAGAACCTTGGAAATCTTTAATTGGACCTTATCTTGGACTAAAGATAGACACAAAATGCTGGAGTAACTCAGCGGGTCAGGCAGCATCTCTAGAAAAAAGGAATGCATGACGTTTCGGGTTGAGACCCTTCTTCAGACTGAGTCATTTATCTTGCACTAAATGTTATTCACATTATCCTGTATCTGTATACTGTGGACAGCTAGATTGTAATCATGTATAGTCCATCGTTGACTATATAACACACAACAAAAAGCTTTTCGCTGCGCCTGGGTACACATGACACTAAACTAAACTCCCTCACTCAATTACAGTCCTCACTCAGAGTCCTCCCAGAAACTTGTCCAGAACATTGGAAAAGGACAAAGCAACTGAAGCAGTGCAGGAAATGTGCAACAGCCAGTCCAAGCTTAGTCGCAGCTTAGTGTGCAAGTCACCGGACCATTGATCAGGAAACGCAAGTTCAAATCCCACCAGAGCAGTTGGAGAATTTAAACTCAAGTAATTAATTAATTAGAACCTGCATCAGTAGTGTTGACCGGGAAACAGTTGCTGCAAAACCTCATTTGGTTCACCAATGTCCTTGACGATATATGTGACTCCAGACCCACTGACTGCTGCTGGAAATGGTCCAGCGAGCCTCTCAATTCAGGAAGCTATTCACATCGACAATAAATTACTAATCACCAGCGATGACCACATCCAGTGATTTTTATTTTTTAAAAGGCTGTTCTTCTCACTCAAATGATTAATCTCCTTCTCCCTCCCTTTCAGGTCCTAACTGGGCTGCAGTACTCCAATCTCTTCTGTTCATCAAACAGGTTTGCAGTATTTAACATTTGGTATTCCAGACGCTGTACGAAAAGGGGCCGTAAAAACCAAACCAAAAATTGGAATAAGAAATGCAGTTAAATAATCAGTTCCTTTGTGGTATCTGTTTCGGCCAGACGTACCTGCAGAGCGAAAGATTGCCGTTTCTTCTATCGCTACTAGTCTACTATTTCTACTAGTCAGCGTAACCCAGCCTCATCGCCAACCTCTCTCTCTCTCCCCCGACAAGCCTGCTGCAGTTTTTGCTTCACCACGCGCACCTGATAAGCATGCAACGATATCCTTGGGGAGAGACCATCAGCTGGCTGAGAGCGAAACGGGACAACATCTGCCTGTGGATCAGAAATACTGCGAATGCAGCAAGTAGACAGAACCAGGCGAGTCGTATATCAAGAACCGCTCTCCACCCTGCTGCATTAAGTTAATCAATAAAATGGATGCAGTCATTCCTTTAATACTCGCTGACTGCTGCCAGGGTCTGACTATAAAGCATCAGTGCATGCATTAACACACAGCCAATTGCTCACTGCCAGGAATAAAAGCTAATTAATGCAAAGAGGAAAATAAAAATCAACCAATTTATCAGAAACGCAAAACAAGAAAGGGTAAAATTATCCGGCTCCATGCCCACTCTGAATCTACAAAGCCAAAACAATTATGGATTTTGTTTGCTTCATTTTATGAGACAATAGACAATAGGTGCAGGAGGAGGCCATTCGGCCCTTCGAGCCTGTACGCACTGCCATTCAATGCGATCATGGCTGATCACTCTCAATCAGTACCCCGTTCCTGCCTTCTCCCCATACCCACTCATTCCGCTATCCTTAAGCACTCTATCCAGCTCTCTCTTGAAAGCATCCAACGAACTGGCCTCCACTGCCTTCTGAGGCAGAGAATTCCACACCTTCACCACTCTCTGACTGAAAAAGTTCTTCCTCATCTCCGTTCTAATGAGCAAGGGGAAAATTTAATGAGCATTTACCCCTCCCTCCCCAGTTTCCCCCCAGTACCATATCTGGGGTTCAGGGACCCAGTGTTCACTATTAAGGGACACGTGGCTACAGGGAACATTGAACCACAGCCTAACCCTGGCCTGTCTAAATTCCTTATAGGCACATGTTCAAATGCAGGAGAACAACATGGAGGCCACTGGGCCCTTTGTTGAAAGCAATCAAAGTATTCCTATTTCCTCACCACATCCTGCATCTCCCTCTTCCTGATATTAATTCAATCTCATTTTACAGGATGTGAATGCTCAGCCATAGAGTGCTTTCAAGGCTACCAAAATTCAATAAGACTCCAGGACTCAAAAGAAAATGGAAGGATTCAGAGACTGGGAAGAAAACAGCCACACTGGGTAGAACAGCCACAGAAAACTGGGCAGCAGTGGCTCCAGGTTCCTTATGGTCTTGGAGAGTTGTGAATCTGTGGAATTCTCTGCCTCAGAGGGCAGTGGAGGCCAATTCTCTGAATACATTCAAGAGAGAGCTAGATAGAGCTCTTAAGGATAGCGGAGTCAGGGGGTATGGGGAGAAAGCAGGAACGGGGTACTGATTGAGAATGATCAGCCATGATCACATTGAATGGCGGTGCTGGCTCGAAGGGCCGAATGGCCTACTCCTGCACCTATTGTCTATTGTCTTTAGACTTTAGAGAAGCCAATTAACCTACAAACCTGCACGTCTTTGGAGTGTGGGAAGAAACCGGATGATCCGGAGAAAACCCATGTGGTCACAGGGAGAACGTACAAACTCTGTAAAGACAGCACCTGTAGTGTTCTGTCACTGCGGTTCATTTTGCAATCATCCCATTATCACACGGAACCATAATCGCCTCCACCACCCTAAAAACAGAGGGCTGGAATCATGATGCTCCCAGAAGTCTTGCTGTCCTACCCAATCAGAGCAATGCCGGCCACAGTCCATAATCTACCAGCATGCTCTTTACTGCAGCAATATAAAGACAGGGCTCATTTCAAGATTAGTTTGAATCAAGCAGCATTGCACAGTTCATTAAATCTGATTACAGTGCAGCAATAGATGTGCATCAATCTCATTGTAAATAGTTTCCAGTTAATTGGTGTTTTGCTACAGGTCACAATGAAGACACAGTCATCACAACAGAAACAGACTGTGGCCCTTCGATGCCATGTCTGTTTATAGCTTTCACTGGGGGCAGAATGTTAATGCTAACAATGTTAATCTGCCAAATTGGATCCATTCTCTCTGACCTGCGATTTGCGGCGATCATGGATGTCAAGTGAACTCTGCCACATAGTTTAAAACTAGGTGGAATTCAGATGCAGATCTCCAGGAATGGTGGGACAGTGTTGGGTCGGCACAGTGGTAAAGCGGTACTGCCTTACAGTGCCTGAGACCTGGATCCGAACCTGACAACGGGTGCTGTCTGTACAGAGTTTGAACGTTCTCACTGTGACCGCATGGGTTTCCTCCCACACTCCAAAGACGTACAGGTTTGTAGGTTAATTGGCTTCTGTTAAAAAAATCGTAAATTGTCCCTAGTGTGTAGCATAATTAGTGTACAAGGTGATTGCTGGTCGGCACAGACTTGGAGGGCCAAAGGGCCTGTTTTCATGCTGTATCTCTAAAGTCTAAAGACAGGCTCCAGGGTGGCAAGGCTGAACAGACTCCTTGTTTGCAAGAAGTCTGCAATGCATTGCCTCCCAACTCACACAAGGGGCGAGGCAGGCTACAGCCTAGCAAGAAACAGTGCAGAGAATTCAGTGACAATGAAACAATAGGCAGAGCAGGTCTCCCAGGACACATCGTTACAGTCAAACCCTGAATGAATAGTCAACAGGATTTGGGTTTTGTTTTAGGGAGTTGGCCAACATTGGTACAGTGACTGGCTCACTCCAATTCCAGGTGCTGAATCAGTTGGTTTCATCGCTCAAATATTACACCCGCTAATTTTCTCCAGCAACTAAGGATCATAATAGTCAGCATAAATATCACCCATATATCTTTCACTTGAATCTATAAGAGTGATCCAGCTCTACAACAGGTAAAGAAAACAAAGAATGCCACTCCCGCATATTGCAATTGCTTTCTCCAGGGTTTGTTATTTTGCAAATAACAAAGAGATCATGGAATGACACAGTAGTAAAGGAGGCATTTGGTGCAATGTGAATCTTATTTTTAATTTATCCATCCATAGGAATTGTGCAGAACCAAAGTCTCAACAAGTGGGAAGCGTTGTCGGCTGAGATTGCAAAATGTAGATTAATTAACTAAAAATTAGTACAGATCTTCGTTAATTCTAGATCCTTGATAAGCAGGCCCTTCACCCACCATTGTTCACACTAGTTCTGTTATCCCACTTTCTCATCCACTCTCTACACACTCAGGGGCAAATTACAGAGGCGAATTAACCTACAAACCCACGTGTCTTTGAGATGTGGGAGGAAACCAGAGCACCCGGAGGAATCCTATACAGTCGCAAACTCCACATAAATAGCATCTGGGATCGAACCTAAGTATCTGACGCTAAGAGGCAGCAGCTCTACCAGCTGTGTCGCCCTCCCGCGAAGAAAATGGGAGAAGGGAGCCAGAAAGAGGCAAGACAGAATGAGTTGGAATGGGTTGGTGAGGCTGGGCAAAGGGAATGGGCCAAGGATTTGAGAAGAATGATACATAGCTTTCTCAAAGATGCCAAAAGGAGACATTAGTGGATCAGTGGAGGAGCTTAGAGAGAAATTACTTATCAATGTCAATTGGATCCCAAGATGGCCTCCAACTTTTAAATCCCTTTAAAATCCCTTTTAAAATGTTTGGGAACAGCTCCATCCAAAACAGCATGAAATTGCAGAGAATTGTGGTTGCAGCCCAGACCATCACGCAAACCAACCTCCCTTCCATTGACTCCATCTACACCTCACGCTGCTTTGGCAAAGCTACTTGCAAAATCAAGGACCAGTCTCACCCCGGTCACTCCTTTTTCCTCCCCTCTCCCGTCACATTCAAGAGAGAGCTAGATAGAGCTCTTAAGGATAGCGGAGTCAGGGGGTATGGGGAGAAGGCAGGAACGGGGTACTGATTGAGAATGATCAGCCATGATCACATTGAATGGCGGTGCTGGCTCGAAGGGCCGAATGGCCTTCTCCTGCACCTATTTTCTATTGTCAGGTAGGAGGTAAAGAAGTGTGAAAATGCTCCAAATTCAAGGACAGTTTCTGCCAAGATGTTATCAGGCAACTGAACCATCCTCTCACCAACAAGAGAGCAGTCCTGACCTCCCATCTACCTCATTGGAGACCTTCAAATTATCTTTAATCAGACTTTATCTTGCATTAACCTATTCCCTTTATCCTGTATCTGTACACTGTGAACAGCTTGATTGTAATCACATATAGCCTTTTTGCTGACTGGATAGCATGCAACAAAAGGTTTTCATTGTACCTCTTTACACGTGACAATAATAAACTAAACCCTACCCAGACATCATAGAGACTGAAAGATCTTAGTCAGAATTAGGTTACGTAATAATCTATGCTAGATTCAAAACATGTCAGGCCATCGAAGGTGGCACATCACAGAACACCAGGCTAGTATTTTGACCTGCATTTCACAGTTCCTTCATTGTTAGTTAATCTCAATCTTCTCCCTCCAATACCACTTTTGCCATCATCTTCACTAGAAAGAGTTCAGTGGTTCACGGGGGTAGCTCATACCTTTTCAACAGAGAATAAATGCTGGCTTTGCCAGCCGAAAAATAAAATAAGAAACAATTGGCCCAGTAATACTTACAATCCAATTATGATTTGCCATGACAGAGTTTTTAAAATGTAACCCCAACAATTACTTTGCACAACAACAAAAAAACAGCCAAAAATTAGATCAAACATACCTTAAGTCTGGCCGGATGCATGACACAGAGACCAACTCACTGATTCTTTGTAATGGAGGTCGACATTCATCATCAGTCACCTGTGTCACTCTCCTCAATGACTTACACCTGGCAAGCATCATTAACACTATAAAACTCCTCACACTATTTTACTAAGGCATCAAACAAAACCTGGAAACGAGCGGCACCGGAAGAATGAAAACCAGATGACCAAAAACCTGGTCAGAGATAGTTTTAAAAAGAAGATAAACAGGCAGAGATGATCATTTTAGTTCAGGGCAGAGGCAGCTGAGAGCCACCAATGGCACAGCCATTAAATTCTGGGGCACAATTTAGGGCGGCAGAGTGGCACAACTGGTAGAGATGCTACCTCATAATGCCAGAGACCCACGTTCCATCCCAATCTCCACATCCCGTCTGTGTGGAGTTTGCACGCTCTCCCTGTGACCACCTGTGTTTCCTCTAGGTGCTCCAGTTTCCTCCCACGTCTCAAAGACGTGTGGTTTTGTAGGTTAATGGGCCCTGTGGAAATTGCCCTTAGTGTGTAGGGAATGGATGAGAAAGTGGGATAACATTGAACTAGTGTGAACAGATTGTCGATGGTCAGCATGGACTCAGTGGGCTGAAGGGCCTGTTTCTATGGTCTATCTTTAAACTAAATTCTGGGAAATGGGAAAGTGCAGAGCTGTCATCCAGAAAGGGAATTCTTGATTTGTAAGGGTGTCAAGGGTTATGGAGAGAGGGCAGGAAAATGGGGTTGAGTGGGAAAAATAGATCAGCCATGATTGAATGGCAGAGTAGATTCGATGGGCCAAATGGCCTAATTCTGCTCCTATAACGTATGAACTTAAAAAGGGAGAGGCAAGACAATAGAGGGATTTGAAAACGAATGAAAACTATAAAAATGTAAGCAAGCAGATTTCTGTTGTATATTTAAAAGATCATTTTGCACATAAGTAGGAAGCTTTCTTCATATCTTCTCTGACAAAAACAAATAAGCTAATTGTTCATGTATTGCTGGCATGAGGGCCCATTTAACGAGAAATAACTTCATTCCAACTAATAAAATGAAGCAGAATATCACGATGAAATATGTTCCCTTTTTAATTGTGTACAATATAAACATAAAAAAGAGGTTACTGAGTTCTATCGGCTTATTTCCTATTTTTAGAGAAGGGGGAAACTTACGAAATGTAAAATTCTGGAGAAAATGTAGAAACATGGAACCTAGTAAACCTACGCTGCACGCCCTCAATAGCAAGAATATCCTTCCTCAAATTTGGAGACCAAAACTGCACACAGTACTCCAGGTGAGTGAGGTCTCACTAGGGCCCTGTACAACTGCAGAAGGACCTCTTTGCTCCTGTACTCAACTCCTCTTGTTATGAAGGCCAACATTCCATTGGCTTTCTTCACTGCCTGCTGTACCTGCATGCTTCCTTTCAGTGACTGATGTACCAGGCACCCAGATCTCGTTGTACGTCCCCTTTTCCTAACTTGACACCATTCAGATAATACTCTGCTTTCCTATGCTTACCACCAAAGTGGATAACCTCACACTTATCCACATTAAACTGCATCTGCCATGCATCCGCCCACTCACACAACCTGTCCAAGTCACCCTGCAACCTCATAGCACCTTCCTCACAGCTCACACTACCACCCAGCTTTGTATCATCTGCAAATTTGCTAATGGTACTTTTAATCCCTTCATCCAAGTCATTAATGTATATTGTAAATAGCTGCGGGCCCAGCACCGAGCCTTGCGGTACCCCACTAGTTACTGCCTGCCATTCTGAAAGGGACCCATTTATCCCCACTCTTTGCTTTCTGTCTGTCAACCAATTTTCTATCCATGTCAGTACCCTACCTCCAATACTATGTGCCCTAATTTTGCCCACTAATCTCCTATGTGGAACCTTGTCAAAGGCTTCCTGAAAGTCAAGGTTCATCACATCCACCGGCTCTCCCCTGTCAATTTTCCTAGTTACATCCTCAAAGAATTCCAGAAGATAAGTCAAGCATGATTTCCCCTTCGTAAATCCATGCTGACTCGGAACAATCCTGTTACTACTATCCAAATGCTCCGCAATTTCGTCTTTTATAATTGACTCCAGCATTTTCCCCACCACTGATGTCAGACTAACTGGTCTATAATTTCCCGTTTTCTCTCTCCCTCCTTTCTTAAAAAGTAGCACCCTTCTTTGGACTGAAAATAGGTGGGTGGGGAGAGGGAGGGGTTGAAGAGCTGGAGGCAAGAACAGACACAATTCTTCCTGACTGCATTTTTGGAACTAAAATTCTGACCTCACACAGTGTTGCCGATTCACTTCTCTGGTAACGTCATCCTTTGATGAAAGGAAGGAGTGTCAGTATTTATGACTACCTGCGATGCAGCCCCATTTTTCCAGGCAAGAGCTACAGAGACAAGCCAGGCGATCTAATCACACCAGCACTGGGGATGGTAAGAAATAAGCCAAGACGATCGAAGAGATCGACAAGAATTTCTGCCTCAAAAAGGCAGCCAGTATCATTAGAGACCCACACCACCTTGGCCACACACTCATTTCCCTCCTGCTATCGGGAAGAAGGTATAGGAGCCTAAAACTGTAATGTCCAGGTTCAGGAGCAGCTTCTTCCCTACAAACATCAGGCAATTAAACACTACAACCTCCAAAGAGGCTCCAAACTATATAGACTTAGGGGTCTATTTATACTGAATGCTTTTTTTGTTGTTTATTAAGGGGTTTACAGAGTACTACATTTACATATCTGTTGTGCTCCAGCAAGTAAGAATTTAATTGTTCTGTTTCAGGACATACGATGATAAAAAACACTCTTGACTGGGAGAGATGGGGGGGGGGCTGATGGAGAGAAGGCTGTTACTGCAAATATTTTACAATGCAAAAACTGTGCTAGTTACATTTATGCACTGGAGGGGGCTAATGCAAAAGTTGGAAAGGATTCTTGCTGGGTTGGCTCAAGCACAACACACCAGTACAGGCAAATAGCTGAAACCAGACTAATTAGTGTGGCAAACTGCAACATTACACCCTCAGTAGCGGAGGCTTAAAAAAACCTGACAGCAAAACAATCTCCTCTGACATAATCAGAGATGTTAAATTATGAGCTTTTACATTTAAATAAGGCTCAATATTCATTCCCTTTGATATATTAGCCAAAAATTCTACTCGAGGTAATGACAAACACTACTTCACATTCTCCCCAGGAGATACAATATCGAATCAAGCCCCAAACTCATTCTCATTTATCAGTCTCCCCTCATTATTAACACAATAGTCGCACACTTTTGCTTGCTTGAGTAAGCCAAAAAAAAAAATCCTCACGTATAAACACAGGGAAAATGCATAGCATGACAGAAAGATGAATGGGAGAACAAAATCCCTTTAAAAAGGAAGCTCCCTGTTGCCATCCTAATAAATCAGGGTGTGGTGGGAAAGAAAATCCAGCAGATACTTGTCACTATATACCACACTGAAATATCCAACGGGAATAAAAGGTACCCTCAAATCAAAATCAGACCCAGACTCCCAAAATATTAAATCAGTCATTCTTACCTGATCTTGTGCACATAAATATAAAAATTCATAAGGTATTTTAAGCAGGTTTCACTAATAAGCAATAAATGTACAAACACCTGAATGAACAACCACAGAAACATTCCTGGAGTACAATTTAATGTTTAAAAATAGGGAAAATTGCATGTGATAGGAAAACAATTCAACAAGAATGGATTTTAAAATCCACATTTCAAATTATGTCAAAACGACTCAGTCCCCATTTGTCCTGAAAACATCACTATCACACTAACACTCTGATTTCACTCCATCTACCATTCTTAAAGATTTGATTAAAAATTATAAAGAGCCCATAATCTCCTTTGCCCGAGGGAGAGATCTGAATTTAAACAGCGTTGTTTAAGGAGAGCGCGCTGCAGTTATTTAAATATCAGGGCTGGGCTCTGCAGTTGATCACTAGTATATTTGTTGCCAATCCTAAACCCACCCCAAATCTCTTCCAACGTTGCTCCTGTTGCGATTGAGGGAAATGGAATAAAATCATTTTATATACTGTTCTCTCTCCTTCCCCTGGTATTGTAATAATATCAAATCATTTAGAAATACCCACCTGGGGCTTTCTTTCAAAGTACCTGGAGCAGAGTGGACAGCTGAACAGCCTTGCCTTCAGAGTCTGGCTTTATCAGGATTCCCACCCCATCCGACCGCCAGCCCCTTTTGATAATTAACTATTTCCCCTCCTGATATTTCACTTCCTATTGAATGAGACACACACACATGCTCCGGGTTCAGCTCTACGTGCAGAGAGGGAGGAGGGTGTGGGCTGGCAGTGGTGATGGAGAGGAGGAATAATAATGTGTGGTATAAATAAAGTACAGTTCATTATCATCCCCGTCACAGAATCTGCAATTGAAATCTTTGGGAGGAGATTGATGCGAGAAAAAGAATGAATATTGCCTCAGGATACATCCATGCCTTTTCCTTTGCATGTTCTCTCTCTCTCTCTCTCTCTCGCTCGCTCTCTCTCTCTCTCTCTCTCTCTCTCTCACACGCACACAAATGTAATTATATGTAATACACAGAAGCAGCATATTTATCGATATGACTAAAAGATATAGATGTAGATTTATCAATGACTCGATGATACAGTTATAGTTGCAGATTTATAGATGCATTCAGACCTAAAGATAGCAACATGTGCACACTACATATTAAAAAAATTGTAACTAGCACTTTTATAGACAAGAAGATAAAGTTACAGATATATAGATTTTCAAGTGGTGCAACATTGCCTGTAGATTTATTGATATGTAAAGATCTGTAAATATAGAGCCTACAGATTTATAGATTATCAGACCAGATGTTGGATAATTACGGAGAATAGGTATACAGGTTAGAGATATCGATTATGAGACTAGATCTTATCAATACATGGAAAATAGAATATATAGGAGGTTAGAGTTATTGATGATCAGACTAGATGCTATAGATATATGTAGAATAGATATAAAGGTTAAAATTATAGATTATCAGACTAGATGCTACAGGTGTATGGAGAATAGAAGATATAAAAGGTCAGTCATATATGTTGAGAATAGAAAATATAAAAGGTTATAGATTATGAGATTAGATGCTATAGACACTAAGAATAGAAGATATAAAAGGTCAGTTATAGATTATCAGGCTAAATAATATGAGATATATTATTATAAAATATAAAAGGTTAGTTATATATGTTGAGAATAGATCTAAAAGGTAAAGAGTAATAGATGATCAGACTGGATGCTACAGATATGTTGCAAACAGAAGAAATAAAAGGTTAGTTATTGATTATCTGATAAAATACTAGATATGTTGAGAATAGATATAAAAGATTAGTCATATATGTTGAGAATGAAAAATATAAAATGTTAGTCATAAATGTTGAGAATAGATGTAAAGGTTAGAGTTATAGATTATGAGACTAGATGCTGTAGACACTAAGAATAGAAGATATAAAAGGTTATAGATTGTCAGACGAGATGCCATGGACACCAAGAGAAGGTGCAGAGGCTCCAGCTTGAATCAGAGATTCCTGCCCTGTCAGTTAAGTGCAGTTCCTGGGTGCACAGGACGGTTCCCTCCCGGTTTTCCCCCCACGGCCTGCTGCAGCAGCAGTCGGGCGGGGCAAGGGGTCCCTTACCTGTGCCAGGTGAGCGGTGCTGGTCCCGGGGTCTAGGCGTCCTTTACCTGTGCCAGGTGAGCATGCTGGTCCCAGCTGTCCTTGACCTGCACCAGGTGAGTGGTGCTGCTGCTGATGCTGGGGAGTTGATGGCGGCCGCGGTGGCAGTGGGGATGAGGAAGATGCTGCAGCATCTCTTCACTTCTCCCCTCCCCTCTTCTCCTCTCCTCCCCCTCTCCTCCTCCTTCTTTCCCCTCTCCTCGTCTCTCTCCTCCTCTCCCCTCTCTTCTCCTCCCCCTTCTCCTTTCCTCTCCTCCCCTCTTCCCTCTCTTCTCCTCCCCCTCCCCTCCTCTTCCCCTCCCCTCTCAAGGATGCTCTCTCCCCTCTCCTCCCCTCCCCTCTCCTCCTCCTCTCCTCCCTCTCTCCCCTCTCCTCTTCCTCCCCTTTCTCCTCCTCTTCTCTCCTCCCCTCCTCTCCCCTCCCTCCTCTTCTCCCTCCTCTCCTCTCTCCTCCCCTCTCTCCTCCTCCTCTCCTCTTCTCCCCTCCCCTCTCCCCGCCCCTCTTCCTCCCTCCTCCCCTCCCCTCTCAAGGATGCTCTCTCCCTCCCTCTCTCCTCTCCCTCTTCCCCTCCCCTCTCTCCTCCTCCCTCTTCTCCTCCTCCCCTTCTCTCTCTCCTCTCCTCCCCTCTCTCCTCCTCCCCTCTTCCTCCTTCCTCCCCTCCCCTCTCAAGGATGCTCTCTCCCCTCTCCCTCCTCCCCTCTTCCCCTCCCCTCTTCCACTCCCCTTTCAAGGATGCTCTCTCCTCCTCTTCTCTCCTCCCTCCTCTCCTCTCTCCTCTCTCCTCCCCACTCTCCTCTCCTCCCCTCTCCTCCTCTTCCCTCCCCCTCTCTCCTCCCTCCTCTCCTCCCTCTCCCCCTCCCCTTTCTTCTCTTCTCCCCTCCCCTCTCTCCTCCCTCTTCTCCCCTCTCCTCTCTCCCCTCTTCTTCCCTCCCTCCACTCCCTCTCTTCTCCCTTCCCTTCCCTCTCTCCCCCTCTTCTCTTCTCCCCTCTTCCTCCCTCCTCCCCTCCCCTCTCAAGGATGCTCTCTCCCCCCTCTCCTCCCTCCCTCCTCCCCTCTCAAGGATGCTCTCTCTCCCTCCCTCCTCCCCTCTCCCTCCTCCCCTCTCTTCTCCTCTCCCTCCGCCCCTCTTCCTCCCTCCTCCCCTCCCCTCTCAAGGATGCTCTCTCCCCCCTCTCCTCCCTCCCTCCTCCCCTCTTCCCCTCCCCTCTCAAGGATGCTCTCTCTCCCTCCCTCCTCCCCTCTCCCTCCTCCCCTCTCTTCTCCTCTCCCTCCGCCCCTCTTCCTCCCTCCTCCCCTCCCCTCTCAAGGATGCTCTCTCCCCCCTCCTCTCCTCTCCCCCTCCCCTTTCTTCTCTTCTCCCCTCTCCTCCCTCTTCTCTTCTCCTCTCCCCTCTCTCCTCTTCTCCTCCCCTCTCCCTCCCTCCCCTCCCCTCCCCTCTCTCCTCCCCTCCCCTCTCTAGGATGCTCTCCCTCCCTCCTCAAGGATGCTCTCCCTCCCTCCCTCCCTCCTCCCCTCTCCTCCTCTCCTCCCCTCTTCTCTCCTCCCTCTTCTCCCCACTCCTCCCCTCTCCCTCTCCCCTCCCCTCTCCCCTCTCTCCCCTCCCCTCCCCTCTCTCCTCTCTTCTCCCCTCCCCTCTCCCTCCCCTCTCCTCCCCTCTCCCCTCCCCTCTCCCTCCCCTCTCCTCCCCTCTCTCCTCTCTAGGATGCTCTCCCTCCCTCCTCAAGGATGCTCTCCCTCCCTCCCTCCTCCCTCCTCCTCTCCTCCCCTCTTCTCTCCTCCCTCCTCTTCTCCCCACTCCTCCCCTCTCCCTCTCCCCTCCCCCCTCTCTCCCCTCCCCTCCCCTCTCTCCTCTCTTCTCCCCTCCCCTCTCCCTCCCCTCCCCTCCCCTCCCCTCTCCCCTCCCCCTCCCCTCTCCTCTCTCCTCTCTAGGATGCTCTCCCTCCCTCCTCAAGGATGCTCTCCCTCCCTCCCTCCCTCCTCCTCTCCTCCCCTCTTCTCTCCTCCCTCCTCTTCTCCACTCCTCCCCTCTCCCCTCCCCTTCCCTCTCCCCTCTCTCCCCTCCCCTCCCCTCCCCTCTCCCTCCCCTCTCTCCTCTCTTCTCCCCTCCCCTCTCCCCTCCCCTCTCCCCTCCCCTTCCCCCTCCCCTCTCTCTCCCTCCCCTCTTCCCCTCCCCTCTCTCCCTCTCCCCTCTCTCCCCTCCCCTCTCTCCTCTCCCCTCCCCTCTCCCTCTCTCCTCTCTTTTCCCTCCCATCCCCTCTCCCCCTCCCTCCCCTCCCCTCTCTCTCTCCCTCCCCTCTTCCCCTCCCCTCTCTCCCTCCACTCTCTCCTCCTCTTCTCCCCTCCCCTCTTTCCCTCCCCTCTCAAGGATGCTCTCCCCTCTCCCTCCCCTCTCCCTCCCCTCCCCTCTCCCTCCCCTCCCCTCTCCCTCCTCCCCTCCCCTCTCCCTCCCCTCTCTCCTCTCCTCTCCCCTCCCCTCCCCTCCCCTCTCCCTCCCCTCTCCACTCCCCTCCCCTCTCCTCCCCTCTCTCCTCTTCTCCCTTCCCCTCTCCCTCCCCTCTCCTCCCTTCCCCTCTCCTCCCCTCCCCTCTTCCCCTCCCCTCTCAAGGATGCTCTCCTCCCCTCTCTCCCCTCTCTCCTCTTCTCCCCTCTCTCCTCCTCCCCTCTCCCCTCCCCTCCCCTCTCCCCTCCCCTCTCTCCTCCTCTCCCCTCCCCTCCCCTCTCCCCTCCCCTCCCCTCTCTAGGATGCTCTCCCTCCCTCCCTCCCTCCCTCCCCTCTCCCCTCCCCTCCCCTCCCCTTCCCTCCCCTCTCTAGGATGCTCTCTCCCTCCCCTCTCTCCCCTCCTCTCTCCCCTCCCCTCCCCTCCCCTCTCTCCCTCCCCTCCCCTCTCCTCCCCTCCTCCTCTCCCCTCCCCTCTCCCCTCCCCTCCCCTCCCCTCTCCCCTCCCCTCCCCTCCCCTCTCTAGGATGCTCTCCCTCTCCCTCCCCTCCCCTCCCCTCCCCTCCTCTCCCCTCCCCTCCCCTCCCCTCCCCTCTCCCCTCCCCTCCCCTCCCCTCTCTAGGATGCTCTCCCTCCCTCCTCCACGCAGCAAAAAAACAAAAATCCGCCGCAAAACGGGGGGCAATTCTTTCTTTTCCGCTCTCCTCTGGGCCGGGGACGGCGGGGTGGACGGTCAGGTGTGAAAACCTGAGGTGATTTTTTTTAAATTTTAATTAAATAATAAAAAAATTTAAATCTCTCTCTCTCCTCCAACCGCCGGCGGTCCGTCGTGTGCCGACGCAGGCGCGTTGGATCGGGTGCCGGCCCGGCCGGTTCTCCCGCGCAAGCGCCTCGATCGAATCAGCCGGCTGCCGGTCCCCCCGCGCAGGCGCTTCGATCGAATCGCCGGCTGCCGGTTCCCCCGCGCAGGCGCTTCGATCGAATCGCCGGCTGCCGGTTCCCAGGCGCAGGCGCGCTGGCCCGGTCGCCGCAACCGCCCTCGCGGGCCTCGCGCGTCCCCTGGCGGCAAGTTTTCCCGCCAAGTGGAGGGAGGGAAGGATGTTGTCCACCCAGAGGACCACACCCTCCCCCCCAACCCATGGCCACCTCAGCAGATTAACCATCTCTCTCTCTCTCCACATCACTTTGGAGGTAAGAATAGAAAGGCAGATTATTATCTGAATGGTGTCAAGTTAGGAAAAGGGGACGTACAACGTGATCTGGGTGTCCTAGTGCATCAGTCACTGAAAGGAAGCATGCAGGTACAGCAGGCAGTGAAGAAAGCCAATGGCATGTTGGCCTTCATAACAAGAGGAGTTGAGTACAGGAGCAAAGAGGTCCTTCTGCAGTTGTACAGGGCCCTGGTGAGACCGCACCTGGAGTACTGGGTGCAGTTTTGGTCTCCAAATTTGAGGAAGGATACTAATAATAATAATAATAATAATGCATTTTATTTATATAGCGCTTTTCATACACTCAAAGACGCTTTACAGAGATTTTGAGAACATAGGGAAATGAATAAATAGATAAATAAGTAAATAAATGACACAAACATCTTAATAATAATAATAATAATGCATTACATTTATATAGCGCTTTTCAAACACTCAAAGACGCTTTACAGAGATTTTGAGAACATAGGGAAATGAATAAATAGATAAATAAGTAAATAAATGACACAAACATCTTAATAATAATAATAATAATGCATTTTATTTATATAGCGCTTTTCATATACTCAAAGACGCTTTACAGGGATTTCTAGAACATAGAGAAGTGAATAAATAGATAAATAAGTAAATAAATGACACAAACATCTTAATAATAATAA
Source organism: Rhinoraja longicauda (assembly GCF_053455715.1). Taxonomy (NCBI): domain Eukaryota; kingdom Metazoa; phylum Chordata; class Chondrichthyes; order Rajiformes; family Arhynchobatidae; genus Rhinoraja; species Rhinoraja longicauda. The sequence continues at coordinate 7,044,546 of NC_135991.1, read as the reverse complement.
TAATAATGCATTTTATTTATATAGCGCTTTTCAAACACTCAAAGACGCTTTACAGAGATTTTGAGAACATAGGGAAATGAATAAATAGATAAATAAGTAAATAAATGACACAAACATCTTAATAATAATAATAATAATGCATTTTATTTATATAGCGCTTTTCAAACACTCAAAGATGCTTTACAGGGATTTCTAGAACATAGAGAAGTGAATAAATAGATAAATAAGTAAATAAATGACACAAACATCTTAATAATAATAATAATAATGCATTACATTTATATAGCGCTTTTCAAACACTCAAAGATGCTTTACAGGGATTTCTAGAACATAGAGAAGTGAATAAATAGATAAATAAGTAAACGAACAGAGAAAGGAGACAGAAGGTGAGGTATCATATCATATCATATCATATCATATATATCTACAGCCGGAAACAGGCCTTTTCGGCCCTCCAAGTCCGTGCCGCCCAGTGATCCCCGTACATTAACACTATCCTACACCCACTAGGGACAATTTTTACATTTACCCAGCCAATTAACCTACATACCTGCACGTCTTTGGAGTGTGGGAGGAAACCGAAGATCTCGGAGAAAACCCACGCAGGTCACGGGGAGAACGTACAAACTCCTTACAGTGCAGCACCCGTAGTCAGGATCGAACCTGTGTCTCAGTACTGAACAGGTGAGACTTCAGTGATGTTTTGAATGTGGTGAGTGTGGAGGAGTCTCTGACGGTTTGGGGTAGTGAGTTCCATAGGGTGGGAGCAGCGATGGAGAAAGCCCTGTCCCCCCAGGATCTGAGTTTGGTCCGGATGTGGGGGGGATAGGAGATTGGCAGCGGCAGAGCGGAGGGTGCAGGTGGGAGTGTGCCTGTGGAGGAGGTCAGTCAGGTAGGATGGGGCCAGGTTATGGAGGGCTTTGTAGGTCATGAGGAGGATTTTGTACTGGATTCTCTGGGGGATGGGGAGCCAGTGGAGTTTGTAAAGGACGGGGGTGATATGGTCACGGATCGGGGTGTGGGTGAGTAGACGGGCAGCGGAGTTTTGAATGTATTGAAGTTTACTGATGATTTTTGAGGGTGCGCCATAGAGGAGGCTGTTGCAGTAGTCCAGACGGGAGGTGATGAAGGCGTGGATGAGGGTTTCTGCAGCTGTGGAGGAGAGGGATGGACGGAGACGGGCAATGTTTTTGAGGTGGAAGAAGGCTGTCTTTGTGATGTGTTTGATGTGTTTGTCGAAGGAGAGGGTTTGATCAAGGATGATTCCAAGATTCCGGATGTGAGGTGAGGTGGATACTGGGAGACCATCAATGTTGAGGATGAAGTTTTGGGTGGATTTGGTGAGCGTTTTTGGACCAATGATGATGATTTCAGATTTGTTGCAATTGAGTTTGAGGAAGTTTGATTGAAGCCAAGATTTTATTTCAAAGGATATTCTTGCTATTGAGGGCGTGCAGCGTAGGTTCACTAGGTTAATTCCCGGAATGGCGGGACTGTCAATGGCGGGACTAAAATGTTGAAAGACTGGAGCGACTGGGCTTGTATACACTGGAATTTAGAAGGATGAGAGGGGATCTTATTGAAACATATAAGATAATTAGGGGATTGGACACATTAGAGGCAGGAAACATGTTCCCAATGTTGGGGGAGTCCAGAACCAGGGGCCACAGTTTAAGAATAAGGGGTAGGCCATTTAGAACGGAGATGAGGAAGAACGTTTTCAGTCAGAGAGCGGTGAAGGTGTGGAATTCTCTGCCTCAGAGGGCAGTGGAGGCCTGTTCGTTGGATGCATTCAAGAGAGAGCTAGATAGAGCTCTTAAGGATAGCGGAGTGAGGGGGTATGGGGAGAAGGCAGGAACGGGGTACTGATTGAGAGTGATCAGCCATGATCGCATTGAATGGCGGTGCGTACAGGCTCGAAGGGCTGAATGGCCTCCTCCTGCAGCTATTGTCTATTGTCACATCGTCGTTCACATCTCTCGTTTCCCTTGTCCCAGGGCCGTCTTTACAGCATTATGGGCCCCGGGCAAAGTAGTGTACTGGGGCCCCGACGACAACTACTCACAGGAATAAAAATGTAAATGGTCGATAAAATTAAACATATATTTATTTTATTGGCACTTCCAACAAAATCGGTGTTGAAACATTAAAAACATGCGAAAAGCACTTACAGATCGCTGTGAGAAGCACTTAGGGATGGAAAAGCAAAGCACTTAGGGAGCTAATTGTTGCGAAACAGATCGCTGTGAGAAGCACTTAGGGATGGAAAATGTGAAAAAAACACTTAGGGACTGAAAATGTTGCGAAAAAAGCACTTATTGAACCTACATTTTTAAAGTAGTACTTATTTATTGCAAGTCACTTAACATACACAGATCAGCATGGGGCCCCTATGCTCGTGGGGCCCCGGACAAGTGCCCATCAGGCCCATGCGTTAAGACGGCCCTGCCAGTCCGAAGAAGGGTCTCAACCCGAAATGAATGAATGAATAAGTTTATTGGCCAAGTATGTGCATATACAAGGAATGTGCCTTGGTGCTCCACACACAAACACACAGTTAACAATTAAGAATAAAGCATAACCACATCAAAACAATAAGGATACAACATTACGGTCTAAACATGTGGGTGAAAAAAAACCAGAGCAAAAAAGAGACTACATTCTTTGGTTATTGAGTAGAACTATCGCTCGTGGGAAAAAAAGCTGTTTTTATGTCTGGCGGTGGCTGCTTTGACAGTCCGGAGTCGCCTTCCAGAGGGAAACGTCACCCGTTCCTTCTCTCCACAGATGCTGCCTGACCCGCTGAGTTACTCCAGCACTCTGAAACGTCACCTATCCATGTTCTCCATAGATGCTGCCTGACCCGCTGAGTTACTCCAGCACTCTGTGAAACGTCACATATCCATGTTCTCCGCAGATGCTGCCTGGCCCGCTGAGTTACTCCAGCACTCTGTGAAACGTCACCTATCCATGTTCTCCACAGATGCTGCCCGTCCCGCTGAGTTACTCCAGCACTCTGTGAAACGTCACCTATCCATGTTCCCCACAGATGCTGCCTGACCCACTGAGTTACTCTAGTACTCTGTGAAACTTCACCTATCCATGTTCTTGAAACTTTTTCAGTCAGAGTTGTGAATCTGTGGAATTCTCTGCCTGAGAAGGCAGTGGATACCAACTCTCTGAGTGCATTCAAGAGAGAGCTAGATAGAGCTCTTAAGGATAGCAGAGTCAGGGGGTATGGGGAGAAGGCAGGAATGGGGTACTGATTGAGAATGATCAGCCATGATCACATTGAATGGCGGTGCTGGCTCGAAGGGCCGAATGGCCTCCTCCTGCACCTATTGTCTATTCTCCACAGATGCTGCCTGACTCGCTGAGTTACACCAGCACTCTGTGAAACGTCACCTATCCATGTTCCCCACAGATGCTGCCCGTCCCACTGGGTTGGTTACTCCAGCATTTTGTGTCATATCTCCCTCAGGAAATACAGTATCTCCTTCCAGCTATTTGACCGATTTAAAAAATTTTAAAAGGTGGAGTTTTCTGCTGAAAATGTGTACGAAGGAACTGCAGATGCTGGTTTAAAGCGAAGAAGGGTCTTGGGCCAAAAAGTCACCCATTCCTTCTCTCCAGAGATGCTGTCTGTCCCGCTGAGTTTCTCCAGTGTTTTGTGTCTATCTTCGGTTTAAACCAGCAACTGCGGTTTCTTCCTACACAGTAAATGTGATGTTTGTACTTGACACAAACTCCACGCCTCCCATTCGACCAGTAGCTCTCTCGGATAAAGAAAAACAAAAAATGATGTAAATATTGAGCAGATCAGATGACATTGGTGGAAAGAGAAACAGTTAATGTTTCAGGTCGAAAACCCTTCAAAGTATCTTCATCACTTATAATTTTCATCGATGCCTAACCAACACAAAAATGGCATTGGATCAAACCCAAATCAAACATCTCACGTTTAATTGATTTTAATAATGTTTTGTGCCAGATCAGAGATCTCATTCTTCTGATGATTGTTTCCTCAATCGACCAAAGGCCATCCTGACATTTTGAAGGCGGAGATGAATGTCCTCGTCAACGTGTGTATATGGAGAGGTGGTCCATGTTGTCCGGCTAGTGGGCAGTGGAGTGCATGAGAGGACGTTGGCAAAGTACCTTTCCTTTATAGATGTTGAGTGCAAGGCGCACGGTCTCGGTCACTTTGGTAAATGACACAAACATCTTAATAATAATAATAATAATGCATTACATTTATATAGCGCTTTTCAAACACTCAAAGACGCTTTACAGGGATTTCTAGAACATAGAGAAGTGAATAAATAGATAAATAAGTAAACGAACAGAGAAAGGAGACAGAAGGTGAGGTGACCTTCAGTGGTTGAAGGCAGTGCTGAAGAGGTGAGACTTCAGTGATGTTTTGAATGTGGTGAGTGAGGAGGAGTCTCTGACGGTTTGGGGTAGTGAGTTCCATAGGGTGGGAGCAGCGATGGAGAAAGCCCTGTCCCCCCAGGATCTGAATTTGGTCCGGATGGGGGGGGACAGGAGATTGGCAGCAGCAGAGCGGAGGGTGCAGGTGGGAGTGTGTCTGTGGAGGAGGTCAGTCAGGTAGGATGGGGCCAGGTTATGGAGGGCTTTGTAGGTCATGAGGAGGATTTTGTATTGGATTCTCTGGGGGATGGGGAGCCAGTGGAGTTTGTAAAGGACGGGGGTGATATGGTCACGGATCGGGGAGTGGGTGAGTAGACGGGCAGCGGAGTTTTGAATGTATTGAAGTTTACTGATGATTTTTGAGGGTGCGCCATAGAGGAAGGAGGCTGTTGCAGTAGTCCAGACGGGAGGTGATGAAGGCATGGATGAGGGTTTCTGCAGCTGTGAAGGAGAGGGATGGACGGAGACGGGCAATGTTTTTGAGGTGGAAGAAGGCACCCTGGCACTTCTGCACCCTGGCACTCAATCAACAAGCCTTCAGTAATCTCGTACCTGAAAAGTAGTCATACAGCAGGGAAACAGGACAATCGCACGATCACCTCTCCGTCTCCTGTGGTCCAAGGAATAAAGTCCTAGCCTGCCCAATCTCTTCCCAGAGCTCAGGCCCTGGCAACATCCTTATAAATTCTCTCTGTAATCCTTCCAGCTTAATGGCATCTCTCCTGTAGAAGGGTTGCTAAAACTGAACACAATACTCCAAGGCAACCTCATCAACACTTTGTAGAACTCTAACATAATTCCCAACTCCTGGACTCAATTCATCGACTGATGAAGGCCAGCATGCCAAAAACCTTCTTCATCACCTTGTCTTACCTGTGATGCCATTTTCACCAAGCTATGTGCCTATGCTGCTTGATCCTTCTCCTCTACAATGCACTTCAGGACCCTACCGTGGGTTCAGTCTCTGTTTGTTGAACAATTTCCCATTAGTTCAAAGGATTACCTCCATTCCCATGGTATTTATTTCACAAAATGCTGGAGTAACTCAGCAGGTCAGGCAGTATCTCAGGAGAGAAGGAATGGGTGACGTTTCGGATCGAGGCCCTTCTTCAGAATCATGGCTGATCTAACTGTTCCTCTCAACCCCATTCAAAATACCCAATGTCTTGGCCTCCACCGCCATCGCTCCAGTCTTTCAACATACGACAGTCCCGCCATTCCGGGAATTAACCTAGTAAACCTACGCTGCACGCCCTCAATAGCAAGAATATCCTTCCTCAAATTTGGAGACCAAAACTGCACACAGTACTCCAGGTGTGGTCTCACTAGGGCCCTGTACAACTGCAGAAGGACCTCTTTGCTCCTATACTCAACTCCTCGTGTTATGAGACACAAAGTAGACACAAAATGCTGGAGTAACTCAGCAGGTCATGGAGCATCTCTGGAGAAAAGAAATAGCTGATGTTTCGGGTCGAGACCCTTCTTTGGGCTGGTATTCAGACTGGAACTATTTAAAACTAGGACCCTTTTGTGCATTGCAGTTTGAATGCATTTCAAGTTGAAGGTACAGTGGAGAGTTTTTAATTCAGAGATTGTTGATGGAAAATGCATTACCAAACCCAGGGGATATGACTAACATCCCTCTCTTAAAACGCTCAGTAACTCTCGATAACCTCATCAATCAGAAGTTAGCAGGTCATCTCACTTAGGAATAAGGGGTAGGCCATTTAGAACGGAGATGAGGAAGAACTTTTTCAGTCAGAGAGTGGTGAAGGTGTGGAATTCTCTGCCTCAGAAGTCAGTGGAGGCCAGTTCGTTGGATGCTTTCAAGAGAGAGCTGGATAGAGCTCTTAAGGATAGCGGAGTGAGGGGGTATGGGGAGAAGGCAGGAACGGGGTACTGATTGAGAGTGATCAGCCATGATCGCATTGAATGGCGGTGCTGGCTCGAAGGGCTGAATGGCCTACTCCTGCACCTATTGTCTAATGTCTATTGAGACATAAACTCTACCCTTGCAGGCCCTTATGATAAGCAGTGTTTTGAATTTCCACTGCACTTGTTAAGCAGTTAATTGCTCAGGGTTCCCTATTTTTGTTTTAAGAGGGAATAATGTGAGATACACTATCGATTGGTTATTAATGTTGTAATGCACTCAACTAATAGGAACAGGAAAATGTTCCCCACCTTCAGTCAGATGTGCCTCCCCTTTTTATCTTTGTCCCACAAAGATTTAAGGGCGATACAAGGAATTGCAGATGCTTAGTTTTCGTTTAGTTTAGAGATACAGTGTGGAAAAAGGCCCTTTGGCCCACCGAGACCGTGCCGACCAACAACATACCCAGTACACTGGTTCTATCCCACTCTCTCTCTCGGGAAAATGTGCAGAAGTCAATTAACCCACAAACCGGCACATCTTTGGAATGTGGGAGGAATTGAGTATAGGAGCAAAGAGGTCCTTCTGCAGTTGTACAGGGCCCTAGTGAGACCGCACCTGGAGTACTGTGTGCAGTTTTGGTCTCCAAATTTGAGGAAGGATATTCTTGCTATTGAGGGCGTGCAGCGTAGGTTTACTAGGTTAATTCCCGGAATGGCGGGACTTTCATATGTTGAAAGACTGGAGCGACTAGGCTTGCTTGTATATACTGGAATTTAGAAGGATGAGAGGAGATCTTATCGAAACGTATAAGATTATTAAGGGGTTGGACACGTTAGAGGCAGGAAACATGTTCCCAATGTTGGGGGAGTCCAGAACAAGGGACCACAGTTTAAGAATAAGGGGTAGGCCATTTAGAACTGAGATGAGGAAAAACTTTTTCAGTCAGAGAGTTGTGAATCTGTGGAATTCTCTGCCTCAGATGGCAGTGGAGGCCAATTCTCTGAATGCATTCAAGAGAGAGCTGGATAGAGCTCTTAAGGATAGCGGAGTCAGGGGGTATGGGAGAGGGCAGGAACGGGGGTACCGATTGAGAATGATCAGCCATGATCACATTGAATGGCGGTGCTGACTCGAAAGGCCGAATGGCCTCCTCCTGCACCTATTGTTTATTGTCTATTGAAACCGGAGCAGCCGGAGAAAACCCAGGAGATCACAGGGAGAACGTGCAAACTCCGTACGGACAGCACCCGTAGTCAGGATGGTACCCGGGTCACAGGCACTGTAAGGCAGCAACTCTACCGCCGCGCCACCGAGCCGCCTCATGGATGCCCACCTGCCTAATATGCTGTTGGTCCTCCGTGTGCAGCCCCATACGCAGCAGGGTGCGATGCACTGTGCATTGTGACACATTCCTCCCGTGACCACCATTAAAATTTTCTGTGACTTGTGCCACAGTCGACCTTCTGTCGGTCGGACCAGACGGGATAGCCTTCGTTGCCCTCGCGCATCGATGAGCCTCGGGCGCCCAACACCCTGTCTGTCGCCGGTTTGTGGTTTGTCTCTCCTTGGACCACTGACGGTCGGTACTCACCACTGCTGACCGGGAGCACCCCACAAGCCTTGCCGTTTCAGAGATGCTCTGACCCAGTTTGGCCCTTGTCAAAGTCACTCAGGTCTTTACTCCTGCCCATTTTTCCTGCATCCAACACATCAACTTCAAGAACTGACTGTTCATTTGCTGCCTAATATATCCCACCCCTTGACAGGTGCCATTGTAACAAGATAATCAATGATATTCACTTCACCTGTCAGTGGTCATAATGTTTTGGCTGATCGGTGTACATCTCGATAAGATCGCTGTTGATTCTAATGAAAGGCCACTGCAGCAGAGGGTTAAATCGACCTCCTAAGTGTCTTTGCATTAACATTGCCAAGTCATCCTGTTACTCTAATGACTCAGAAAGACAATGGGCTGGCAATTAGTCGTGCCATTAAGACTCTGAGTAAAATGTTCCATCTTTATGTCTTGTGAAGGTCAAGTGCCGGACATTGTGCTCTCCCAGACCCTGGGTTCTGAAATCGTGGGAGCTGAATGTTTCACATCAGGAACTGGCCCTTCGGCCCACCAAGCCTGTACCAGTATTGCATCAGGCTATAGACACAAAAAGCTGGAGTAACTCAGCGGGACAGGCAGCATCTCTGGAGGGAAGGAATGGGTGACGTCTCGGGTCGAGAGCCTTCTTCAGAATGAAGAAACGTCACCTATCCCTTCTCTCCTGAGATGCTGCCTGTCCCGCTGAGTTACTCCAGCAGTTTGTGTCTATAAAGTAATAGTGATACAGTGTGGAAACAGGCCCTTCAGCCCAACTTGCCCACACCAGCCAACATATCCCAGCTACACTTGTCCCACCTGCCCGCGTTTGGTCCATATCCCTCCAAACCTGTCCTATCCATGTACCTGTCTAACTGTTTCTAAAACATTAGAAACATAGAAACATAGAAAATAGGTGCAGGAGTAGGCCATTCGGCCCTTCGAGCCTGCACCGCCATTCAATATGATCATGGCTGATCATCCAGCATTGGGATAGTCCCAGCCTCAACTATCTCCTCTGGCAACTCGTTCCATACACCCACCACCCTCTGTGTGTAAAGGTTACCCCTCAAATTCCTATTAAATCTTTTCCCCTTCATCTTCAACCTATGTCCTCTGGTCCTCGATTCCCCTACTCAGGGCAAGAGACTATTCCTCTCTATTCCTCTCATGGTCTTATACACCTCTATAATAGACAATAGGTGCAGGAGTAGGCCATTCGGCCCTTCGAGCCAGCACCACCATTCAATGTGATCATGGCTGATCATTCTCAATCAGTACCCCGTTCCTGCCTTCTCCCCATACCCCCTGACTCCGCTATCCTTAAGTGCTCTATCTAGCTCTCTCTTGAATGCATTCAGAGAATTGGCCTCCACTGCCTTCTGAGGCAGAGAATTCCACAGATTCACAACTCTCTGACTGAAAAAGTTTTTTCTCATCTCTGTTCTAAATGGCCTACCTCTTAATAATCGTTTCGATAAGATCTCTCATCCTAAATTCCAGTGTATACAAGCCTAGTCGCTCCAGTCTTTCAACATACGACAGTCCCGCCATTCCGGGAATTAACCAAGTAAACCTACGCTGCACGCCCTCAATAGCAAGAATATTCGTCCTCAAATTTGGAGACCAAAACTGCACACAGTACTCCAGATAAGATCTCCCCTGATCCGTCTGGAGATCTTATCGAAACATATAAGATTATTAAGGGGTTGGACACGTTAGAGGCAGGAAACATGTTCCCAATGTTGGGGGAGTCCAGAACAAGGGGCCACAGTTTAAGAATAAGGGGTCGGCCATTTAGAACTGAGATGAGGAAAAACCAAACCTAGTGTGTTGCATGTGGCGGTGGCCACCAGAGGGCAGTGGTTCACCACATACCCAACAGTGGTTCACCACATACCCAACAGGAACTGCAGATGCTAGTTTACACCAAAGATAGACACAAAATGCTGGAGTAATCTCTAGAGAGAATGAATGGGTTATTGGCCCACTGCTGTGGAAAGGGGAGGACAGCGTTTACAGCTTCTCACTCTTACGCTCAGTGCTGGGACACCAGTTATTATTTACAATATATATTAATGATTTGGACGAGGGAATTGAATGCAACATCTCCAAGTTTGTGGATGACACGAAGCTGGGTGGCAGTGTTAGCTGCGAGGAGGATGTTAGGAGGCTGCAGAGTGACTTGGATAGATTAGGCGAGTGGGCAAATGCATGGCAGATGCAATATAATGTGGATAAATGTGAGGTTATCCACTTTGGTGGCAAGAACAGGAAAGCAGAGTATTACCTGAATGGTGGCCGATTAGGAGAAGGGGAGATGCAACGTGACCTGGGTGTCATGGTGCACCAGTCATTGAAAGCAAGCGTGCAGGTGCAGCAGGCAGTGAAGAAAGCGAATGGTATGTTAATATTCATAGCAAGAGGATTTGAGTATAGGAGCAGGGAGGTTCTGCTGCAGTTGTACAGGGCATTGGTGAGGCCACACCTGGAGTATTGCGTACAGTTTTGGTCTCCTAATCTGAGGAAAGACATTCTTGCCATAGAGGGAGTACAGAGAAGGTTCACCAGATTGATCCCTGGGATGGCAGGACTTTCATATGAAGAAAGACTGGATAGACTCGGCTTGTACTCGCTGGAATTTAGAAGGGGGGGGATCTTATTGAAACATATAAAATTCTTAAGGGGTTGGAGAGGCTAGATGCGGGAAGATTGTTCCCGATGTTGGGGAAATCCAGAACCAGAGGTCACAGCTTAAGGATAAGGGGGAAGTCTTTTAGGACCGAGATGAGAAAACATTTCTTCACACAGAGAGTGGTGAATCTGTGGAATTCTCTGCCACAGAAGGTAGTTGAGGCCAGTTCATTGGCTATATTTAAGAGGGAGTTAGATGTGGCCCTTGTGGCTAAAGGGATCAGGGGGTATGGAGAGAAGGCAGGTACAGGTTACTGAGCTGGATGATCAGCCATAATCATATTGAATGGCGGTGCAGGCTCGAAGGGCCGAATGGCCTACTCCTGCACCTATTTTCTATGTTTACACTCTCCACAGATGCAGAGATTTCAAGGATCTCGACTCCAGAGGTCCCCACACATTAACTCTATCCTACTCTATCCTACACACACACACACTAGGGACAAATCACACATACACCAAGCCAATTAACCTACACACGTCTTTGGAGTATGTCTTTGGAGTGTGGGAGGAAACCGAAGATCAAGGAGAAAACCCACGCGGTTACGGGGAGAACGTACAAACTCCGTACAGACAGCACATGTAGTCAGGATGGAACCCGGGTCTCTAGCGCTGTGAGGCAGCAACACTATCGCTGCGCCACCGTGATGTTCGCAGGGTGGAGGATTCTAAGGTTAGTATACGTACGAACGCTAGGCCGATGGGCCGAAGGGCCTGTTTCCACGCTGGATCTGTAAAACTAAAACTAAATCCAGCAGTGAGATAGTTTCAAGGGGGGTGGGGGGGAGGTGGGTGGGTGGGCAGAAAGGTCTGGGGTCCCTTTAAGTGTCTGCAGCCCAGCCCTCTGTGTCAGCAGAATAGTGGGGCGAAATTAGATCGGATTCTCAAAATAGAACCAGTTCATTTGACTCCAGAGGAGAAAGGAGAGACAAGTGAGAGAGGGAGAGAGAGAAAGGAGAGGAGAGGAGGGAGGGAAAGAAAGAGAGAGAGGAGGGAAAGAGAGGGAGAGAGAAAAGGAGAGAGAGAGAGAGGAGAGTAGAGGAGAGAGGGAAAGAGAGAGGGAGGGAGGGGAAGAGAGAGAGAGAGAGAGGGAAAGAAAGAGATAGAGGGAGGGAAAGAGAGAGAGAGAGGGAAAAGAAGAGAGAGAAGGAGAAGAAAGAGAGAGAGAGAGAGAGAGAGAGAGAGAGAGAGAGAAAAGAAGAGAGAAGGAGAAGAAAGAGAGAGAGAGAGAGAGAGAGAGAGAGAGAGAGAGAGAGAGAGAGAGAGAAAAGAAGAGAGAGAAGGAGAAGAAAGAGAGAGGAGAGGAGAGAGGGAAAGGGAAGGAGGGAGAGAGAGGGAGGGAGAGAGGGAGAGAGGGAGTGAGAGGGAGAGAGAGAGGGGAGGGAGAGAGAGAGGAGAGGAGAGAGGGAAAGAGAGAGAGAGGGAAAGAAAGAGATAGAGGGAGGGAAAGAGAGAGAGAGAGGGAGGGAGAGAAGGAGAAGAAAGAGAGAGGAGAGGAGAGAGGGAAAGGGAGGGAGGGAGAGAGAGGGAGGAAGAGAAAGAGGGATAAAGAGGGAGAGAGAGAGGGAGGGGGAGAGGGAGTTAGGCAATAGCTCCAAGTGACAGGCATTGCTCGTGTCTCGGTGTGATGGAGGAAGGTTACACTCAGGTGGAGCTGGACGATGGGGTTCCTGGCATTGAATGGGGGAGAGAAGGGGGTCGCGAGCCCTCACCACCCCACGGCACTCCGGATCCGGAAAACCGGGACCCGCAGGGAATGAACCAGCACCTCACGGTAAGCAGCGGCATTCAGAGCCAGACTCCGCGCCCTCTGTCCCCCTCCCACCCCCCCCCACCCCCCACACCAAAACATTCGCCCGCGTCCCCCCTCACGGCCTCAGCCAGACCCCAATCACAGACCTGGAGAGGGAGACCGGGAACTGGTGAAAATGCTGCAGTAACTCAACTCTCCCCACCACCCACGTATTCTGTTAGTTTGACTGTTCGTAACCCTTTATTACCGCTTCCACGGCCAACAATGGACTAATAGACAATAGACAACAGGTGCAGGAGGAGGCCATTCGGTCCTTCGAGCCTGTACGCACCGCCATTCAATATGATCATGGCTGATTATTCTCAATCAGTACCCCCGTTCCTGCCAGGTCACGTTGCATCTCCCCTTTTCCTAATTGGCCACCATTCAGGTAATACTCTGCTTTCCTGTTCTTGCCGCCAAAGTCTTCTGTTAGTTTCACTGTTCGTAACCCTTTATTACCTCTTCCATGGCCAACAATGGACTAATCTCCTTTGCCTGCATGTCACAGAGTCATAGAGTGATACAGTGTGGAAACAGGCCAACTTACCCACACCGACCAACATGCCCCATCTACACTAGTCCCACCTACCCACACCGGCCAACATGCCCCATCTAAACTAGTGCAGGAGTAGGCCATTCGGCCCTTCGAGCCTGTACGCACCGCCATTCAATGTGATCATGGCTGATCATTCTCAATCAGTACCCCGTTCCTGCCTTCTCCCCATACCCCCTGACTCCGCTATCCTTAAGAGCTCTATCTAGCTCTCTCTTGAATGCATTCAGAGAATTGGCCTCCACTGCCTTCTGAGGCAGAGAATTCCACAGATTCACAACTCTGACTGAAAAAGTTTTTCCTCATCTCCGTTCTAAATGGCCGACCCCTTATTCTTAAACTGTGGCCCCTTGTTCTGGACTCCCCCAACATTGGGAACATGTTTCCTGCCTCTAACGTGTCCAACCCCTAAATAATCTTATACGTTTCGATAAGATCTCCTCTCGTCCTTCTAAATTCCAGTGTATACAAGCCTAGTCGCTCCAGTCTTTAAACATATGACAGTCCCGCCATTCCGGGAATTAACCTAGTGAACCTACGCTGCACGCCCTCAATAGCAAGAATATCCTTCCTTAAATTTGGAGACCAAAACTGCACACAGTACTCCAGGTGAGGTCTCACTAGGGCCCTGTACAACTGCAGAAGGACCTCTTTGCTCCTAAACTCAAACTAGGAGACCAAAACTGCACACAGTACTCCAGGTGCGGTCTCACTCGGGCCCTGTACAACTGCAGAAGGACCTCTTTGCTCCTATACTCAACTCCTCTTGTTATGAAGGCCAACATGCCATTGGTTTTCTTCACTGCCTGCTGTATCTGCATGCTTCCTTTCAGTGACTGGTGTACTAGGACACCCAGATCACGTTGTACGTCCCCTTTTCCTAACTTGACACCATTCAGATAATACTCTGCCTTCCTATTCTTACCACCAAAGTGGATAACCTCACACTTATCCACTTAGATAAGTGGATAAGTGTGAGGTTATCCACTTTGGTGGTAAGAATAGGAAGGCAGAGTATTAAGTCTATGTTGTTCTGGTAGCTGCCTCTGCTCACCTTCTCCTCTCCTGTTCAGGTGGACTTTGGGCAGATGGTCGCGGAGCCCTTCAGCACCCACAGCTTCGACAGGGTGTGGGCCTGGAGCCATGTGTCCTTCGAGGTGTGCAAGCTCTGGGGCTACCGCGCCGTCTCGCTGATCTTCGCCGTCCCGGCCTCCATCGCCGCAGGCTGCCTCTTCGCCTGTGCTGCCTGCCTGCACATCTGGTGAGCCACAACAGGGGCTGGGGCTCAGAGGGGGACCGAGATCAGGAGGACAGGGGGCCCAGGAACCGAGATCAGGAGGACAGGGGGCCCAGGGACTGAGATCAGGAGAACAGGGGGCCCAGGGACTGAGATCAGAACAGGGGGCGCAAGGACTGAGATCAGAACAGGGGGCCCAGGGACTGGGATCAGAACAGAGGGCCCAGGGATTGGGGTCAGAACAGAGGGCCCAGGGACTGGGATCAGAACAGAGGGCCTGGAACTGGGGTCAGAACAGAGGGCCCAGGGACTGAGATCAGGAGAACAGATGGCCCAGGGACTGGGATCAGAACAGAGGGCCCAGGGATTGGGGTCAGAACAGAGGGCCCAGGGACTGGGATCAGAACAGAGGGCCTGGAACTGGGATCAGAACAGGGGCCCCAAGGACTGGGATCAGGAGGACAGGGGGCCCAAGGACTGGGATCAGAACAGAGGGCCCAGGGATTGGGGTCAGAACAGAGGGCCCAGGGACTGAGATCAGACAGAGGGTCCAGGGACTGAGATCAGAACAGAGGGCCCAGGGACTGAGATTAGAACAGGGGGCCCAGGGACTGAGATCAGGAGAACAGAGGGCCCAGGGACTGAGATCAGAACAGAGGGCCCAGGGACTGAGATTAGAACAGGGGGCCCAGGGACTGAGATCAGGAGAACAGAGGGCCCAGGGACTGAGATTAGAACAGAGGGCCCAGGGACTGAGATCAGAACAGAGGGCCCAGGGACTGAGATCAGGAGAACAGGGGGCCCAGGGACTGAGATCAGGAGAACAGGGGGCCCAGGGACTGAGATCAGAACAGAGGGCCCAGGGACTGAGATTAGAACAGGGGGCCCAGGGACTGAGATCAGGAGAACAGAGGGCCCAGGGACTGAGATTAGAACAGAGGGCCCAGGGACTGAGATCAGAACAGAGGGCCCAGGGACTGAGATCAGGAGAACAGGGGGCCCAGGGACTGAGATCAGAACAGGGGCCCCAGGGACCGAGATCAGAACTCAGGGCCCCTGGGACTACCAGGAATACAAGGGGCCCAGGGACTGGGATCAGGGGAACAGGTTAGAGGAGGGGGCACCTCGCTGGGCCAAGCCTGACCTTCCCCTCTATGCCCACAGGTGCCTGGTGCCGTGCGCACGGATCTGCCTCCTGAGCCGGCCCACCTGGCAAACCTTCTGCCTCAGCCTGACGGACACCATAGTGGCCCCCCTCTGCTCCAGCATGGCCCACTGTCTCCGAGGAGCCGATCTGACGCTGGCCCGGCACTAGGACCCCGCGGCACCCCCACCCCCCGGGACCCTCCCCCTGCCTCCTACACCCCACCCTCTGACTCACAAGCCAACCTCTCCCCTCCTGATAGAAACATAGGAGCAGGAGGAGGCCATTCGGCCCTTCGAGCCAGCATGCACCGCCATTCAATGTTATCACGGCTGATCATTCTCAATCAGTACCCCGTTCCTGCCTTCTCCCCATACCCCCTGACTCCGCTATCCTTAAGAGCTCTATCTACCTCTCTCTTGAATGCATTCAGAGAATTGGCCTCCACTGCCCTCTGAGGCAGAGAATTCCACAGATTCACAACTCTCTGACTGAAAAAGGTTTTTCCTCATCTCAGTTCTAAATGGCCGACCCCTTATTCTTAAACTGTGGCCCCTGGTTCTGGACTCCCCCAACATTGGGAACATGTTTCCTGCCTCTAACGTGTCCAATCCCTTAATAATCTTATACGTTTTGATAAGATCCACTCTCATCCTTCTAAATTCCAGTGTATACAAGCCAGCACCACCATTCAATATGATCATGGCTGATCATCCACAATCAGTACCCCGTTCCTGTTTTTTCCCCATACCCCTTGATTCCGTTAACCCTAAGAGCTAAATCTAACTCTTTCTTGAAAGAAACGTCACCCATCCATGTTCTCCACAGATGCTGCCTGACCCGCTGAGTTACTCCAGCACTCTGTGAAACGTCACCTATCCATGTTCTCCACAGATGCTGCCTGACCCGCTGAGTTACTCCAGCACTCTGTGAAACGTCACCTGTCCACATTCTCCATAGATGCTGCCTGACCCGCTGAGTTACTCCAGCACTCTGTGTCTTTTTATTGTGTGCAATCCGGCACCTGCAGTTCCTTGAGTCTGCTCTTCCTGACTTGCAAGGAGAGGAGTCGGAGAAACCACGATTATTTTGTAATAAATGATGACAAATACGCCGAGATTGTTCTGGACTCTGCTGAATGTCACCCACACACACACACACAGCGGCAGAGGGTGTGGACACGGCCAAGTGTGCTCTAACTCCCCTTCCCTCCACTACCCACTCACCTCCCCATCAATCCTGTCCCTCCACCCTTCCATAATCACACTCAGGTCTCACCCTCCCTCCCCATTGTCATCTCCAGCTCCCTCTCCCCATCTGTCTGTGTGTGTGTGTGTGGGTGTGATTCTCTCTCCCCTCCTCTCTCCAGCTCCCTCTCTCCTCTTGCATCTCTTTCTCTAACTGTGTGTGTGTGTCTCTCTCCCCTCCTCTCTCCAGCTCCCTCTCCCCTCTGCATCTCTCTCTCTAACTGTGTGTGTCAAGTCAAGTCAAGTTTATTTGTCACGTGCACATACACGATGTGCAGTGAAATGAAAGTGGCAACGCCTGCGGATTGTGCTCAAAAACAGAATTACAGTTACAGCATATAAATAAAGTTAATATAGAGAAGACAAAATTTAGTTTTATTCACAAAATGCTGGAGTAACTCAGCAGGTCAGGCAGCATCTCGGGAGAGAAGGAATGGGTGACGTTTCGGGTCGAGACCCTTCTTCAGACTGAATTTAGTCCCTGGAGTTATAAAAGTTAACAGTCCTGATGGCCTGTGGGAAGAAACTCCGTCTCATCCTCTCCGTTTTCACTGCGTGACAGCGGAGGCGTTTGCCTGACCGTAACAGCTGGAACAGTCCGTTGCTGGGGTGGTAGGGGTCCCCCATAATGTTGCTGGCTCTGGATCTGCACCTCCTGATGTATAGGTCCTGCAGGGGGATGAGTGTAGTTCCCATGGTGCGTTCTGCCGAATGCACTACTCTCTGCAGGGCCATCCTGTCCTGGGCAGAGCTGTTCCCAAACCAGACTGTAATGTTGCCGGACAGGATGCTTTCTACAGCCCCAGAGTAGAAGCACTGAAGGATCCTCAGAGACACTCTGAATTTCCTCAGCTGTCTGAGGTGGTAAAGGCGCTGCTTTGCCTTACCCACCAGTGCGGCAATGTGTGTTGTCCATGTCAGATCCTCTGTGAGGTGGACTCCCAGGTATTTAAAGCTGCTCACCCTATCCACAGTGGACCTATTTATCTCCAGTGGCGTGTACGTCCTCGGATGTTGAGCCCTTCTAAAGGGTGTGTGTGATTCTCTCTCCTCTCCTCTCTCCAGCTCCCTCTCCCCTCTCTAACTTTGTGTGTGAGTGTGTGAATCTCTCTCCCCTTCTCTCTACATCTCTCTCTAACTCTGTGTGTGTCTCTATCTCCCCTCCTCTGCATCTCTCTCTTTCACCACACTTCCCTACATTTCTCTCACCACCTCTCTACGTCCCTCTCTCCGTCTCTCCCCCATCTCTCTCCCTCCATTTCTCTGCATCTTTCTCCCCATGTCTCTCTCTCTCTCTCTCTCTCCCCATTTCTCTCTCCACCCCATCTCTCTCTCTCTCTCCCACATCTTTCTCTCTTGCCTCCAATCTCCCCCCATCTCTGTGCGAGTTGAAACTGTTGGCAACCCCCCACTCTCCCACCTCTCTCCCTCTCTCCTGACCCCAGAGCCGCGCTGTAGGAGGGGGGGGGGGGTGACAACAGACAACAGGTGCAGGAGGAGGCCATTCGGCCCTTCGAGCCTGTACGCACCGCCATTCAATGTGATCATGGCTGATCATTCTCAATCAGTACCCCGTTCCTGCCTTCTCCCCATACCCCCTGACTCCGCTATCCTTAAGAGCTCTATCCAGCTCTCTCTTGAATGCATTCAGAGAATTGGCCTCCACTGCCTTCTGAGGCAGAGAATTCCACAGTTTCACAACTCTCTGACTGGAAAAGTTTTTCCTCATCTCCGTTCTAAATGGCCTACCCCTTATTCTTAAACTGTGGCCCCTGGTTCTGGACTCCCCCAACATTGGGAACATGTTTCCTGCCTCTAACGTGTCCAACCCCTTAATAATCTTATACGTTTCGATAAGATCTCCTCTCATCCTTCTAAATTCCAGTGTATACAAGCCTAGTCGCTCCAGTCTATGGGAGGGAGGGAGGGAGGGAGGGAGGGAGGGAGGGAGGGAGGGAGGGAGGGAGGGAGGGAGGGAGGGAGGGAGGGAGGAGGGAGGGAGGGAGGGAGGGAGGGGGGAGGGAGGGAGGGAGGGAGGGGGGGGGTGAGGAGGGAGCTCCTCGCAGTGGGAGGGAGTGGGGGTGAGGAGGGAGCGCCATTCTCTCTCTCTCTCTCTCTCTCTCTCGCTCTCTCTCTCTCTCTCTCTCTCCCTCCCTCTCTCCTCCCTCTCTCTCTCCCTCTCTCTCCCCCACCCCACCATCCTGCCTCCTCTCTGCTCCCCTCCCCCTGCGCTCGCTCATGTTACCAGCGTGCCGGGGCTCTTGGCCGGCCCGGGGTTTGGGCGGGAGCTCCCAGTGCTGCCGTCCAGCTGGAGCCCGAGCCCGCGCTGCAGCTGGAGGTATCGAGCCACCACTCTGCGCCCTGGGCAGGGCCGCACGACATGGCGGAGGGGCCACCCAGCAAGGACAGCCTCCACCTCGACACCCACACCAGGGAGATCGACCTGGTCAACAGGGACCCCAAACACCTCAACCAGGAGGTGGTGAAGGTGAGTGGACCAGACTCACTCACTCACTCACTCACTCACTCCCTCCCTCCCTCCCTCCCTCGCTCTATCCACGGGCTTGCTCCCTCCCTCCCTCCCTCCCTCCACGGGCTCGCTCCCTCCCTCCCTCCCTCCCTCCCTCCCTCCACGGGCTCGCTCCCTCCCTCCCTCCCTCCCTCGCACTGTCAATGGGCTCCCTCCTATATTTAGCCCCCATCTGCCTGGTTTATAAATGGACTACAAGATGCAGAGCTTCAAACATCCGGCTGCTCAGGGAATCCCTCCACGTGGAACGAGAGGACCGGACCGGAACGGGACGGGACAGCGCGGCGGGTGGGGCCGCTGCCTTACACGCTCGTAGCAGCAGAGCCAGGCCACTCGGCCCATCCAGTCCACTCCGCCATTCAATCGCGGTCGATCTATCTCTCCCCCCTAACCCCATTCTCCTGCCTTCTCCCCACAACCCCTGACACCCGCACTGATCAACAATCTATCTCTCTCTGCCTTAAATATCTCCACTGATTTTGCCTCCACAGCCGTCTGTGGCAACGAATCCCACAGATTCACCACCCTCTGATGTGGTGATAGGACTGAGAATGATCAGCCATGATCACAGTGAATGGCGGTGCGTACAGGCTCGAAGGGCCGAATAGAAACATAGAAAATAGGTGCAGGAGTACGCTATTCGGCCCTTCGAGCCTGTACGCACCGCCATTCAATATGATCATGGCTGATCATCCAACTCAGTGTCCTGTACCTGCCTTCTCTCCATACCCCCTGATCCCTTTAGCCACAAGAGCCACATCTAACTCCCTCTTAAATATAGCCAATGAACTGGCCTCAACTACCCTCTGTGGCAGAGAATTACACAGACTCACCACTCTCTGTGTGAAAAAAAAACCTTCTCATCTCGGTCCTAAAAGACTTCCCCTTATCCTTAAACTGTGACCTTGTTCTGGACTTCCCCAACATCGGGAACAATCTTCCTGCATCTAGCCTGTCCAACCCCTTAAGAATGGCCTCCTCTGCACCTATTGTCTGTTGTCTATTGACCTGCCTCAACTACCTACTTTAGACTTTGGAGATACAGCAAGGAAACAGGCCATTCGGCCCACAGAGTCTGTGCCGACCAGGGACAATTTGCAGAAGCCAACTAACCTAAAAACCTACACATCTTTGGAGTGTGGAGGAAACCAGAGCACCTGGAGACAACCCACGCGGTCAACGGCGGAACATATAAATCCGTGCAGGCAGCACCCGTAGTCAGGAACAAATCCGGGTCTCTGGCGCTGTGAGGCAGCAACTCTAAGGTGGCACTTTGTTCCATACACCCTCTGTGTGGAAATGTTGCCCCCTCAGGTTCCTATTAAATCTTTCCCCTCTCACCTAAAAACCTGTGGTTCTTGATACCCCCCCACCCTTTTCCCTCTTGATTTTTTACACCTTTGTTAGCTGCAAGCAAGAATTTCATTGTTGCGTTTTGGTACATACGAGAATAAAACACTCCTCGACTGGACTAATCCCTACAAATAGTGTGACCTGCCTTGAAACTGTAACAGAGATGTGGAGAGGAGGTGCTTGGGCAGCTTACACCCCAGCGGTTATAAATATTGACTTCTCTAACTTCAAGTCATCCTTGCTTGTATACACTGGAATTTAGAAGGATAAGGGGGGGATCTTATTGAAACATATAAGATAATTAGGGGATTGGACACATTAGAGGCAGGAAACTTGTTCCCAATGTTGGGGGAGTCCAGAACAAGGGGCCAGTTTAAGAATAAGGGGTAGGCCATTTAGAACGGAGATGAGGAAGAACTTTTTCAGTCAGAGAGCGGTGAAGGTGTGGAATTCTCTGCCTCAGAAGGCAGTGGAGGCCAGTTCGTTGGATGCTTTCAAGAGAGAGCTGGATAGAGCTCTTAAGGATAGCGGAGTGAGGGGGTATGGGGGAGAAGGCAGGAACGGGGTACTGATTGAGAGTGATCAGCCATGATCGCATTGAATGGCGGTGCGTACAGGCTCGAAGGGCTGAATGGCCTACTCCTGCACCTATTGTCTATTGTCTTTCCCCACTCCTTCTCCATCCCCTCCCCTTTCCCAGTTCTCCGACCAGTCTGTCTGTCACCCTGATTACACCTGTAGAAACATAGAAATAGAAAATAGGTGCAGGAGGAGGCCATTCGGCCCTTTGAGCCAGCACCGCCATTCACTGTGATCATGGCTGATCATCCACAATCAGTACCCCGTTCCTGCTTTCTCCCCCCTATCCCTTGATTCCGTTAGCCCTAAGACCTAAATCTAGCTCTCTCTTGAAAACATCCAGTGAATTGGCCTTCACTGCCTACTCTTGCACCTATTTTTTCTATGTTGTGTAGGAAAACAACCACTGATGCTGGTACAAATCGAAGGTATGACAAAATGTTGGAGTAACTCAGAGGGCCAGGCAACATCTCAGGAGAGAAGGAATGGGTGACGTTTCAAGTCGAGACCCGAGACATTTCGGGTCGTGTCTGAAGAAGGGTCTCGACCCGAAACGCCACCCATTCCTTCTCTCCTGAGATAGAGAGTCATAGAGAGATACAGTGTGGAAACAGGCCCTTCGGCCCAACTTGCCCACACCGGTCAACAATGTCCCAGCTACACTAGTCCCACCTGCCTGCATTTGGCCCATATCCCTCCAAACCTGGCCTATCAACATAGAAATATAGAAAATAGGTGCAGGAGTAGGCCATTCAGCCGTTCGAGCCTGTACGCACCGCCATTCAATATGATCATGACTGATCATCCAACTCAGTATCCCGTACCTGCCTTCTCTCCATACCCCCTGATCCCTTTAGCCACAAGGGCCACATCTAACTCCCTCTTAAATATAGCCAATGAACTGGCCTCAACTACCTTCTGTGGCAGAGAATTCCACAGATTCACCACTCTCTGTGTGAAAAAAAACTTTCTCATCTCGGTCCTAAAAGACTTCCCCCTTATCCTTAAACTGTGACCCCTTGTTCTGGACTTCCCCAACATCGGGAACAATCTTCCTGCATCTAGCCTGTCCAACCCCTTAAGAATTTTGTAAGTTTCTATAAGATCCCCCCTCAATCTTCTAAACTCCAGCGAGTACAAGCCCAGTCTAGAGATGCTGCCTGACCCGCTGAGTTGCTCCAGCATTTTGTGATACCTTATTTTTCTGTTTCTATTTTACATTTTCCTTGATCTCCATCTTTTTTTGATCTCTTACACTTCCTTATCTCTGCCACTCCCTCTCCCCTGACGCTCAGCCTGAAGAGGGGTCCCGACCCGAAGCTTCTCCCCAGAGATGCTGCCTGACCCGCTGAGTTACTCCAGCTCTTTGTGTCTGTCTCTTTGTGGAGAGGGTCAGGGTGGATGAATGAAGGTCACAGCTGGGAGTTACTTGACACAGCTCTGCCCGACTTGCTGACAGCCGCACAGAGGCAGTGGCAGTGAATCATCCGCACATCGCGCCCGCCAACAGGTCACGGCCCAAGAACCCACTGGAAAGGACACAGTGCACGGCATGTTGGAGGGAACAACACTCTCCCTCTGCCAGCGTTAGGCTCACGGCTTACCCAACAGTATGTCCCAGTGTGGAACTAGTGTACACTGTGTGTGTGTGTGTGTCTGTGTGTGTGGGTGGTGACGGAGAGAGGGAGGGGAGGGGAAGGAGGGGAGGGGAAGGAGGGGAGGGGAGGGGAGGGTGAGGGAGGGGCAGGGAGGTGAGAGAGCGGCGGGGAGGGAGGGGAGGGAGGGGAGTGGGGGGAGGGGAGGGAGAGGGAGAGGGGGAGGGGAGGGAGAGGGTAAGGGGATGGAGGGAGGGGAGGAGAGGGTAAGGGGTGTGAGGGAGGGAGGGAGGGAGTCAGTTCGGATGGAGGTAGACTGGTCCTTACCTTCTCTCTCTCTCTCTCTCTCTCTGTCTCTCTCCCTCTGTCTCTGGGGCAGGTGGAGTTTGAGGCGGTGATGGCGGAGCCGGTGGGACTGCACAGTGTGCCGGGGGTCTGGCAGCTCACACACACCACCTTCACCGTGTCCCAGTACTGGTGCTACCGCGTGCTGACGGCCATGTGCGGCGTTCCTGCCGCCATCCTGTGGGGCTTCCTCTTCGCCTGCGGAACCTTCTGGCAGGTGTGGGCAGCCGTGCCCTGCGTCCGCTGCCACTTGCTGGGTCTGCACTGCCTGGCGCGCACCTTCCCCGTCTGTCTGCGGGCCGTCTGTGACCCCCTGTCTCAGGCTGCAGGAGGGGCGCTGGGCAGTCTGCGTCTGGCCCTGGGCAGGGGGAGCTAGGAGCAGCACCCACAGCACCCAGACCCCACAGCACCCACACACACAGCACCCACACACACACCACACAGCACCCACACCCCACAGCACCCACACCCCACAGCACCCACACACACCACACAGCACCCACACACACCCCACAGCACCCACACACACCCCACAGCACCCACACACACCCCACAGCACCCACACACACAGCACCCACCCCCCACAGCACCCACACCCCACAGCACCCACACCCCACAGCACCCACAGCACCCACACCCCACAGCACCTACACCCCACAGCACCTACACCCCACAGCACCCAGACCCCACAGCACCCAGAGCACACACACCCCACAGCACCTACACCCCACAGCACCCACACACACATAGCACCCACACTCCACAGCACCCACACACACAGCACCCACACACAGCACCCACACTCCACAGCACCCACACCCCCCAGCATCCACATCCCACAGCACCCACACACACCCCACAGCACCCACCCCACACAGCACCCACACCCCACAGCACCCACACCCCACAGCACCCACAGCACCCACACCCCACAGCACCCACACCCCACAGCACCTACACCCCACAGCACCCACACCCCACAGCACCCACACACCCCACAGCACCCACACCCCACAGCACCTACACCCACAGCACCCACACACAGCACCCACACACACAGCACCCACCCCCACAGCACCCACACCCCACAGCACCCACACACCCCACAGCACCCACACCACCTACACCCACAGCACCCACACCACACAGTACCCACCCCCACACAGCACCCACACCCCACAGCACCCACACCCCACCCACGGACCACTCTCCACCCCGCTCCTCTGCCTCGGGAGGGGGAGGTAGGGGGGAGGGGGGTTCAGGAAGGTGGTGCCCAGCCCAGGCGACTATTTGCAAGCTGGCCACAGAAGCAGCCCTGCAATCACACATTGCGATCTCAAATCTCTACTCCCACACCAACACATCTCACTTTGACCGTGATGCTAAACGTTATTCCCTTTAACCTGTAATCTGTACACACTGTGGGCGGCTCCATTGTAATCGTTTACTGTCTTTCCGCTCACTGGATAGCACGCAACAAAAAGCTTTTCTCAGTCCCTCTCTCTCAGTGGGATATCTGTACACTGGCCGGTGTCTCTCAGTCTCTCTCTCTCTCAGGGGGATATTGGCACACTGACCGGTGTCTCTCAGTCCCTCTCTCTCAGGGGGATATCCGTACACTGACCGGTGTCTCTCAGTCCCTCTCTGTCACGGGGGGATATCTGTAGAGTGACCCCTCTCTCAATAACACTCTCTACCGAAAAATCAAAGATTTGGACTTCATAGGTTCACTAAAAAATAAATAAACTTGCCAGCGACCATGTTTTGTATTTCACACTGACTCAAAGAACAGTAAAGTTTTGGACTCAACAATTCATGCTCACTGCTTCCTGAATTCATATTAACATCAGTGTATCAAGTGGCTCATACTTTATCAGTGTTACAGTGGGGATCTCGGAGCGTAGTTACACAGATCCCTGGAAGTGTGGCGTCACAGGTAGACAGGGAGTGTTGTAGAGCAGAGAGGGATCTAGGAGCGCAGGTACACCGTTCCCTGAAAGTGTGGCGTCACAGGTAGACAGGGAGTGTCGTAGAGCAGAGAGGGATCTAGGAGCGCAGGTACACAGTTCCCAGGTAGACAGGGAGTGTTGTAGAGCAGAGAGGGATCTAGGAGCGCAGGTACACAGTTCCCAGGTAGACAGGGAGTGTTGTAGAGCAGAGAGGGGTCTAGGAGCGCAGGTACACAGTTCCCTGAAAGTGACGTCACATGCAGACAGGGTGGTCAAAAAGGATTTTGGCACATTGGCCTTCATCAGTCAGAGTATTGAGTTCAGAGGTTGAGAAAGCATGTTGCGGTTGTATAAGTCGTAGGTGAGGCCACATTTAGAGATTTGTGTTCAGTTTTGGTCACCCTGCGATAGGAAAGATCTAGCTGAACAGGGTGCAGAGAAGATTCACAAGGATGTTGCCAGGACTAGAGGGTGTGAGCTACAGGGAGAGGTTGAGTAGGCTGGGTCTCTATTCCTCGGAGCGCAGGAGGATGAGGGGTGATCTTATAGAGGTGTATAAAATAATGAAGGGAATAGATCGGGTAGATGCACAGAATACTGCCTGGATTAGAGGGTATTAGCTATTAGGAAAGATTGGACCAACAAGGATTGTTATCTCTGGATTGTGAGACCTGATAAAAATATATCATATCATATCATATATATACAGCCGGAAACAGACCTTTTCGGCCCACCAAGTCCGTGCCGCCCAGCGATCCCCGTACATTAACACTATCCTACACCCACTAGGGACAATTTTTACATTTACCCAGCCAATTAACCTACACACCTGTACGTCTTTGGCGTGTGGGAGGAAACCGAAGATCTCGGAGAAAACCCACGCAGGTCACGGGGAGAACGTACAAACTCCTTACAGTGCAGCACCCGTAGTCAGGATCGAACCTGAGTCTCCGGCGCTGCATTCGCTGTAAAGCAGCAACTCTACCGCTGCGCTACCGTGCCGCCCAAATGATGAGAGGCGTAGGTAAGGTCGACAGTCAGAGCTATTTTCCCCGTGGTGGGAAAATCAAATACTAGAGGGCATAGCTTTAAGATGAGAAGGGCAAAGTTTATAGAAGATGTTGGGGGCAAGTTTTTTTACACAGAGGGTGGTGGGGGCCTGGAACGCGCTGCCAGGGGTGGAGTCAGATACGACAGTGGTGTTGAAGAGGTGGACTCGGTATAATCTCACGAACACCAGCCACTGGAGATTAATTACACATTATGGGAAAGGCAAATGGCCTTTATTGCAAAGAAAACACAAATACAAAGGTTGAAATGTCTTGCTCCTGGTTAATGGAGACTTGGTGAGACCACACGTATGATGTACACATTCTGTGACCTTAGGGAAGGAAGTACAGACTCGCGACAGACGGTTCGCCAGTTCGATTCCCGGCACCCCGGGCCAGTCCAGTCCGGGAGGGGGATAAGTGGAAACGGGGCCTGTGTTCCCTCACCACAGAACGGGAGCAGGGACTCTCCGACGGGAAGTGTCCAGAACTGGCAGACGGAATTGGTCACTCACAGGGTGGACAGTGTTGCAGCGGGTAGTGCCGCTGCCTCACAGTGCCAGATACCCGGGTCCCAACATGGCCGCCGGTTCTGTCTGTGTGTGTGTGTGGAGTTTGCACACTCTCCCTCTGACCGTGTGGGTTTCCTCCGGGTGCTCCGGTTTCCTCCCACATCCCACGACCCATGTGGGTCCGTGGGTTATTTGTTCCTCTGTAAATTGCCCTGAATGTGCAGGGAGTGGGAGAACATGGAACTAGTGTGTAGACACAAGGAACCTGCAGGTGCTGGTTTACACAGGAAGGAAGGCACAACGTGCTGGAGTAACTCAGCAGGTCAGGCAGCGTCACTGGAGAACGTGGGTAGGTGACGCTTTGGATCGGGGGTCCTTCTTCAGTCCAAACTGGAAACGTCACCTATCGGATGTTCTCAAGAGATGCTGCCTGACACGCTGAGTTACTCCAGCACTCTGTGAGCTTTCTTGCTTGTGGGACTAGTGCGAGGGGGTGACGGATGGATGGATGGATGGAGGGTTGGTGTGGGCTCGATGGGCCGAAGGGCCCGTTTACATGCGGTGTCTTCCCGTCGCCCAGAAGCCTGGCTTTCACCGAGTCTCGCTTCCAAAGCAGGGGCCGGGAGGATTGGAGACGGGGCAGATTGAGGGACGCTGGGGGGGGGGGGGGGGGGGTTAGTGCAGGGATGAAGCGATGGGAGGGCAGGGGAGCTGGTGGGGGTGGGGGTGGGGGTGGGGGTGAGAGCTCCCTTGTTTCCGCGGGCCCCACACGTCGAGAGTCTGGGATAGTGGGAGCACACTGGAGACGCACTGGAGGCGGGAAGGGGATGGTCGCTGTGTGAAGCTCAGCTCCCATCCTCCCCCCTGCTCCCACCCCCTCAGGACGTTACCTTGGGGGTCCCGTCGGCTGCGGACCCCCCGCCCGGTTTGAAGAGTGCGGCAGCCCTGGCCTTCATGCCGGGCTTGGAGGGGGTGCCCTGCTTGCCGCCGGCCTTGTCCACCGCTCCGCTGCTGCCGCGGCGCTGAGAGCCGGGCTCAGACACCCCCTCCCCGGCAGCCTTGGCATTCCGACTCTGCAGCAGCTCCCGGAAAACCAGATCCATGTTCTTCACCAGGACCTGGCCGGAGAGAGAGAGAGAGAGAGAGAGAGGGAGAGAGAGAGGGAACAACCTAGCGTCAGTTGTCCCATCCTGAAGTGGGAGGGGCGGTGAGGAGGGAGCGCCGCGCTGTGGGAGAGAGGGAGGGAGCGCCGCGCTGTGGGAGGGACAATAGACAACAGGTGCAGGAGGAGGTCATTCGGCCCTTCGAGCCTGTACCCCGTTCCTGCCTTCTCCCCATACCCCCTGACTCCGCTATCCTTAAGAGCTCTATCTAGCTCTCTCTTGAATGCATTCAGAGAATTGGCCTCCACTGCCCTCTGAGGCAGAGAATTCCACAGATTCACAACTCTCTGACTGAAAAAGTTTTTCCTCATCTCCGTTCTAAATGGCCAACCCCTTATTCTTAAACTGTGGCCCCTGGTTCTGGACTCCCCCAACATTGGGAACATGTTTCCTGCCTCTAACGTGTCCAACCCCTTAATAATCTTATACGTTTCGATAAGATCCCCTCTCATCCTTCTAAATTCCAGTGTATACAAGCCTAGTCGCTC
Organism: Rhinoraja longicauda; assembly: GCF_053455715.1. NCBI lineage: Eukaryota > Metazoa > Chordata > Chondrichthyes > Rajiformes > Arhynchobatidae > Rhinoraja > Rhinoraja longicauda. The sequence continues at coordinate 7,016,415 of NC_135991.1, read as the reverse complement.
CAGTCTTTCAACATATGACAGTCCCGCCATCGCCTCCCATCCTTCTAAATTCCAGTGTATACAAGCCCAGTCGACCCATTCTTTCATCATATGACAGTCCCGCCATCCCGCGAATTAACCTGGTGAACCTACGCTGCACGCCCTCAATAGCAAGAATATCCTTCCTCAAATTAGGAGACCAAAACTGCACACAGTACTCCAGGTGCGGTCTCACTAGGGCCCTGTACAACTGCAGAAGGACCTCCTTGCTCCTAAACTGAAATCCTCTGGCAATGAAGGCCAACATGTCATGATCATTCTTCACGTTTCTGTGTTGGATGACTCTATGATGGGGTCCTGGTGCAGGTGAATGGAGCATGTGGATGTTTGGGCAGCTTGTTGTTGTTGTAGTGGTGGGGGGGTGGGGACCACCGTGGTGAGGTAGCTGCGTGGGTCTGCTGCCCGCTCACCTACCTTGTTGAGTTCAGACACTGGCTTCTCGGAGAGCTGGCGGTCCACCTTGCTGGCGGGGAGGCGCGAGGACAAGAGACCCTGACCCGTCGGCACGAAGTCCATGGTGTTCCTACGCTCCTGGAACACCACCTTCACACCTTGCTTGCTGCCACAGAGAGGGAGAGAGAGAGAGAGTGGGGTAATAGAAACATAGAAAATAGGTGCAGGAGTAGGCCATTCGGCCCTTCGAGCCTGTACGCACCGCCATTCAATATGATCATGGCTGATCATCCAACTCAGTATCCCGTACCTGCCTTCTCTCCATACCCCCTGATCCCTTTAGCCACAAGGGCCACATCTAACTCCCTCTTAAATATAGCCAATGAACTGGCCTCAACTACCTTCTGTGGCAGAGAATTCCACAGACTCGCCACTCTCTGTGTGAAAAAAAACTTTCTCATCTCGGTCCAAAAGACTTCCCCCTTATCCTTAAACTGTGACCCTTTGTTCTGGACTTCCCCAACATCGGGAACAATCTTCCTGCATCTAGCCTGTCCAACCCCTTAAGAATTTTGTAAGTTTCTATAAGATCCCCCCTCAATTTTCTAAATTCCAGCGAGTACAAGTCGGGTAATGCTGGAGATACACATAAAAAGCTGGAGTAACTCAGCGGGTCAGGGAGCATCTCTGGAGGGAAGGGATGGGTGATGTTTCGGGGCAAGACCCTTCTTCAGACTGTAATGCTGAGGCTCTGTAAGCCGCATTTGGAGTATTGTGAGCAATTTTGGGGCCCCGTATCTGAGGAAGGATGTGCTGGCTCTGGAGAGGGTCCAGAGGAGGTTTACAAGAACCATCCCAGGAGTGAGTGGGTTAACACATGATGAGCGTTTATCAGCACTGGGCCTGTACTCGCTGGAGCTTAGAAGAATGAGGGGGGACCTCGTTGAAACGTACAGAATAGTGAAAGGGAGAGGGAGGAAGAGAGGGGAGAGAGAAGGGAGAAGGTGAGAGAGAGGCAGAGGGGGAAAAAGGGAAGGGGAGGCAGGGAGATAGAGAGGGAGAGAGATAGGGAGAGGGAGATGGAGAGGGAGAGAGAGGGAGAGGGAGAGGGAGAGGGAGAGGGAGAGAGATGGAGAGGGAGAGGGAGAGAGATGGAGAGAGAGAGGGAGAGAGATAGAGATGGAGAGAGATGGAGAGGGAGAGAGATGGAGAGGGAGAAAGATGGAGAGGAAGGAGGGGGAGAGGGAGAGAGATGGGGAGGGAGAGATGAAGAGGGAGAGGGAGAGAGATAGAGATGGAGAGAGATGGAGAGGGAGAGAGATGGAGAGGGAGAAAGATGGAGAGGAAGGAGGGGGAGAGGGAGAGAGATGGGGAGGGAGAGGGAGAGAGATGGAGAGGGAGGGGGATAGAGAGGGAGACAGATGGGGAGGGAGAGAGATGGGGAGGGAGAGAGATGGGGAGGGGGATTGAGCTAGGGTTCTGCTCCCCTGTGTCTCAGTGCTGCCCCCCCCTGCCTGTACCCACCTGTTGTCGTGGGCAGGGGGGCTGATGGGCAGCAGCCTCTGCCCGCCAGGCAGGGTGGACGCGCTCCTCTTGGGGCTCTCGTTGATGCCTCGCACCTTCCTCACGGGACTGCTGCCGCTCCTCTTCCTCTGCACCGGCTCATGGTCCGAGTCACTCAGCAACCTAGTGACACAACATGGGGCACGGGTCAGAGTGACGCTCCCTCCCTCCCTCCCTCCCTCCCCCCGCACCGCCCCACACACATAGAAACATAGAAAATAGGTGCAGGAGGAGGCCATTCGGCCCTTCGAGCCTGTACGCACCGCCATTCAATATGATCATGGCTGATCATCCAACTCAGTATCCCGTACCTGCCTTCTCTCCATACCCCCGATCCCTTTAGCCACAAGGGCCACATCTAACTCCCTCTTAAATATAGCCAATGAACTGGCCTCAACTACCTTCTGTGGCAGAGAATTCCACAGATTCACCACTCTCTGTGTGAAGAAAAACGTTCTCATCTCGGTCCTAAAAGACTTCCCCCTTATCCTTAAACTGTGACCCCTTGTTCTGGACTTCCCCAACATCGGGAACAATCTTCCCGCATCTAGCCTGTCCAACCCCTTAAGGATTTTGTAAGTTTCTATAAGATCCCCCCTCAATCTTCTAAATTCCAGCGAGTACAAGCCCAGTCTATCCAGTCTTTCTTCATATGAAAGTCCTGCCATCCCAGGGATCAATCTGGTGAACCTTCTCTGTACTCCCTCTAAAGCTAGAATGTCTTTCCTCAGATTAGGAGACCAAAACTGTACACAATACTCCAGGTGCGGTCTCACCAAGGCCCTGTGCAACTGCAGCAGAACCTCCCTGCTCCTAAACTCAAATCCCCTCGCTATGAATGCCAACATACCATTCGCTTTCTTCACTGTCTGCCTCACCTGCATGCCTACTTTCAATGACTGGTGCACCACGACACCCAGGTCTCGTTGCATCCCCCCTTCTCCCTCCCTCCCTCCCCCCGCACCGCCTCAAAACGCGCACACGCGCACACACGCACACACACACACTCTCTGACCCTCCCTCCGTCCCGTACTCCCATGGCCAGACACGGAGAGAAGCTCTCTCTCTCCAGTACAATACCTGTGACTCTCTGTCCCCTCGACACTGGGAGGCGGTTCCAGGCCGCAGTCGATCGCTGCTTCCAGCTGTGCGTCCGTACTGAGAGAGAGAGAGAAACGATTACCCTTAGCTACAAGGTTTACTTTAGTTTAGAGATACAGCGTGGAAACAGGCCCCACCGAGTCCGCGCCGACCAGCGATCCCCGCACACTAACACTGTCCTACACACACACTAGGGACAATTTACAATGATACCAAGCCAATAAACCTACAAGCCTGTACATCTTTGGAGTGTGGGAGGAATCTGAAGATCGTGGAGAAAACCCACACGGGTCACGGGGAGAACGTGCAAACTCCGCACAGACAGCGCCCGTAGTCAGGATGGAACCCGGATCTCCAGCACTGCAAGCGCTGAAAGGCAGCAACTCTACCGCTGCCATACCATCGAGTCTACGCCGCCATTCAATCATGGCTGATCTATCTCTCCCCCCTAACCCCATTCTCCTGCCTTCTCCCCACAACCCTTGACACCCGCACTAATCAAGAATCTATCTCTCTCTGCCTTAAAAATATCCACTGACTTGTGGCCTCCACAGCCGTCTGTGGCAATGAATCCCACAGATTCACCACCCTCAGACTAAAGAAATTCCTCCTCAACTCCTTTCTAAAAGAGCGTCCTTTAATTCTGAGGCTGTGCCCTCTGGTCCTAGACTCTCCCACTAGTGGAAACATCCTCTCCACGTCCACTCTATCCAGGCCGCTCACTATTCTGTACGTTTCAATGAGGTCCCCCCTCATCCTTCTAAACTCCAGCGAGTACAGGCCCAGTGCCGTCAAATGCTCATCATATGTTAACCCACTCGTTCCTGGGATGGTTCTTGTAAACATCCTCTTGACCCTCTCTAGAGCCAGCACATCCTTCCCCAGATATGGGGCCCAATATTAGACAATAGACAATAGGTGCAGGAGCAGGCCATTCAGCCCTTCGAGCCTGTACGCACCGCCATTCAATGCGATCATGGCTGATCACTCTCAATCAGTACCCCGTTCCTGCCTTCTCCCCATACCCCCTTACTCCACTATCCTTAAGAGCTCTATCCAGCTCTCTCTTGAAAGCATCCAACGAACTGGCCTCCACTGCCTTCTGAGGCAGAGAATTCCACACCTTCACCACTCTCTGACTGAAAAAGTTCTTCCTCATCTCCGTTCTAAATGGCCTACCCCTTATTCTTAAACTGTGGCCCCTTGTTCTGGACTCCCCCAACATTGCCCACAAACGCTTGTCATACGTTAACCCACTCACTCCTGGAATCTGCTCGAGTCCCGTCGCTCCCCTCCCCCTCACCCCCTCCCCTCCCACCCCCCCCCTCCCCTTCACACTCACACGTCGAGCAGTTCGATGTACTTGTGGGGTATGAGGCCCTTCACCCCTCTAGCCTGTCCCGACCACCAGTCGTTGGATGCCCGCTCGTACAGATGCACCACCTCTCCCTTCCTGAGCGTCAGCTCGTGGGCCGAGCGCGGGGCGTAGTCAAACTGCACCAACGCCTGCAGCTCTGCGCGGGTACAGGAGACGGTCACACACGGAGGGCACCCGGCTCGCTGCCCACCACACGCACGCACACACACACGCACGCACAGGCAGCTCTGCACGGGCACAGGAGACAGTCACAGACGGAGGGCACCCGGCTCGCTGCCCACCACACGCACACACGCACGCACACAGGCAGCTCTGCGCGGGCACAGGAGATCTGGTCACAGACGGAGGGCACCCGGCTCGCTGCCCACCACACGCACGCACGCTCACACACACGCACGCACACAGGCAGCTCTGCGCGGGCACAGGAGACGGTCACACACGGAGGGCACCCGGCTCGCTGCCCGCCACACGCACGCTCACACACACGCACGCACACAGGCAGCTCTGCGCGGGCACAGGAGACGGTCACACACGGAGGGCACCCGGCCCGCTGCCCACCACACACACGCACGCACACAGGCACACGCACGCACACAGGCAGCTCTGCGCGGACACAGGAGACGGTCACACACGGAGGGCACCCAGCCCGCTGCCCACCACACACACGCACGCACACAGGCGGGCAGGCAGGCACAGGAGACGGTCACACACGGAGGGCACCCAGCCCACTGCCCACCACACGCACGCACGCACACACACAGGCAGGCAGGCGGGCACAGGAGACGGTCACACACAGAGGGCACCCGGCTCGCTGCCCACCACACACACGCACGCACACACGCACGCTCACAGGCAGGCAGGCGCGGGGGGCATGAAATATCAGCTCACAGCGGGAGAGTGGGGGAGAGAGAGACAGAGGGAGAGAGAGAAAGAGAGAGAGAGGGAGAGAAAGAGAGCACACAAGAGAGAGAGAGAGCAAGAGAGATAGAGAGAGCGAGAGAGAGAGAGGGAGAGAAAGAGAGAGAGCACACAAGAGAGAGAGAGAGAGCAAGAGAGAGAGCAAGAGAGAGGGAGAGAGAGAGAGACAGAAAGAGAGAGAGAAAGACAGAGAGAGAGAGAAAGGGAGAGCGCACGAGAGAGAGGGAGAGCGAGAGAGAGAGCGAGACAGAGAGAGCGAGAGAGAGAGACAGAGAGAGGGAGCAAGAGAGAGAGAGAAAGACAGAGGGGGAGCGAGAGAGAGAGAAAGACAGAGAGAGAGAGATAGAGCGTGAGAGAGAGGGAGGTGGATGAGGGGTGAGAGAGGAAGAAGAAAATGGAAAAAAGAGAACCATCGAGAGGTGGATGGAGGACAGAGAGAGAGAGAGGTGGCGTGAGAGAGAGAAAGGGATGCTGGTGAAAGAGAGAGAGAGGAGGATTGGGAGCTAGAGAGCGAGGGAGAGAGAAAGGGAGAGGGAGCAGGAGAGAGAGAGAGAGAGGGAAAGTGAGAGAGAGAGAGAGAGAGGAACAGAGAGGGAGGGAGAGAGAAAGAGAGGGAGAGGGAGGAGGATGAGGGAGAGAGAGAGGGCAAGAGTGCACAAGAGAAAGAGAGAGAGAGAGAATGGGAGAGAACCAGAGAGAGGTCAAGTCAAGTCAATTTTATTTGTATAGCACATTAAAAAACAACCCACGTTGACCAAAGTGCTGTACATCTGATTAGGTTCCAATGGGAAAAAAAATGAAACATACAGTAGCACGCAAACAGTTCCCAGCGCCTCCTCAATGAGCCTCAAACGCTAGGGAGTAGAAATAGGTTTTGAGCCTGGACTTAAAGGAGTCGATGGAGGGGGCAGTTCTGATGGGGAGAGGGATGCTGTTCCACAGTCTAGGAGCTGCAACCGCAAAAGCGCGGTCACCCCTGAGCTTAAGCCTAGACCGCGGGATAGTGAGTAGCCCCAAGTCGGCCGACCTGAGGGACCTGGAGTTAGAGAGGGGGGTTAGAAGATTTTTGATGTAGGGGGGGGAATGTCCATTTAGGGCTTTATACGTGATGGGATGGGAGTGATATGAAACGAGGGAATGCAAGGAGGATGCGGAGTGAGGGTCTGAGGGAGGGGGTTAGCGAGGGAGGGAGGGGGATAGTGACGGAGGGATGGAGGGAGGGGGATAGTGATGGAGGAAGGGAGGGATGGAGGGGGATAGTGACGGAGGGAAGGAGGGAGGGACCAGAGACTCACCATCATCACCGGTGTCTGGTTCCTCAAGGATTGGTTCCGTGTGAAGCCCATCGCTGTACAACACAAGACTTCAGACTTTAGAGATACAGCGCGGAAACACAACCACTTCCCCACCGAGTCCGTCCGTCCGTCCGCGCCGACCAGCGATCCCCGCACACTAACACTATCCCGCACTCTCGGGACAATTTACAATTTTTACCGAAGCCAATGAACTTACAAACATAATAATAATAATAATAATAATAATAATGCATTACATTTGTACAGCGCTTTTCTAAACACTCAAAGACGCTTTACAGGGTTTACTAAAACATAGAAAAAAATAAATAAATAAGTAAACGAACAGAGAAAGGAGACAGAAGGTGAGGTGACGGTCAGTGATTGAAGGCAGTGTTGAACAGGTGAGACTTCAGTGATGTTTTGAATGTGGTGAGTGAGGAGGGGTCTCTGATGGTCTGAGGTAGTGAGTTCCAGAGGGTGGGAGCAGCGATGGAGAAAGCCCTGTCCCCCCAGGATCTGAGTTTGGTCCGGATGGGGGGGACAGGAGGTTAGCAGCAGCAGAGCGGAGGGTGCAGGTGGGAGTGTGTCTGTGGAGGAGGTCAGTCAGGTAGGATGGGGCCAGGTTATGGAGGGCTTTGTAGGTCATGAAGAGGATTTTGTACTGGATTCTCTGGGGGACGGGGAGCCAGTGGAGCTTGTAAAGGACAGGGGTGATATGGTCACGGATCGGGGATTGGGTGAGTAGACGGGCAGCGGAGTTTATTGGATGTATTGGAGTTTATTGATGATTTGTGAGGGTGCGCCATAGAGGAGGCTGTTGCAGTAGTCCAGACGGGAGGTGATGAAGGCGTGGATGAGGGTTTCTGCAGCTGTGGAGGAGAGGGAGGGGCGGACGGAGATGGGCGATGTTTTTGAGGTAGAAGAAGGCTGTCTTGGTGATGTGTTTGATGTGTTTGTCGAAGGAGAGGGTTTGATCAAAGATGATTCCAAGTACGTGCACGTCTTTGGAGTGTGGGAGAAAACCGGAGCACCCGGGGGGAAACCCCACACGGTCACTGGGAGAGCGTGCAAACTCCGTACAGACAGCACCTGTAGTCAGCGTCTCTGGCGCTGTGAGGCAGCAACTCTACCGCTGCGCCACCGTGCCTGAGACTTGAGGTCTGAGACTTAAAGTGTAGGAAGGAACTGCAGACGCTGGTTTAAACCGAAGATAGACACAAAAAGCTGGAGTAACTCAGCGGGTCGGGCAGCATCTCTGGAGAAAAGGATGGGTGACGTTTCGGGTCCAGACCCTTCTTCAGACTCAAGGACATGAGGGGAATAGATCGGGTAGATGCACAGAGTCTCTTGCCCAGAGTAGGGGAATCGAGGACCAGAGGACACAGGTTTAACGTGAAGGGGGAAAGATTTAATAGGAATCCGAGGGGTAACTTTTCCACACAGAGGGTGGTGGGTGTAAGGAACGAGCTGCCGGAGGAGGTAGTTGAGGCTGGGACTATCACAACGTTTAAGAAACGGGTACATGGATAGGTCAGGTTTGGAGGGATATGGGCCAAACGCAGGCAGGTGGGACTAGTGTAGATGGGGCATGTTGGCCGGTGTGGGCAGGTGGGACTAGTGTAGCTGGGGCATGTTGGTCGGTGTGGGCAGGTGGGACTAGTGTAGCTGGGGCATGTTGGTCGGTGTGGGCAGGTGGGACTAGTGTAGATGGGGCATGTTGGTCGGTGTGGGCAGGTGGGACTAGTGTAGATGGGGCATGTTGGTCGGTGTGGGCAGGTGGGACTAGTGTAGATGGGGCATGTTGGTCGGTGTGGGACTAGTGTAGATGGGGCATGTTGGTCGGTGTGGGCATGTTGGCCGGTGTGGGTAGGTTGGTCGGTGTGGGCATGTTGGTCGGTGTGGGCATGTTGGGCTGTTGGGCCTGTTTCCTTGCTGTGTGACTCTATGACTAGTGTAGCTGGGGCACGTTGGTCGGTGTGGGCAGGTTGGCCGGTGTGGGCATGTTGGTCGGTGTGGGCAGGCTGGTCGGTGTGGGCAGGTTGGTCAGTGTGGGCATGCTGGCCGGTGTGGGCAGGTTGGCCGGTGTGGGCAGGTTGGGCTGTTGGGCCTGTTTCCTTGCTGTGTGACTCTATGACTAGTGTAGCTGGGTCGGTGTGGGCAGGCTGGTCGGTGTGGGCAGGTTGGTCGGTGTGGGCGGGTTGGTCGGGGTGGGCATGTTGGCCGGTGTGGGCAGGTTGGTCGGTGTGGGCAGGTTGGTCGGTGTGGGCATGTTGGGCTGTTGGGCCTGTTTCCTTGCTGTATGACTCAATGACTAGTGTGGATGGGGCATGTTGGTCGGTGTGGGCAGTTTGGCCAGTGGGCAGGTTGGCCGGTGTGGGCATGTTGGCCGGTGTGGGCAGGTTAGTCGGTGTGGGCAGGTTGGTCGGTGTGGGCATGTTGGCCGGTGTGGGCATGTTGGGCTGTTGGGCCTGTTTCCTTGCTGTGTGACTCAATGACTAGTGTGGATGGGGCATGTTGGTCGGTGTGGGCAGGTTAGCCGGTGTGGGCATGTTGGTCGGTGTGGGCATGTTGGCCGGTGTGGGCAGGTTGGGCTGTTGGGCCTGTTTCCTTGCTGTGTGACTCAATGATCGGTGTGGATGGGCATGTTGGTTGGTGTGTGCAGGTTAGCCGGTGTGGGCATGTTGGTCGGTGTGGGCATGTTGGTCGATGTGGGCAGGTTGGTCAGTGTGGGCAGGTTGGTCGGTGTGGGCAGATTGGTTGGTGTGGGCATGTTGGTTGGTGGGGGCAGGTTAGCCGATGTGGGCATGTTGGTCGGTGTGGGGCATGTTGGCCGGTGTGGGCAGGTTGGGCTGTTGGGCCTGTTGGCCGGTGTGGGCATGTTGGGCCTGTTTCCTTGCTGTGTGACTCAATGACTAGTGTGGATGGGGCATGTTGGTCGGTGTGTGCAGGTTAGCCGGTGTGGGCATGTTGGTCAGTGTGGGCAGATTGGTCGGTGTAGGCATGTTGGTCGGTGTGGGCATGTTGGTCGGTGTGGGCAGGTTGGCCGGTGTGGGTAGGTTGGCCGGTGTGGACAGGTTGGTCGGTGTGGGCAGGTTGGTCGGTGTGGGCAGGTTGGCCGGTGTGGACAGGTTGGTCGGTGTGGGCAGGTTGGCCGGTGTGGGCAGGTTGGTCGGTGTGGGCAGGTTGGCCGGTGTGGGTAGGTTGGTCGGTGTGGGCAGGTTGGCCGGTGTGGACAGGTTGGTCGGTGTGGGCATATTGGTCAGTGTGGGCCTGTTGGCTGGTGTGGGCAGGTTGGCCGGTGTGGGCAGGTTGTTCGGTGTGGGAATGTTGGCCGGTGTGGGCATGTTGGTCGGTGTGGGCAGGTTGGGCTGTTGGGCCTGTTTCCTTGCTGTGTGACTCAATGATCAGTGTGGATGGGGCATGTTGGTCGGTGTGTGCAGGTTAGCCGGTGTGGGCATGTTGGTCGGTGTGGGCATGTTGGTCAGTGTGGGCATGTTGGTCGGTGTGGGCAGGTTGGTCGGTGTGGGCAGGTTGGTCAGTGTGGGCATGTTGGCCGGTGTGGGCAGGTGGGACTAGTGTGGATGGGGCATGTTGGTCGGTGTGGGCAGGTTGGGCTGAAGGGCCTGTTTCCACACTGTATCACTCTATAAGATATCGTTGTTGATGTCTCACCAGTAGTCCCCTTTCTCGGTCATACACTTCTCGTACGCAGGTCCTGGCAGCAGCTCGTGCCCGGGGAAGATGAGGAGGTGATTGGCGATCATGACCTTCACCACCAGGTTGACCTGGGCCTGGCAGGCCACGGGGTCTCGGTCGTCTGGCACGTTCACCAGCGTCGGCCCAAAGCACACCGCCAGGTTGTAGGGGTCCATCATGTTCTCATCACTGAACTGCGACAGGCTGTGGGGGGGGTAGAGGGTCAGGGGACAGCTGGGGTGGGGGGGGGGGGGGGAAGAGAGGGGACGATTCTGGGGTCCGACACCACCCCCCCTCCCCCTCACTGTCTCCACCCTCCCCATTCCCTCCTTCCCCCTTCCCATTCACTCCCCCCTCCCTTTCCCTCCCTCCCCCCTTCTCGCCCACCCTCCATCCTCTCGCCCACCCTCCCCCTCTCTCCCTCCCTCCCCCTTCGCCTCCCATCCTCCCCCTCTCTCCCTCTCTCCCCTCCTCTCCCCCTACCTCCCCATTCCTCAGCATTACATCCCTGTATAGTCGAGTCTCATTTTGTTTAGTTTAGACATACTCCCGCAGAAACAGGCCCTTCAGCCCACGAGTCCCGCGCCGACCAGCGATCCCCGCACACTAGTTTACTTTAGAGATACAGCTCGGAAACTAAATGGCCTACCCCTAATTCTTAAACAGTGACCCCTGGTCTCTGGACTCCCCCAACATGAGGAACATTTTTTCCTGCATCTAGTCTGTCCAATCCGTTAAGAATTTAAAATGTTTCTATAAGATCCCATCTCATCCTTCCAAATTCCAGTGAATACAAGCCCAGTCGACCCATTCTTTCACCAGCACTCCCATGTCCCCTTGTGATCGCTTCAGTGAGAACTTACTGATTGAGGAACGCAAAGAGGTATCTG
>NC_135991.1:6899805-7004642 GCF_053455715.1 Rhinoraja longicauda | reverse complement strand
GAGATGGGGGAGGGGGAGGGGAGATGGGGGAGGGGGAGCAGCCATGACTCACCGTGCAGATTGATGAAGCGGACACAGCTGACCACCACCAGGGGGAGGGGCTGCCCCGTGCTCTGTGGACACGGGGACAGGGGTTAGTGAGGGTCCCGGCGCTAGACAAACGCAATCTGCCTTCCCACTTCCCTCCATACACCCAATACTCCCCTCCTCCCCTCTGCGGCATATTTCCCTCCCACCCCAACCTCCCCTTCCCCTTCTCCCCTCCCCTTTTCTCCTCTGCCCCTCCCCTTCCCTTCCTTTACCCCCTCCCCCTTCCTTCCAGGTGGAGAGGTGAGGGGTGGGGGGAGGGAGGGAGGGAGCGAGGGAGGGGTGGAGGGAGGATGGGGGGGAGGGGTGGAGGGGTGGAGGGAGGGAGGGAGGGAGGGAGGGAGGGAGGGAGGGAGGGAGGAGGGAGGGAGGGAGGGAGGGGGGAGGGAGGGAGGGAGGGAGGGAGGGAGGGAGGGGGGAGGGAGGGAGGGGTGGAGGGAGGGAGGGAGGGAGAGAGGGGTGGAGGGAGGGATGGAGGAGTGGAGGGAGGGGGGGAGGGAGGGAGGGGTGGAGGGAGGGAGGAGTGGAGGGAGGGAGGGAGGGAGAGAGGGGTGGAGGGAGGGAGGCAGGATGGGAGGGATGGGCATGCAGCCACCGTGATGAACATCAGCAGGTCTCCGGTGAAGAGTTTCTGGTTGTACTGGGAGCAGGGCCGAGAGCGTCGCAGTCTCTGGGTCCGACCCATTGTCGCCTGGAACCTGCGGGCAAGGGAAGAGTCAACGTCCCACCATGGGCACCCCTCCCTCCCTCTACCCCTCCCTCTCTCCCTCTACCCCTCCCTCTCTCCCTCCCTCCCTCCCTCCACCCCTCCGTCCCTCCCTCCCTCCCTCCACCCCTCCATCCCTCCCTCCATCCCTCCCTCCACCCCTCCCTCCCTCCCTCCCTCCACCCCTCCCTCCACCCCTCCCTCCCTCCACCCCTCCCTCCACCCCTCCCTCCCTCCACCACTCCCTCCCCGCACCGCTCGGCTCCCAGGGAGGGAGGTTAGCAGCTTGACTCCACTGGGCAGTAACATCTCGGACCACCTCCCCTGGGCCCAGCGTGTGGAAAGCTGCTATAAGGACTATAAGGTCTGAGCAACGGCTGTCAGACGTTGGTGAGGCCACATTGAACTGAATACAAGACTCTAAATGTGCACACACACACATGTACACGTACACCCGCACTATACTAGTCCCCATTCCTAAGGCAGGCACCCTACCCTGGGTCCTTGTAGCCCCCCCCCCCTCCCTACCGGAGCACCCACCTGCTTGTGGTGTCATCATCCACGACTCCTGTGGGGAGAGATGAGGAGGGGGTGAGTGAAGGTGGAAGCACCTCGTATTTTGCTTGGGCAGCTTACACCCCAGCGATATGAATGTTGACTTCAAGGAGCCCTTGCTTTCCCTCTGTCTCCACCCGTCCCTCACCCACCCGAGCGCCCTGCCAGTTCCCCTGTTCGTTATCACCTCCTCCACAGCCAACAATGGACCTTTGTGGGCTCCACCTTTCGTGAGCCATCAGTGCGGGCTCTGATTTGTTCTGTACCTTCCCGCACCTCTAGTTTTTCCTCCCCTGACTCTCAAAGAGGTCCTTCTGCAGTTGTACAGGGCCCTAGTGAGACGCACCTGGAGTACTGTGTGCAGTTTTGGTCTCCAAATTTGAGAAGGATATTCTTGCTATTGAGGGCGTGCAGCGTAGGTTTACTGGGTTAATTCCCGGAATGGCAGGACTGTCATATGTTGAAAGACTGGAGCGACTAGGCTTGTATACACTGGAATTTAGAAGGATGAGGGGGGATCTTATCGAAACATATAAGATTATTAAGGGGTTGGTCACGTTAGAGGCAGGAAACATGTTCCCAATGTTGGGGGAGTCCAGAACCAGGGGCCACAGTTTAAGAATAAGGGGTCGGCCATTTAGAACAGAGATAAGGAAAAACTTTTTCAGTCAGAGAGTTGTGAATCTGTGAATTCTCTGCCTCAGAGGGCAGTGGAGGCCAATTCTCTGAATGCATTCAAGAGAGAGCTAGATAGAGCTCTTAAGGATAGCGGAGTCAGGGGTATGGGGAGAAGGCAGGAACGGGGTACTGATTGAGATCAGCCACGATCGCATTGAATGGCGGTGCTAGCTCGAAGGGCTGAATGGCCTCCTCCTGCGCCTATTGTCTATTGTCTATTGTCTCAGTCTGAAGAAGGGGCCCCGACCCAAAACACCACCTAGTCCTTATCTCCAGGGATGCTGCCTGACCCGCTGAGTTACTCCAGCACTTTGCGTGAAGCAGCATCTGCATGGCATTCCCACACATTTGGTCGGTGTCCATGGGAACGACCGATGGGGATCTCAATGGGAACAAGTGTCTCCATGGTCAAAAGATCATAATTGATAGGAACGGAACGAGGCCATTCTACTCTCCCATTCAAGTCTCAATCACGGCTGATCTATCTCTCCCTCCGAACCCCATTCTCCTGCCTTCTCCCCACAACCCCTGACACCCGTACTAATCAACAATCTATTTATCTCTGCCTTATGTATGTGCTGTTATGTTTGTGTGCCATTGTATGTTCGTTTCTTAGTACCTGAACTGATGTACAGCACTTTGGTCAACGTGGGTTGTTTTTAAATGTGCTATACAAATAAAATTGACTTGACTTGACTTAAAAATATATCCACTGACTTGTGGCCTCCACAGCCGTCTGTGGCAAAGAATTCCACAGATTCACCACCCTCTGGCTAAAGAAATTCCTCCTCATCTCCTTCCTAAAGGGACGTCCTTTAATTCTGAGGCTGTGACCTCCAGTCCTAGACTCTCCCACTAGTGGAAACATCCTCTCCACATCCACTCTATCCAGGGAAACGATGGATGGAGAATCTCCTTGGGATCGTCAGATGGACTGGCAGATGGACATTAAAGGACGTTCCTTTAGGAAGGAGATGAGGAGGAATTTCTTTAGCCAGAGTCAAGTCAAGTTTATTTGTCACATACACATACAAGATGTGCTGTGATATGAAAGTGGTAACGCCTGCGGATTGTGCTAAACAATAATTACAATTACAGCATAAAAATCAATATGAATACAGGAAAAAAAATTAGTCCCTGGAGTTATAATAGTTAACAATCCTGATGGCCTGTGGGAAGGAACTTCGTCTCAGAGGGTGGTGAATCTGTGGGATTCATTGCCACAGACGGCTGTGGAGGCCACAAGTCAGTGGATATCTCCAAGGTGGAGACAGATAGATTGTTGATCAGTGCGGGTGTCAGGAGTTACGGGGAGAAGGCAGGAGAATGGGGTTAGGAGGGAGAGATAGATCAGCCGTGATTGAATGGCGGAGTAAACTTGATGGGCTGAATGGCCTCGTTCTGCTCCTATCACTTATGACCCTATGATGCCCATGGATCAGAATGACCCAGGCCCCCATCTGGTCAATGGGAAGTGCAATCTCCAGCGTCTGATTGAGGGATGGGTGGTGTCCACAAGGCTGGAGGTACGCGTAGGGGGGAGCGAGTACTGACTGCTGGTGTTACTCACTCACCCTTGTCGATGGCGGCTTTGAGCAGCTCGTACTTGGCCTGCAGCTTGGTCATTCTGGCGTTGCCCACGACCGACTCCTTCAGCTTCTGGGGGCAGAGGGAGGAGGTTTAGTTTACTTTAGTTTAGAGATACAGCGCGGCAACAGGCCCTTCGGCCCACCCAGTCCGCGCCAACCAGCGATCCCCGCACACTAACACAATGCTACACACACTAGTCATAGAGTGACACAGTGCGGAAACAGGCCCTTCGGCCCAACTTGCACATACCGGCCAACATGCCCCATCTACACTAGTCCCACCTGCCCACACCGGCCAACATGCCCCATCTACACTAGTCCCACCCGCCCACACCGGCCAACTTGCCCCATCTACACTAGTCCCACCTGCCCACACCGACCAACATGCCCCATCTACACTAGTCCCACCTGCCCACACCAACCAACATGCCCCATCTAGACTAGTCCCACCTGCCCACACCGGCCAACATGCCCCATCTACACTAGTCCCACCTGCCCACACCGGCCAACATGCCCCATCTACACTAGTCCCACCTGCCCACACCAACCAACATGCCCCATCTACACTAGTCCCACCTGCCCGCGCTTGGTCCATATCCCTCTAAACCTGTCCTATCCATGTACCAACTGTTTTAATAGATTTAATAGGAATCTGAGGAGTAACGTTTCCACACAAAGGAAAAGTTTGTGATACCTTCAAACTGGACTGTTCAGTTTATAGTCACGTGTACCGAGGTACAGTGAAAAGCTTTTTTGTTGCATCCTGTGCAGTCAACGGAAAGAATGTACAAGATCAAGCCGCCCACAGTGTACAGAAACAGGATAACGGGTATAAGTGCAAGATAAAGTGCAGTAAAGTCCGATTAAAGATAGACAGTTGGTCTCCAATGAGGTAGATAGTGGTTTAGGACCGCTATCTGGTTGTGGTGGGACGGTTCAGTTGCTGACAACAGCCGGGAAGAAACTGCCCCTGAATCTGGAGGTGTGCGTCTCCACACTTCTGTACCTCTTGCCCGGTGGGAGAGGGGAGAAAAGGGAGTGACCGGGGTGAGACTGGGTCCTTGATTATGCTGCTGGCCTTGCCGAGGCAGCGTGAGGTGTAGATGGAGGCGATGGAAGGGAGGTTGGTTTGTTTGTGCGTGCGTGATGGTCTGGGCTGCTGGCCTTGCCGAGGCAGCGTGAGGTGTAGGTGGAGGCGATGGAAGGGAGGTTGGTTTGTTTGTGCGTGCGTGATGGTCTGGGCTGCGTCCACAACTCTTGCGGGTCTCGGATGCAGCTGTTCCCAAACCGTGTTGTGATGCATCCCGATAAAAACGAGACATTTACCAGACATTTGAAAGAGTGAAGCTCAGGGGAGAAGGGAGAAGAGACCGGTAGGGGGTGGTGCCCCCCTCCGCCCTCCCCACGCCCCGGCTGCCCTTACAGTGATGTAGTAAGTCTCGGTCTCCTGCTGGTTGGCACGCCGCCGGCCCGTGCTGGCCTTGGAGCTGGCATCGCAGCCGCTGGCACCGGCAGTCTTCACCGACTCCAGGGACTGGCAGCGCTGGAAGGTCTCGGCCACATCCACATCGTGGGCACCGCCCAGGCTCTGCAGGGCCTGCAGCGTGGCACGTAGGGTCTTGTTAATCTGTAGCAAGTTGGGCAGCGGGAGAGAGAGGGGTCAGTGTGGGCAGGGATGCACACACACTCACACATAGACACACACACACACACACTCGGCACGTAGGGTCCTGTTAATCTGCAGTGTGGCCAGGAGGGGCCAGTGTGGGCAGGGACACACACTCACACATAGACACACACACACACTCACACGTAGACACACACATGCTCGGCACGTAAGGTCTTGTTAATCTGCAGTGTGGCCAGGAGAGGGGCCAGTGTGGGCAGGGATTGCACACTCACACATAGACACACACACACACTCACACGTAGACACACACACACTCGGCACGTAGGGTCTTGTTAATCTGCAGTGTGGCCAGGAGAGGGACCAGTGTGGGCAGGGATGCACACACACGCACGCACACCCACACACACATGTGCACACACAAGTGCACCCACACACACATGCGCACACACATGTGCACCCACACACACATGCACACACGCATGCATGTGCACCTACACACACACACACATGTGCACCTACACCCGCACACACATGCGCACACACTGAGATGAGGAAAAACTTTTTCAGTCAGAGAGTTGTGAATCTGTGGAATTCTCTGCCTCAGAAGGCAGTGGAGGCCAATTCTCTGAATGCATTCAAGAGAGAGCTGGATAGAGCTCTTAAGGATAGCGGAGTCAGGGGGTATGGGGAGAAGGCAGGAACGGGGTACTGATTGAGAATGATCAGCCATGATCACATTGAATGGCGGTGCGTACAGGCTCGAAGGGCCGAATGGCCTCCTCCTGCACCTGTTGTCTATTGTCTATTGTCACATGCACACAGGCGCACCCACACCCCCCTCCCTGGTGGGTGTGGGCAATGTGAGGGTGGGATGCTGCTCACCTCATCTGTCTCCAGCTTGGTGGTAGTCAGGGCTCCCTGCAGGTTCTGGAAGCGAGCGAGGAGCTCCTGGTGCACCACCGACGTGTTCTTCAGCTCGCGGACCTGCCCGGCACGAGGGGGAGATCAGTGAGTGAGGGGGGGGGGGTCGTGACTGTCCCGCCCTGCACCCCCCTCCACCCGCACCCCACCTCCCTCCGCACCCCACCCCTCCCCCACTGTAGGGCAGGACGGGTGCCCACGCTGTCCCACGCTGTGCTGTACCCCCCCACTCCACCCGCACCCCACCTCCCTCCGCCCACTCCTCCCAGCGCACGCCTCACCTCCCACTGTAGGGCAGGAGGGGGCTGTGAGACAGGGTCTCCCCCACCCCTCGTCTGCCCTATCCCCCCCCCCCCCCCCCATCCCACCATGAATGCACCTTCTCCCTCCACCCCAACCAGAGCAACCAGTGTAATGGAACACAGAGTGCTGGAGTAACTCAGCGGGTCAGGCAGCATCTTTGGAGAGAAGGAATGGGTGGTGATTGGGTTGGGTTGGGTTGAGTTGAGTTGGGTTGAGTTGGGTTGAGTTGGGTTGGGTTGAGTTGGGTTGGGTTGAGTTGGGTTGAGTTGAGGGGTTGAGATGGGTTGGGTTGAGTTGAGGGGTTGAGTTGGGTTGGGTTGAGTTGGGTTGGGTTGGATTGAGTTGGGTTGGGTTGGGTTGGATTGAGTTGAGTTGGGTTGGGTTGGGTTGGATTGAGTTGAGTTGGGTTGAGTTGGGTGACGTTTCACAGAGTGCTGGAGTAACTCAGCGGCTCAGGCAGCATCTGTGGAGAACATGGATAGGTGACGTTTCACAGAGTGCTGGAGTAACTCAGCGGGTCAGGCAGCATCTGTGGAGAACATGGATAGGTGACGTTCCGGGTCGGAACCTTTCTTCAGACTGAAAGAAGAGGGGAGGGAACTGGAGATAGATAAAGGCTAGAACAAAGCAGGGCTTGCAACAGATGACCAAGGAACCTGAATAAGGGTGCTGACCCAAAAAGTCACCTAGCCCTTTAATTCTGAAGAAACTCCTCTGGTGTCTTGGAAAGAACTGCAGATGCTGGTTTAAACCGAAGATATACACAAAATGCTGGAGTAACTCAGCGAGACAGGCAGCATCTCTGGAGAGAAAGAATGGGTGACGTTTTGAAACGAGGATCAGTCTGAAGAAGGGTCTCGACCCGAAGCGTCATCCATTCCTTCTCTCCACAGATGCTGCCTGACCCGCTGAGTTACTCCAGCACTCTGTGAAACGTCACCTATCCATGTTCCCCACAGATGCTGCCTGACCCGCTGAGTTACTCCAGCATTTTGTTTCTACCTCTGATGTGGTGGGATCTCTGTTTCAGTCTAGCTATTTCTCACTCTCTCTCTCTCTCTCTCTCTCTCTCTCTCTCTCTGACTCCAACCGTCGAGTTGCTGTTACCCTGACAACGTGGTTTGCACCCTGATGTAGACTTCCTCTGCTCTCCCCACTTCTCCCCAGCCTCCTGAACGTGACGCCAGATTGGCAAAGGATCTCGGCACAAAACGCTGGCTCTCCATCGCGCTCCAGGGTTCCCATGCTCCACGCTGCCCCACCCTCGCCTCTTGCTTTCCCCCTTGATTCCCCCGACTCCATAACCCCGATATCTCAACTCATAGTTAACATCTTCAGCCACTTCCGAAAACTTCAGAGCAAGATATTTTTGCTAAATAACACTTCCCCCCACAGCACCATGTGCAACTTCCTCTCGGCAACGAGAACGGGGAACAATCTCATTGCAGAAACAAGGAACTGCAGATGATGCTTTGCAACAAAAAGACACAAAGTGCTGGGTAACTCAGCGGGTCAGGCAGCATCTGTGGAGAACATGGATAGGTGACGTTTCACAGAGTGCTGGAGTAACTCAGCGGGTCAGGCAGCATCTGTGGAGAATATGGATAGGTGAAGTTTCACAGAGTGCTGGAGTAACTCAGCGGGTCAGGCAGCATCTGTGGAGAACATGGATAGGTGACGTTTCACAGAGTGCTGGAGTAACTCAGCGGGTCAGGCAGCATCTGTGGAGAACATGGATAGGTGACGTTTCTGATCGGGACCCTTCTTCAGACTGATTGTGGGGGTGGGGGTTGGAGAAAGCTGGAAGAGAGGTGGGGGCAGGACAAGGCCTGCCAGGTGAATTAGTTTTTAATTTTAGTTTTAGAGATTCAGAGCGAAACCCCACCGACTCCACGCCGACCAGCGATCACCCCATACACCAGCACTGTCCGACACACAAGGGACAATTTACACAATTAACCTACAAACCTGCACGTCTTTGGGATGCGCAAAGGAACTGGAGCAACCGGGAGAAAGCCCATGCAGTCACAGGGAGAAGGTACAAACTCCGTACAGACAGCACCTGTAGGCAGGATCAAACTTGGGGTGACTGCATGGGCTTTCTCTGGCTGCTGTTAGGGGATGTTGATTAGGTGTGTGGGATGAGGTTAAGGGGAAGAGGAGGAGTAGGGATGGGTACAGACCTTGTCCTGATTGTGCGGCAGGAACTCGAACCTGCTGGGAAGGCAGAAGGCGTTGAGGCTGGAGTCCATGACCTTGGTCTGGTCGCCAGAGGGGTCGAGGCCGTTGACGGCAGTTTCGACAGTCTGCAGCCCCTTGAGCCACGTGCTCTGCACATACGACTCCGCCGACAGGTATGTCCGCAGCGTGTGTCCCAGCGAGGAGTGGAAGCCCAGGTCCCAGCACTGAGACAGCGGGACAGAGAGAGAGAGAGAGAGAGCGAGAGAGAGAGAGAGCGCCATTAGAGAGGGATAGAAACCGACAGTAAATATCCCTCGTGTGTGTGTGTGTGTCGACAGACAGAGACAGAGACAGAGAGACAGAGACAGAGACAGAGAGAGAGAGAGACAGAGACAGAGAGAGAGAGAGAGAGAGAGAGAGAGAGAGAGAGAGACAGAGAGAGAGAGAGAGAGAGAGAGAGAGGCACAGAGAGAGAGACAGAGAGAGAGAGACAGAGAGAGACAGAGAGAGACAGAGAGAGACAGGACGAGAGAGACAGAGCGAGAGAGACAGAGCGAGAGACAGAGCGAGAGACAGAGCGAGAGACAGAGCGAGAGAGACAGAGAGAGACAGAACGAGAGAGAGACAGAGACAGAGACAGAGACAGAGAGGGAGACAGAGAGGGAGACAGAGAGCGCTGTTAGGGAGGGATAGATACCCACAGTAAATATCCCTCATGTGTGTGTGAGTGCGTTTGTGTCAGTGTATGACCCACTACACCCCGTGCGTGTGTAAGAGTGTGAGACCCTGTACATTGTGTGCGTGTGTGTGTATGTGTGTGTGCACATGTGTGTGTGTGTGATCCTCTACACCCCATGTGCGTGTGTGTGCACGTACGTGTGTCTGTGTGACCACGTGTGTGTGTGTGTGTGTGTGTGTGTGACCCTGTACACCCTGTCCCAGTGCCTGCTCCGTTACCCGCCCCGCTCTGCGTTCCAGTCCCCGCGGTCGGTCCGTGTGCTCGGGGTGGGGCAGGGACTGGCACCTACACACACACACCCCAACCCCCACATGGGTGGGGGAAATCTTTCTTTTTTTTTAGGTGTCTTCCGCGGGGCCTTCCATCGCCCGGCGCGGCTCGGCCGCGGAACTGAACAGCGCCCGGTGCGGCTCGGCCGCGGGGCCTTCCATCGCCCGGTGCGGCGCAGCCGCGGGGCCTTCCATCGCCCGGCGCGGCTCGGCCGCGGGACTGAACAGCGCCCGGCGCGGCTCGGCCGTGGGGCCTTCCATCGCCCGGTGCGGTGCGGCCGCGGGACACCATTCTGTTGTTCAAGATGGCCGCGCCGTTGTGTTTGGCTGCCTGCCACTGTATGTTTCTTTTTTTTTTCCTAATCAGATGTGCAGCACTTTGGTCAACGTGGGTTGTTTTTAAATGTGCTATATAAATAAAATTGACTTGACTTGACTTGACCTACGTCGAGGAGCTGGGCCACGTTGTGGGTGAAGTAGGCGGTGAGCGTGGCGTTGGCTGCCGACAGGTTGAGCAGGTACTCGTTGCGAGCTTTGGTGCTCTTCAGCTCGTTCTCCACAAAGCGCTCCTGCCACTGTGGAGGAAGGTGGCCATCATGTCCCAGAGTCACAGATACAACCCCTTCAACCCAGCGCACCCACAACCTCCCACAGAGAGATACAGTGTGGAAACAGCCCAACTCACCCACAACCTGCCCACACCGCCCAACATGCCCCATCTACACTAGTCCCACCTGCCCACACCGCCCAACATGCCCCATCTACACTAGTCCCACCTGCCCACACCGCCCAACATGCCCCATCTACACTAGTCCCACCTGCCCACACCGCCCAACATGCCCCATCTACACTAGTCCCACCTGCCCACACCGACCAACATGCCCCATCTACACTAGTCCCACCTGCCCACACCGCCCAACGTGCCCCATCTACACTAGTCCCACCTGCCTGCGTTTGGACCATATCCCTCCAAACCTGTCCTATCCATGTACCTGTCTAACAGTTTCTTAAACGTTAGGATAGTCCCAGCCTCAGGAAAAGGTATTATTCTGGCTGCAGGTCCATGACCAGTGGAGTTCCACACAGATCAGGGGAGGGAGCTTCATTCTGTGTCTGACCGCGGGAGTGTGTGATGGGACGGTGCGGAGGGAGACACTCTGTGTGTGATGGGACGGTGCGGAGGGAGGGAGCTTCACTCTGTGTCTGACCGCGGGAGTGTGTGATGGGACGGTGCGGAGGGAGACACTCTGTGTGTGATGGGATGGTGCGGAGGGAGACACTCTGTGTGTGATGGTACGATGCGGAGGGACGGAGCTTCACTCTGTGTGTGACGGGCCAGTGCGGAGGGAGGGAGCTTCACTCTGTGTGTGATGGTACGATGCGGAGGGAGGGAGCTTCACTGTGTGATAGGCCGGTGCGGAGGAACCGTGGGAGGGGCGGAGCGGAGGGAGCTTCAGCCAGGCTCTACCTTTTCCTTCATCTTCTCCAGCTTGCGGTTGGGGCCCCGTCTTGGACCTTTGCCCTCGGCACCGGCTGGACCTCCCCCTTGCTTCTCCTCTGTCCTCTCGATCTCCTTCAGCTTGCTCTCCGCTCCCACGCAGTCCAGGTGGTACATGTGGTAGGTCTTCACGGCCTGTTGGACGTGAACAGGGAGAGGCATGGGCTACAGCTCGTAGCTCCCGAGACCACTGCAACAACAGCCTTGACCCCCCCCCCCCTCCCCTCTCTCACCCCTCCCTGAGAGTACACAACCACTCCCTCATTGCCCCTTCTAGAGTATAGAAGCTGGAATGCAATGTGTAGGAAGGAACTGCAGATGCAGGTTTAAACCCAAAATAGACACATAGAAAATAGGTGCAGGAGTAGGCCATTCGGCCCTTCGAGCCTGCACGCACCGCCATTCAATATGATCATGGCTGATCATCCAAATCAGTATCCCGTACCTGCCTTCTCTCCATACCCCCTGATCCCTTTAGCCACAAGGGCCACATCTAACTCCCTCTTAAATATAGCCAATGAACTGGCCTCAACTACCTTCTGTGGCAGAGAATTCCACAGATTCACCACTCTCTGTGTGAAGAAATGTTTTCTCATCTCGGTCCTAAAAGACTTCCCCCTTATCCTTAAACTGTGACCCCTGGTTCTGGACTTCCCCAACATCGGGAACAATCTTCCTGCATCTAGCCTGTCCAACCCCTTAAGAATTTTATATGTTTCTATAAGACCCCCCCTCAGTCTTCTAAATTCCAGCGAGTACAAGCCGAGTCTATCCAGTCTTTCTTCATATGAAAGTCCTGCCATCCCAGGGATCAATCTGGTGAACCTTCTCTGTACTCCCTCTAAGGCTAGAATGTCTTTCCTCAGATTAGGAAACCAAAACTGTGCACAATACTCCAGGTGCGTTCTCACCAATGCCCTGTACAACTGCAGCAGAACCTCCCTGCTCCTATACTCAAATCCTCTTGCTATGAATGCTAACATACCATTCGCTTTCTTCACTGCCTGCTGCACCTGCACGCTTGCTTTCAATAACACAAAATGCTGGAGTAACTCAGCGGGTCAGGTAACATCTCTGGAGAGAAGGAATGGGTGGCGTTTCGGGTTGAGACCCTTCTTCAGGTCTGAGGAACACAAAATGTCACCCGTTCCTTCTCTCCAGAGATGTTACCTGACCCGCTGAGTTACTCCAGCACTCTGTATCTATCTTAGGACGTCATATTACAGTTGTACAAGACGTCGGGGGGGCCGCACTTGAGAGGGGCCAATAAGAGGGAGAGGGGGGAAGAGAGAGCGAGGGAGGGGAGGAGAGAGGGGAGTAGGGGGGGGGGGGGGTAGAGAGAGGGGAGGGAGAAGGGGCAGAGAGGGGGAGGGGAAGAGTTTCAGCTTTCACTCACAGTCTGAAGCTCCTCGGTGACTTTCTGCAGGTCGTTCTGCATCAGTTGCCCCACCTCCTTACACTGTGGGCAGAAGCAGGGGGTGTTAGTGTAATTGCTGCCCCCTCCCACCGACTCCCTACCCTTCCCCCCTATCCTCTCCCCACCCCTCTGTCCCCACCTTTCTCTTCCCATCCTTCTCTCCACACCGTTCTGCTCCAACCCCTCTCTCCCCACCCTCCTCTGTCCCCACCGCACTCTCCCCCCCCCCCCCCCCTCTCCTCGCTCCCCGCCCCAGTCGGCATGGGGGGGAGACAGCCAGGGTGGGAGGAGAGCGGGAGGGGGAGAGGGATAGGGAGAAGGGATGGAGGGGCTGGGGCTTGAGAGGACCCAGTGTCAGGGGTTGGCCAGGGGGAGACTGTCGGGTGGGGGGACGGGGGACGGGGGGACAGGACAGTGTGGGTGTAGATCTCCACCCATGGGCCATCTGTGCGTGAGTGTGGATGGAGAGCCTTCCCTTCCTTGGTACCCGAGGGAGGGGGGGCATTGGGGAGGGTCACAGAATGACAGAGTCACACAGCGTGGAAACAGACCCACACCGCCCAATATGCCCCATCTACACTAGTCCCACCTGCCCATACCGACCAACATGCCCCATCTACACTAGTCCCACCTGCCCACACCGGCCAACATGCCCCATCTACACTAGTCCCACCTGCCCACACCGACCAACATGCCCCATCTACACTAGTCCCACCTGCCCACACCGACCAACATGCCCCATCTACACTAGTCCCACCTGCCCACACCGCCCAACATGCCCCATCTACACTAGTCCCACCTGCCCACACCGCCCAACATGCCCCATCTACACTAGTCCCACCTGCCCATACCGGCCAACATGCCCCATCTACACTAGTCCCACCTGCCCACACCGACCAACATGCCCCATCTACACTAGTCCCACCTGCCCACACCGACCAACATGCCCCATCTACACTAGTCCCACCTGCCTGCGTTTGGTCCATATTCGTCCAAACCTGTCCTATCCATGTACCTGTCTAACTGTTTCGTAAACGTTGGGATAATCCCAGCCTCAACGGCCAACCTGCCCACACCGACCAACCTGCCCACACCGACCAACCTGTCCACACCGGCCAACTTGCCCACACCGACCAACATGCCCACACCGACCAACCTGCCGACACCGACCAACCTGCACACACCGACCAACCTGCCCACACCGGCCAACATGCCCCATCTACACTAGTCCCACCTGCCCACACCGACCAACATGCCCCAGCTACACTAGTCCCACCTGCCTGCGTTTGGCCCATATCCCTCCAAACCTGACCTATCCATGTACCCGTTTCTTAAACGTTGGGATAGTCCCAGCTTCAACTACCTCCTCCGGCAGCTCGTTCCATACACCCGCCACCCTCTGTGTGGAAAAGATACCCCACAGATTCCTATTAAATCTTTTCCCCTTCACCTTGAACCTGTGTCCTCTGGTCCTCGATTCCCCTACTCTGGGCAAGAGACTCTGTGTATCTACCTGATCTATTCCCCTCATGATTTTGTTCACCTCTATAAGATCTCCCCTCATCCTCCTGCACTCCAAGGAATAGAGACCCAGCCTACTCAACCTCTCCCTGTAGCTCACACCCTCTAGTCCTGGCAACATCCTTGTAAATCTTCTTTGTACCCGTTCCAGCTTGAGTATCCTCAGGGGGAGGGGGTGACAGGGTCTCCCAGGGAGAGGGGGAGGGGGGTCTCCTCGAGAGGATGGCGGGTCTCCCAGGAGGAGGGGAGGGGATGGAGAGGCCTGTGTTGCAGTGACAGTGTCTCCCCAAGGGGACGGGGTCTCTCCAGGGAGGGGGGTCACTCCAGGGATGAGGGTCTCTCCAGGGAGGGGGGTCACTCCAGGGAGGGGGGGGGGAGAGGCCTACCTTGCGGGTGATGCGGCTGACATCCTCGCTGAGAGAGCTGAGCTGCAGGGTGAGGTTTGCCAGGATTTCGTGCAGCGCCCCGTGATCACGGCTCTGCTGCCGGGTCTGGCTCAGCATCTGGTGCCAGCAGTGGACGGAGGACAAGGCCGCCTGTTCCTTGCTGCCCAAACACACACACGTCAGTGAATCTGTGTGTGTGTGTGTGTGTGTGTGATCCGTCCCCCAGTGTGTGTGTGTGTGTGTGTGTGTGTGAGTGTGTGTGCGTGAATGTGCGTGCTGTGTGACCCATCCCCAGTGTGTGTGTGTGTGCCGTGTGTGTGTGAGTGTGTGACCTATCCCCAGTGGTGTGTGTGTGTGTGTGTATGTGTATGTGCTGTGTGTGTGAGTGTGACCCGTCCCCAGTTTGTGTGTGTGTGTGTGTGTGTGTATGTATGTGCGTACATTGTGAGTGAGTGTGTGTGACTCGTCCTGTGTGGGTCAGTGTGTGTGTGTGTGTGTGCTGTGTATGTGTGTGCTGTGTGCGTGTGCTGTGTGAGCATGCTGTGTGTGTGTGTGAGTGTGTGTGAGCCGTCCTGTGTGTGTGTGAGTGTGTGGGGGTGGTTTCTGGGGGAGGGGGGGTGTATCAGGACCCATGAACCAGTAATGATGATGAGTTTCATGTTGTACTTGGTCCAGTGGAGGTGGAATGAGCGATGCAATAAATTGCTTGTGAAATCAAGATGTAAATTGTATGCAGTCAGCATTCAATCCACTTAACCCGGGAAATCAATACAATTTAATTTGATGAAGTGCTCACCGGGGAAGCTGATGGATCACTATTGGCGAGACAGCCAGACCGAAAAATCTCAATAGAATTTGGGCAGTTTTGTGCTGAATGTCTTTTTTCTTGGTTTTAAGAGACCCACGTCTTTGGAGTGTGTGATGGGGCGGTGCGGAGGGAGGGAGCTTCACTCTGTGTGTGTCTGACCCTGGGGAGTGTGTGACGGGGCGGTGCGGAGGGAGGGAGTTTCACTCTGTGTGTGGAGTGTGTGATGGGGCGGTGCGGAGGGAGGGAGCTTCACTCTGTGTGTGTCTGACCCTGGGGAGTGTGTGATGGGACGGTGCGGAGGGAGGGAGCTTTACTCTGTGTGTCTGACCCCCAGGAGTGAGAGAGGGAGGGAGCTTCCTATCTCTGTGTGTCTGACCACCGGGAGTGTGTGATGGGACGGTGCGGAGGGAGGGAGCTTCACTCTGTGTGTGTCTGACCCTGGGGAGTGTGTGACGGGGCGGTGCGGAGGGAGGGAGCTTCCTATCTCTGTGTGTCTGACCCTGGGGAGTGTGTGACGGGGCGGTGCGGAGGGAGGGAGCTTCACTCTGTGTGTGTCTGACCCTGGGGAGTGTGTGATGGGACGGTGCGGAGGGCGGGAGCTTCACTATGTGTGTGTCTGACCCCCGGGAGTGAGTGTGTGACGGGACGGTGTGGGGAAATGTGCCTGCCCTTACCGAAACCCCTGGTGATCCTTGGCAGTGCGGATCTTCAAGGAGAAGCGATCCACCAGCTTTTCCAGCCCCCGGGAATATTCCAGTTCTACCTCGGCCTTCCTGCGGAAGAAGTCGGACATGTCCTGCAGGCACTGTGTTCGGCATTCCACCTGAGTGTCCAGGCACTTCAACTGGTCCACCAGCTGACCACGAATCTCTGCAGGGCCACAGGGAAGAGGATCACGTCAACAAGGGCACCCGCACCACACCGCAACTCAACACACGACCACCCTGGGAGCCATCCCAACAGGTGACAACATGTGTAGGAAGGAACTGCAGAGGCTGGCTTAACTCAGCGGGACGAACAGCATCTCTAGAGAGAGAGAATGGGCGACGTTTCGGATCGAGACCCTTCCTCAGACTGAGAGTCAGGGGATAGGGAAATGAAAGATATAGACGGTGATGTAGAGAGAGATAGAACAAAAGAATGAAAGATATGCAAAAATGTAACGATGATGAAGAAACAGGCCGTTTTAGAAGGATGAGAGGAGATCTTATCGAAACGTATAAGATTATACACGTTGGACACGTTAGAGGCAGGAAACATGTTCCCAATGTTGGGGGAGTCCAGAACAAGGGGCCACAGTTTAAGAATAAGGGGTCGGCCATTTAGAACGGAGATGAGGAAAAACTTTTTCAGTCAGAGTTGTGAATCTGTGGAATTCTCTGCCTCAGAGGGCAGTGGAGGCCAATTCTCTGAATGCATTCAAGAGAGAGCTGGATAGAGCTCTTAAGGATAGCGGAGTCAGGGGGTATGGGGAGAAGGCAGGAACGGGGTACTGATTGAGAATGATCAGCCGCGATCACATTGAATGGTGGTGCATACAGGCTCGAAGGGCCAAATGGCCTCCTCCTGCACCTATTGTCTATTGTCTTCTACCGCTGCACCATAGAGAGCATCCTAACACATGGCATCCCTGTGTGGTATCTCAGCTGCACGGAGGCAGAGAGGAGGAAAGCTCTTCAGCGGGTAGTCCATAGAGCTCAGAGGACCATCGGAACACAGCTACCAGCCTTGGAGGGCATCTACAACACACGATGCCTCAGAAAAGCCACCAGCATCCACAAAGACTCTTCACACCCCTGCAACAGTCTGTTCGAACTTCTACCATCGGGCACCGGATACAAGGCCTTCTACGCCCGCACCTCCAGACTCAGGAACAGCTTCATCCCCAGGGCCATAGCTGCTATGAACCAGTCCTTCTGAGCCGGATGGTCACATCGCACAGTGATCCGGCACAGATCTACTTGCACTTTATTCTGTTTTAAAACTGTTCTAATTTGTTTCATTGGGTTGTTTAAATTAATACTGACTAGCTAATAAATTTATTGCATCGTATGGGAGGCGCATTCCCAATCTCGTTGTACCCCTGTACAATGACAATAAAGATATATTGTATTGTATTGTATTGTATTGTTAGCTATTTGCTTGGTGAGTAAGAGAACCTGGTGTGACTTGGGTGGGGGAGATGGAGAGAGAGGGAGTGCAAGGGTTACTTGAAGTTAGAGAAGTCAATATTCATACCGCTGGGGTGTAAGCTGCCCAAGCAAAATATGATGTCCTGTTCCTCCAATTTGCGCTGGGCCTCACTCTGACAATGCTGGAGGCCCAGGACAGAAAGGTCAGATTGGGAATGGGAAGGGGAATTAAAGTGTTTGACAATAGACAATAGGTGCAGGAGGAGGCCATTCGGCCCTTCGAGCCTGTACGCACCGCCATTCAATGTGATCATGGCTGATCATTCTCAATCAGTATCCCGTTCCTGCCTTCTCCCCATACCCCCTGACTCCACTATCCTTAAGAGCTCTATCTAGCTCTCTCTTGAATGCATTCAGAGAATTGGCCCCCACTGCCTTCTGAGGCAGAGAATTCCACAGATTCACAACTCTCTTCTGGCAACCGGGAGATCAGGTAGATTTAGGCGGACTGAGCAGAGGTGTTCAGCGAAACAATCGCCCGGTCTGCGTTTGGTCTCGCCGATATATAATACTCCACATCAAAGGTTTGGTGTGGGAATTGGATATTCTCCCCTCCCCATTCCCCAAACCATTTTAAATCCCCTTCTCCCCTTTGGGGCGGCACAACAAGGCAGTGGTCGAGTTGCTGCCTCACAGCGCCAGAGACCCGGGTTCGGTCCTGTCTACGGGTGCCGCGTGTACGGAATTTGCACGTTCTTGCTGTGACCTGTGTGAGTTGTCCTCGGGTTTCCTCCCACACTCCAAACACGTGCAGGTTTGCGGGTTAACTGGCTTCTGTAAACTGTCCCTTGTGTGTAGGATAGTGCTAGTGTACGGGGTGATCACCGGTTGGTGTGGAGGCGGTGGGCCGAAGGGCCTGTTTCCATGTTGTATCCCTAAATTGAAAACGATTCTCTTTCCCCAAGCCATTTTAATTTCCCTTCTTATTCCTATAACTATTTTAACTCCCCTTCTCAATCCCATAATGACTTTCTGTCCTTGGTTTCCTCCATTGCCAGAGTGAAAATGGAGGAACAGCACCTCACTTAGACAGCTTACAACCCAACGGTATGAACATTGAATTCTCCAATTTTATGTGAGCTCTAACTAACCCCTCACCTTTCTACTCAAAACCCTCTCTTTCTCTCCCCCTTTCCTCCCTCCCCCAACTTCCCACGGTGAGGGGAAGGCCTTGAATCCTTTTGTTGGGAGGTAGGACCTTTGGTCCTACAGTGGAGGTAAAGTGATCCGGTTTCACGGTGGAGCTGAGGGCCTATCCCACGGTGGAGGGGAGGCACTGAGGTCCCATGGCGGAGGCGAGGCACTGAGGTCCCACGGTGCAGGGGAGGCACTGAGGTCCCACGGTGGAGGGAAGGCATGGAGGTCCCACTATGGAGGTTAACAGTTGGTTTAGAAACCGGAGGTAAATCTGGGTCAGTCAGGAAGTGGTGAAGAATCGGTAAGAATTGAGGAGGGGGGGGGGGGAGGGGTAGAGGAAGATCCAGACATGGGAAAATGACACCAAACACTTTCTCACACACACTGCACATACACACACACTCTCACTAACACGTGTGCAGACACACATGCACTATTTGCACACACACACATTGACATGCACACAGACAGGCATACACGCAAACCATCACTGACACACAAACACCCACTCACTCTCACTGAATAACCGATGCGATCTGCAATCTACATAAACATTCACTTAAGCACAGCGACAGACACACACACACACAAATCCACACACAGATGCACACATACTCACATACTCACAGGCACACACATAATTACATACACACAAACACACACATTCTTCTACAACTTCTACAGATGCGCCGCGGAAAGATTTTATCGGAATGCATCACAGCACGGTTTGGGAACAGCTCAATAGCCAATAGACAGGAGGCCATTCGGCCCTTCGAGCCAGCACCGCCATTCAATGTGATCGTGGCTGATCATTCTCAATCAGTACCCCGTTCCTGCCTTCTCCCCATTACCCCTCCATCCAAGACCCACAAGAAATCGCAGAGAGTTGTGGACGCAGCCCAGACCATCACGCCCATAAACCAATGACTCCATCTACACCTCACTCTGCCTCGGCAAGGCCAGCAGCATAATCAAGGATCAGTCTCACCCCGGTCACTCCCTCTTCTCCCCTCTCCCATCGGGCAAGAGGTACAGAAGTATGGAGACGCACACCTCCAGATTCAGGGACAGTTTCTTGCCAGCTGTTATCAGGCAATTGAACCATCATACCACAACCAGAGAGCGGTGCTGAACTACTATCTACCTCATGGGGGACTATTGGACTTTGCTGGACTTACCTTGCACTAAACGTTATTCCCTTATCATGTATCTGTACACTGTGGACGGCTTGATTGTAATCATGTATAGTCTTTCCGCTGACTGGTTAGCACAAGACAAAAGGCTTTTCACTGTACCTAGGTACACGTGACACTAAACTGAAATGAACACACACACACACACATATGCACACACTCTCCTGATACATGGAGACAGACATGGATGCATGGATAAGAGACATTTTATCAATCTGAAGAAGGGTCCCGACCCGAAACATCATCTATCCATGGTCTCCAGAGAAGCTGCCTGATCTGCTGAGTTACTCTGGCATTTCCTGTCTGCTTTTGTAAACCAGCATCTGCAGTTCCTTGTTTAAACATGATTGCATTCTTGCTTACAGCTACATGTAGAAAGACACACATAGGCGTGGGCACACATATACACGCATGCACACACACAAACATGCGAATATAACACAGACAACTACACAAACGTGTGTGCTTTCCAACTGACAATAGATATATGTACACACATACATGTAGACTCACTCACACATAAACTGCACACAATGACACACACACAAGCAGTCATTGACAATCACACAAACATACACACAAACACATTCTCACTCACATACACGGACAGTCACACATACTCACTGACAGTCACACACAATGCATGTATACACACACGAACACTCAGTTACATTCACCCAGACACACACATTCACTCACTCACCGACACACAGTCACACACTCACTGACATAGTCACACACACTGCAAGTGTACACACTCAGTTATTCACCCAGACACACACATTCACTCACTCACCGACACACATACACAGTCACACACACCCACTGACATAGTCACACACACTGCAAGTGTACACACTCAGTTACATTCACCCAGACACACACATTCACTCACTCACCGACACACATAGTCACACACTCACTGACATAGTCACACACACTGCAAGTGTACACACTCAGTTACATTCACCCAGACACACACATTCACTCACTCACCAACACACGCACAGTCACACACTCACTGACATAGTCAGACACACTGCATGTGTACACACTGTTACATTCACCCACACACACATTCACGAGCACTCTCTCTCTCTCTCTCGCTCACTGAGACACACGCACACACTGCATGTGCATACACACTCTCAGTCACATTCACCCAACACAGCCGCACACTTGCCCACTGACACACACTTTCATGGACATTTACAAACACTCACTCACTAACACGCACACACTTTTACCGATGTACAGAGACATCTACAAAGTGCATGTGTAATCACAGGGTGAGCCACCCTCTCCCCATGCACTGACCTTTCAGCTGGGTGTCATACTCTGTTGATGCCTTCTCCCTCTTCCTGGACTGAAGCGCCATCACGGGTGGGCTCTGAGGTTAAACGCCGAGGCTGCCTGTCTGTACCCGCCCCGAGGCCCCTCAACGTCAGACAGCTCCCTCCGCCTCCACACTCATCCTGTCTCCACTTCACCCGCACGAGGGTGCCCTGCCTGGAATAAAGTTCACAGCCATCGTTAAAAGAGCATTCATTCTGTGTTTAGTGCAGGACACGAAATGGCGTTGGCGTTAGTGATTTTATTTTCCTGCCAAGATTCTCGATAAAAAAAATTAGGATTAACCCAGCTATATTTGCCTGGTTAAAGTGATTCCTGTTGGCTTCTGTTCCAGGGGAGGTGGAGTTTAATAGTTTCAAGTCGCTGTGGGATTGGGGTTAGAGACGGGCTAGGGTCAGGGATTATGGTTTGGGTATTCAGGTTGGGGGTGTTAGGGTTAGTGTTTGATGGGTTAGGTTGTTAGTGAGGGGGTTTAGGGTGGTGTGTTATGTTTGAGTGGGTTAAGGTTGGGGGATTTAGGGTTAGGGTGATGGGGTGAGGGTTAGATGTTCAGTTTCGTTTATGGACACAAAAA
Source organism: Rhinoraja longicauda (assembly GCF_053455715.1). Taxonomy (NCBI): domain Eukaryota; kingdom Metazoa; phylum Chordata; class Chondrichthyes; order Rajiformes; family Arhynchobatidae; genus Rhinoraja; species Rhinoraja longicauda. The sequence continues at coordinate 6,982,905 of NC_135991.1, read as the reverse complement.
GCTGGAGTAACTCAGCGGGTCAGACAGCATCTCTGGAGAAAAGGAATAGGTGATGTTTCGGGTCAAGAGTTTAGAGATACAGCGTGGAAACAGGCCATTCGGCCCACCGAGTCCACGCCGACCAGCGATCCCCGCACATTAGCACAATCCCACACACACCAGGGACAATTTTACCAAGCCAATTAGCCTACAATCCTGTACGTCTTTGGAGTGTGGGAGGAAACCGGGGCTCCCAGAGAAAACCCACGCAGGTCACGGGGGAGAACGTACTAAAACTCCGTTCAGACAGCACCTGTAGTCAGGATCGAACCAGGGTCTCTGGCGCTGTAAGAATGCATTCAAGAGAGAACTAGATAGAGCTCTTAAGGATAGCGGAGTCAGGGGGTATGGGGAGAAGGCAGGAACGGGGTACTGATTGAGAATGATCAGCCATGATCACATTGAATGGCGGTGCGTACAGGCTCGAAGGGCCGAATGGCCTCCTCCTGCACCTATTGTCTAAGATGGTAACTCTACTGCTGTGCCACCCTAATGTGTTAGGGTGCAGGGTGTTAGGGATAGTGGATCATGAATACGTGTGTTAAGGTTTAAGGTTTTTGGGTTCAGAGTTAGATGTTAGTGGGTTTAGGGATCGAAGGACACAAATTTAATAGGATACCCAACGCCTCTTTTTCGCATAAGAGTGAAAAATCATAGACAGGATGAATGCAGAAAATCTTTTACCCAGAGGAGGGGAATCAAAAACCAGAGGACATAGGTTTAAGGTGAGAGGGGGGGAAGATTTAATGGGAACCCGAGAGGCAACTTTTTCACACAGGTGGGTGTATGGAACGAGTTGCCAGAGAAGGTAGTTGAGGCAGGGACAAATAACATTTAAAAGACGCCTGGCCAGGTACATGGATAGGACAGGTTCAGAGGGATATGGGCCAAACGCGGGCAGCTGGGACTAGCATAGAACGGGCCGAATGGCCTGCTTCCGAGCTCTGCAACTTCTTGTTTTTTTGAACGATGATTTGTAGCTGATGGCAGAGAGTGGGGCGAAGGGGAAGCGAGGGAGATAGAGGTGGATATATAGATAGGGGGCGGTGGATATAAATTCTTACCTCTGTGGTTCTGAATCTTTTAGGGTTCTTCCCCCTAGAAGGTAACTTTGACGATCGGGGTGGGCTCCGGGAGGGGGTGGCGAGGTTACTCTGGCCTGAGGTCCAGCTCTCTCTGCGCTCCAGAGCCGGCCAAAGGACAGCTCCGCCAGTCGGGAGCACACGGCCGATGGCAATGGCAAACCGCGGGGATGTATCTATCTATCTGTCTGTCTGTCTGAGAGACCACAGTCGGCACAGAGCTGCCTCCGTCAGCAGCAGCGCCAATAAACACAACTCGTACCTCTCAGCTGATCCGCTCACACACCCAGTATATCTCCCAGTCACTTCCTCCGCAGTCAGTGTCGGCGTGGGTGTGTGATCCTGTACACCAGTATGTGTGATCCTGTTCACCAGTGTGTGTGTGTGATCCTGTACACCAGTGTGTGTGTGTCAGTGTGTGACTGTACACCAGTGTGTGTGCCAGTGTGTGATCCTGTTCACCAGTGTGTTTGTGATCCTGTTCACCAGTGTGTGTGATCCTGTTCACCAATGTGTGTGTGTGTGTGATCCTGTACACCAGTGTGTGTGTCAGTGTGTGATCGTTCACCAGTGTGTGTGCCAGTGTGTGATCCTGTTCACCAGTGTGTGTGTGTGTGATCCTGTACACCAGTGTGTGTGATCCTGTTCACCAGTGTGTGTGTGATCCTGTTCACCAGTGTGTGTGTCAGTGTGTGATCCTGTTCACCAGTGTGTTTGTGATCCTGTTCACCAGTGTGTCAGTGTGTGATCCTGTTCACCAGTGCATGTGAGCCTGTACATCAGTGTGTGTGCGTGATTCTGTTCACCAGTGCGTGTCAGTGTGTGATCCTGTTCACCAGTGCATGTGAGCCTGTACATCAGTGTGTGTGCGTGATCCTGTTCACCAGTGTGTGTCAGTGTGTGATCCTGTTCACCAGTGCATGTGAGCCTGTACATCAGTGTGTGTGCGTGATCCTGTTCACCAGTGCGTGTGTGTGATCCTGTTCACCATTGCGTGTGTCAGTGTGTGATCCTGCACACCAGTGCGTGTGTGTCCTTGTACACCGTGTGTGTGTGTGTGTGTGATCCTGTTCACCAGTGTGTGTGTCAGTGTGTGATCCTGTACACCAGTGTGTGCGCGTGAGCCTGTACACCAGTGTATGTGTGTCAGTGTGTGATCCTGTACACCAGTGTGTGTGTGATCCTGTTCAACAGTGTGTGTGCGTGTGTGACTGTACACCAGTGCGTGTGTGTCAGTGTGGGATCCTGTTCACCAGTGTGTGTGTGTGTGTGGGATCCTGTTCACCAGTGTGTGTGTTTGTCAGTGTGTGATCCTGTTCACTAGTGTGTGTGTGTTTGTCAGTGTGTGATCCTGTTCACCTGTGTGTGTGTGTGTGGGATCCTGTACACCAGTGTGTGTGTGATCCTGTACACCAGTGTGTGTGTAATCCTGTTCACCAGTGTGTGTCAGTGTGGGATCCTGTACACCAGTGTGTGTATGGGATCCTGTATACCCAGTGTGTGTCTGTGTGTCAGTGTGTCCTTGTACACACCCAGTGTGTGTGTGTGTCAGTGTGGGACCTTGTACACTGTGTGTGTGGGACCCTGTACACTGTGTGTGTGTGTGTGTCAGAGTCAGTCATTGGACCTAGTGTTTGTGTGGAGCATCATGGTGCCTTGCTCAGCAACTGTGTGAGAAGGTGCTTTCCTGTATCTCGGCTGTTGATCAGGAAGCCTGTAGATGCCATGTTGGCAAACACGTGTGACAGAGAGAGAGAGAGAACAGGAAGCAGCCCTCTCTCTCTCTCTCCACTTCCCCTCGCCTCCTCAGGACCTGTCTGACCATATGCTTCCTCTTGTCCTCCAGTGGAGAGACGTTTGTTGAAGATCCACCATCAGCTTTCCAAAGACAGACACAGAGTGCTGGAGTAACCCAGCAGGTCAGGCAGCATCTCTGGAGAGAAGGAACGGGTGACGTTTCAGGTCGAGACCTTTCTCTTTCCAACATCTCTTAGTTACTCCATCCAAACTTCCCTGGAAGGGAGGAGGTGGGAAATCACCTGCAGAGCGTTCACTGTGTTCCTGGCATTGAGTTGCTTGTCAGAGACGGTGGGGCGGGTTCACGATTCCAGTCTCCACACTGAGAGTACGTCAGCATCAAGATCAGGTGTCACAAATTCTAGGAGTAGAATTAAGCCATTCGGCCCATCTAGTCCACTCCACCATTCAATCATGGCTGATCTCTGCTCCTAATTCCATTTTCCTGCCTTCTCCCCATAACCCTTGACACCCGTTCTAATCAAGAATTTGTCTATCGCTGCCTTAAAAATATCCACTGACGTCCCCCACAGCCCACTGGGGCAATGAGTTCCACAGAGTAATTACCCTCTGACTAAAGAAGTTCCTCCTCACCTTTCTAAAAGAGCGCCCTTTAATTCTGAGGCTGTGCCCTCTGGTCCTGGACTCTCCCACTAGTGGAAACATCCTCTCCACATCCACTCTATCCAAGCCCTTCACTACTCTGCAAGTTTCAATGAGGTCCCCCCCTCAACCTTCTAAACTCCAGCGAGTACAGGCCCAATGTCGTCAAACGCAAACTCACAGATCCAGCTATAGTTGTTGGCCTCTCAAGTTGGAGGGAAGAGACGCATCATGGACAACATGTCCCAGGTACACTAGTCCCACCTGCCCGCGCCTGGCCCATATCCCTCCAAACCTGTCCTGTCTGTTTAACTGTTTACCTGTTTGTTTACCTGTCTAACTTATCTGTTTACCTGTCTAACTGTCTCTTAAACGTTGGGATAGTCCCAGCCTCAACTGCCTCCTCTGGCAGCTTGTTCCATACACCCACCACCCTCTGTGTGGAAAGGTCACCCTTCAGATTCCTATTAAATCTTTTCTTCGCCTTAAAACTAAGTCCTCTGGTCCTCGATTCACCTACTTAACTACACCTAGTTTCAGAATCCTCTACCATGGGGGGAAAAGACACGCCCCTTATGGTCTTAGAGTCCTACAGAACATAAACAGGCCCTTCGGTCCAATCTGCCCATGCCAACCAATATATCCCATCTACTCTAGTCCCACATTCCTGTGTAGACCTCAATAAAGTCACCCCTCACCTCCTACGCTCCAAAGAAAAATGACCCCACCTTACCAACCTCCCCACAACTCAAGCCCATAAATCGAGGTAACATCCTGTTGGAGGCCGTCAGTGGATATTTTTAAGGCAGAGATGAACAAATTCTTGATTAGAATGGGTGTCAAGGGTTATGGGGATTAGCAGGCAGAGATCAGCCATGATTGAATGGCGGAGTAGACTCAATAGGCCGAATGGCCTAATTCCACTCCTATAACCTGTGAACGTGAAGATAGACACAAAATGCTGGAGTAACACAGTAGGACAGGTAGTATCTCTGGATAGAAGGAATGGGTGACTTTTCGGGTCAAGACCCTTCTTCGGACTGTTGAATCTCTTCTGCACTTTTTCCAAGGTGAGTAACATCCCATTTGACCAGGTTACATTTGCAGCTGCTGTTTTGACAGTGTGATTAGTGTGTCTTGGAAAATTTCTCATTCTACTTGCCCCTAGGGAAAGTACAATCCTCAACTCTCTCTTGGGAAATAAGGAAGGGCAAGTGATGTTGAAAGATGTTGTTAAACTGGAAAGAGTGCAGAGAAGATTTACCAGGATGTTGTCAGGACTCGAGAGCCTGGGCAATAGTGAGAGGTTGTGGCTATCCGTGGTAGCTTTAGTTTAGTTTAGTTTAGAGATACAGCGCGGAAACAGGCCCTTCGGCCCACCGAGTCCACGCCGACCAGCGATTCATCAGAATGCTGCCTGGATTAGAGGTTAATAGCTATGAGGAGAGGTTGGACAGACACATTCTTTTCTTTGGAATGCTGGAGGTTGAAGGGAGACCTGACAGAAGTTTCTAAAATTTTGAAAGGCATGTAGACAGTCAGAACCTTTATCCCCAGGGTGGAAATAGCAAAGGCAAGAGGACAGAGCTTTAAGGTGAGAGGGGCAAATTTTATAGATGTACGGGTCAAGGTTTTTTTTTACATAGGGTGGTGGGTGCCTGGAAAGCGCTGTCACGGGGTGGTGGTGGAGGCAGATACAAGCTGTCAGGGGTGGTGGTGGAGGCAGATATAATGGTGGCGTTTAAGAGGCTTATGGGCAGGAACATGAATATAGAGGGATATGGATCACGTGCAGGCAGAGGAGATTAGTTAATCTATCATTATGTTCGATGCAGACATTATGGGCTGAAGGGCCTGTTACTGCATTGTGCTGTTCAATATTCTATAGGTGTTACAAATCTCTGTGTCCAGTCAAGGTGAAATAGAGAGGTGGTATTGAGGAAACAAATGGGGAGGTATGATTGCAACGTTTAAGAACATTTAGACAGGTACATGGATAGGATAGATTGAGCGGGATATGGGCCAAATGCAGGCAGGTGGGACCAGTGTAGATGGGGCATGTTGGCCGTCATGGGCAAGTTGGGCTGAAGGGCCAGTTTGCTCGCTGTGTGACTCTATGAGATGGTGCAATGTCGGTGTTGGTCTGAGTGGGGTGTGAGGCAGTGTGCAAACAGCAGTCACGGAGGCAAGGCAGAGAGTGGAGTGTGAGGTTGTGTGGGGGGGTGGGTGGGGAGAGATACGCATCAGTGGCAGCGGATGTTGTTGGCAGCAGGCTGACTGAAACAGTGCACTTGCAGCTTTTATCTCCTGCTCCTCAGTTCAACCCTTCACCCACTCCGCCCACCCCCAGTTAAAATGACAGACACTTCTACAAACGGATCTGCTGCTGAAATCCTGCAGCAGCTCACTGCAGTTCTGACCCCAGGATGGGACCCGTGCCACAAACCTGCAGCCGGTCTCAGCTCTGCCGCTGTTCCATCACCACAGCACGGCCGCTGCAGATACCCTCAACCGTGCCTCAGCTGCCCCAGTAATACTACCCCACTGCTACCCCTCCCCATCTCTGTAACCCCTCCCCTCCAGCCTACACCCCTCCCCATCTCTGTAACCCCTCCCCATCTCTGTAACCCCTCCCCTCCAGCCCCTACACCCCTCCCCATCTCTGTAATCCCCTCCCCTCCGGCCCCCACACCCCTCCCTGTCTCTGTAACCCCCTCCCCTCCAGCCCCCACAACCCTCTCCGCCCCATCACATCCGTGACCCCCTCCACTCCTCCCCATCTCTGTAACCCCCTCCGGCCGCTACACCCCTCCTTGATTCTTCTACCCCTTTGACTGCTCCCTCCCATACCCTCTTGTTTACGCTTTAGAGGTACAGCGTGGAGACAGCTGGGTCCCACTGGGTCTGTGCTGACCAATGATCACCCTGCACATCAGCTCTATTCCACAAGCGAGGGACAAATGACAATTTACAGAAGCCAATTAACCAACAAACCTGTGGTGTGTGAGGAAACTGAAACACAAACAAACTCCGTACAGTCAGGATGAAACCTGGTCTCTGGCCTGTCAGGCAGCAACTCCGCTGCTCCACCCGGAGACTGATTCATGCTCTGTGAAGGGATGTCAGGGCAAGTTTCACTTCCTTGTAGGTTGTGCGCCTGTTAGTTGCTGTCACCTCTGCCACACTCACCCCGCTCCGAAGGTCACAAAGAGAACGTGCAAACTCCACACAGGCACCACAGAACCCAGGAAGGAAAAACTATTTCAGTCAGAGAGTTGTGAATCTGTGGAATTCTCTGCTTCAGAAGGCAGTGGAGGCCAATTCTCTGAATGCATTCAAGAGAGAGCGAGATAGAGCTCTTAATGATAGTAGAGTCAGGGGGTGTGGGGAGAGGGCAGGAACGGGGTACTGATTGAGAATGATCAGCCATGATCACATTGAATGGCGGTGCGTACAGGCTCGAAGGGCCGAATGGCCTCCTCCTGCACCTATTGTCTATTGTAACACCAGGATCGAAAGAGGTCGCTGGAGCTGTGAGGCAGTACCACTGTAGGGATGTAATGCTGAGGCTCTATAAGGCGCTGGTCAGGCCGCATTTGGAGTACTGCGAGCAATATTAGCAAATTTGCAGATGATACTAAGCTGGGGGGTAGTGTGAATTGTGAGGAAGATGCAATAAGGCTGCAGGGTGACTTGGACAGGTTGTGTGAGTGGGCGGATACATGGCAGATGCAGTTTAATGTAGATAAGTGTGAGGTTATTCACTTTGGAAGTAAGAATAGAAAGGCAGATTATTATCTGAATGGTGTCAAGTTAGGAGGAGGGGGAGTTCAACGAGATCTGGGTGTCCTAGTTCATCAGTCAATGAAAGGAAGCATGCAGGTACAGCAGGCAGTGAAGAAAGCCAATGGAATGTTGGCCTTCATAACAAGAGGAGTTGAGTATAGGAGCAAAGAGGTCCTTCTACAGTTGTACCGGGCCCTGGTGAGACCGCACCTGGAGTACTGTGTGCAGTTTTGGTCTCCAAATTTGAGGAAGGATATTCTTGCTATTGAGGGCGTGCAGCGTAGGTTCACTAGGTTAATTCCCGGAATGGCGGGACTGTCGTATGTTGAAAGGCTGGAGCGATTGGGCTTGTATACACTGGAATTTAGAAGGATGAGGGGGGATCTTATTGAAACATATAAGATAATTAGGGGATTGGACACATTAGAGGCAGGAAACATGTTTCCAATGTTGGGGGAGTCCAGAACAAGGGGCCACAGTTTAAGAATAAGGGGTAGGCCATTTAGAACGGAGATGAGGAAGAACTTTTTCAGTCAGAGAGTGGTGAAGGTGTGGAATTCTCTGCCTCAGAAGGCAGTGGAGGCCAGTTCGTTGGATGCTTTCAAGAGAGAGCTGGATAGAGCTCTTAAGGATAGCGGAGTGAGGGGGTATGGGGAGAAGGCAGGAACGGGGTACTGATTGAGAGTGATCAGCCATGATCGCATTGAATGGCGGTGCTGGCTCGAAGGGCTGAATGGCCTGCTCCTGCACCTATTGTCTAATATTGGGCCCCATATCTGGGGAAGGATGTGCTGGCTCTAGAGAGGGTCAAGAGGAGGTTTACAAGAACCATCCCAGGAACGAGTGGGTTAACATATGATGAGCATTTGACGGCACTGGGCCTGTACTCGCTGGAGTTTAGAAGGATGAGGGGGGGACCTCATTGAAAGGTACCAAATAGTGAAAGGCCTGGGTAGAGTGGATGTGGAGAGGATGTTTCCACTAGTGGAAGAGTCTAGGACGAAAGGTCAGAGCCTCAGTATTAAAGGACGGGGTCAGGCAGCATTTCTGGAGAACATGGATAGATGACATTTTGGGTCCATGGTAAGACCATCTTTTAGTTTAGGAAGGAACTGCAGACGCTGGTTTACACCGAAGCCAGACACAAACTGCTGGAGTAACCCACCAGGACAGGCAGCATAGCTGGATAGAAGGAAAAGGTAACGTTTTTTGGTCCAGACCCTTCTTCAGACAGTTGTTTAGAGATACAGCATGGAAACAGGTCCTTTGTCCACCGAGTCTACGCCGATCATCAATCACCCATTCACACTAAGAAAAGGCAAAGGAAGGATTCTGACCTGAAATGTTCTCCACAGGTGCTGCCTCACCCACTGAGTCTCTCCAGCACTTTGTATCTGTCTTTGATTACGTTGGCTGCTCTTCCGAGGCAGCGTGAAGTGTAGATGGAGTCGATGGTGGGGAGTCTGGTCTACGTGATGGACTGAGATCCATCTACAACTCTCTGTAATTCCTTGTGGTCTTGGGCAGAGCTGTTCCCAAACCAAGCTGTGACGTACCCTGTCAGGATGCTTTCTATGGTTCACCTATAGACATTGGCAAGTCTTTGAAGGCATTCTGAACTTTCTTGGTCCTTATAGTCAGTCAAAGAGCGTGGAAACAGGCCTAACCTGCCCACACCAACCAACATGCCCCATCTGAGGAAGTAGGGGCATTGGTGTGTTGATGGAGTTGAGGGTGGGGAGTGTGGTTTGTGTGATGGACTGGGTGGGAGGTTTGGTCTGTGTGATGAGCTGGGAGCAGTCTGATCTGGGTGATGCACTGGTTGGGATGACTTGTCTGTGTGATGAATCATAGAGTGATACAGCATGGAAACAGGCCCTTCGGCCCAACTTGCCCACACCAGCCAACATGTCCCAGCTACACTAGTCCCACCTGCCTGTGCTTGGTCCATATCCCTCCAAACCTGTCCAATACACGTACCTGTGCAACTATTTCTTAAATGTTGGGATTGTCCCAGCCTCAACTACCTCCTCCGGCAGCTCATTCCATACACCCACCACCCTTTGTGGGAAAAAGTTACCCCTCAGATTCCTATTAAATCTTTTCCCCTTCACCTTGAACCCATGTCCTCTGGTCCTCGATTTCCCTACTCTGGGCAAGAGACTCTATGCATCTACCCGATCTATTCCTCTCATGATTTTATACACCTCTATAAGGTCACCCCTTATCCTCCTGCACTCCAAGGAGTAGAGTCACAGCCTGCACAACCTCTCCCTGTAGCTCAGACCTTCTAGTCCTGGCAGCATCCTGGTAAACCCTCTAGTTCTGGCAACCTCCTGAATGCTGATAAGTGTGAGGTGCTGCATTTTGGTAGGACAAATCAAAATAGGACGTACAGGGTAAATGGTAGGGAATTGAGGAATGCAGTGGAACAGAGGGATCTGGGAATAACTGTGCATTGTTCCCTGAAGGTGGAATCTCATGTGGATAGGGTGGTGAAGAAGGCGTTTGGTATGCTTGCCTTTATAAATCAGAGCATCGAGTATAGAAGTTGGGATGTAATGTTGAAATTGTACAGGGCATTGGTGAGGCCAAATCTGGAATATGGTGTGCAGTTCTGGTCGCCAAATTATAGGAAGGATGTCGACAAAATGGAGAGGGTACAGAGGAGATTTACTAGAATGTTGCCTGGGTTTCAGCACTTAGGCTACAGAGAGAGGTTGAACAGGTTGGGTCTTTATTCTTTGGAGCGTAGAAGGTTGAGGGGGGACTTGATAGAGGTTTTTAAAATTTTGAGAGGGACGGACAGAGTTGACGTGGGTAGGCTTTTCCCTTTGAGAGTGGGGAAGATTCCAACAAGGGGACATAGCTTCAGAATTGAGGGACAAAGGTTTAGGGGTAACATGAGGGGGAACTTCTTTACTCAGAGGGTTGTGGCTGTATGGAATGGGCTTCCGGTGGAAGTGGTGGAGGCTGGCTCGATTTTATTATTTAAGAGTAAATTGGATAGGTATATGGATAGGAGGGGATTGGAGGGTTATGGTCTGAGTGCAGGTAGATGAGACTAGGTCAGGGAGAATGGTCGGCGTGGACTGGTAGGGCTGGACAGGCCTGTTTCCATGCTGTAGTTGTTATATGTTATATGTTATATGTTACACCCCCTAGTCCTGGTAACATCCTGGTAAGCTAGTGCTGGCAACATCCTCGTGTTGGACTGATTGGGAGCTCTGCTCTGCGTGCTGGACTGACGTGTGCAGTAAGAGACGTGGTAAGATTTGTCGACGTTGTATCTTTATTTCCGACCCTCATGCTTTTCACAGACGCACGGAGACGACAGATCGTGGGATGGCACTCCCGTCGGTGGCTAGCATGCACGGCGATCGCCCCATTGCACCAAGCACCCGCCTCCCCGACACGTGTAAGAGCGAGACGCGGCACGACGCGGCCACCCTCTCCCCCCCACTGCCCCCCCTCACACCGCACCATCCCGCGCTTCACAAGACAGGGTCCGCTCACAGGCTGAGTGACCGATTCCAGATCGCCAGACCGCCAGGGGGCGACTGACCCGTCCACTCTCCAGGGAGAGCAGTAGCCGACCAGACAACTCACAGGAAACTGCCCGACGGTGATCGCGATTCAGGCAACGAAGACCGATGACTCTGGAACACGTACCGGTTCAGAACGGGACATGAGCCCTCACCCCCGGCCTAACACCATCAGAACAACAGTGACGAGGGGGAGGAAAGGGGCACACCGTGGCACACCCAAAAAACAGGGTAGTGCCGCCCAGTCTGCTCACTCCCATGAGGGGTTCGAAGATCCCTCCTTCCGCCGAATCACCCAGACACTGAGGTGGGGGAGAGGCAAGATCCAGACTCGACGCCCCCCCCCGGCAGCCCTGACCCACCAGCTCCCAGACGGTGTGGCATGCTCACAACAGACACAGATAGACAGGAAGAGACCGAGTGGTTTACAAACACTGTTGTTTGTTCGGACATGCAGTGCTGTGCCTTGGCTTTGCGGGAAGGGGAATCTCCCCGGGTCCACTGGCTCGCGAGCCGGCCCCGCTCCTAGCCCACCCGACTGGCGGTGACGGCCGCCCGCAGCTCGGTCTCGTTCACCAGCCGCAGCTTCTGCAGGGCCTCCACCAGCTGTTCCTTGGCGTTGCCGATGAAGGTGTTGGTAAGGAAGGCCGGCAGTCCCCCGAAGCCGTCCCGCAGAGTGTAGAGGGGCACCCGGATCACCCCCAGGACCTGTGGGCACACGCAGCAAAGGTAGAGCGGGATGAGGGCCAGCTGGTGAAGGGTAGGGGAGGGGGGTGAGGGATGGTCAGACAGCAGCCAGGTCTGGAGAGGCACGGCTCCAGAGATCCGGATTCCATCCCCTTCTCTGGCGCTGACTGTGTGGAGTTTGCATGTTCTCCCTCCCCCCCGCACGCTCTGTGTCCTTGGAGCATTGTGTTCAGTTTTGTCCGCCCTGCGGTAGGAAGGGTGTCATAGAGTCACACAGCATGGAAACAGGCCCTTCGGCCCAACTTGCCCATGCCGACCAGGATGCTCCTTCTACAATACAATACAATATATCTTTATTGTCATTGTACAGGGGTACAACGAGATTGGGAATGCACCTCCCATACCCTCCCTCCCACTAGTCCCCCCCGTACAGACAGCACCCGCAGTCAGGATCGAACTTGGGCCTGTGGCGATGTAGGGCAGCAACTCTACCGCTACGCTACTGTGCCGCCTTAGACTCACACATATAGACTAGCTTAGTGGGGCGGCATGGACAAGTTGGGCCGAAGGGCCTGTTTCCATGCTGTACCTCTCTAAATGGTAGCCTGCCCATGCAGAAATTAATTCAACACTCACCTCAGAGAGATGCTGCTACTCTACTTATGACCTTGAAGCATTGCTGGTGGGTTGGAAGATTCAGATACAATGTACGCCGGGATGCCTTCCTATATCTGCACCCATCTAAAAATATTCCTCCCCCGAGCCCACTGTGACTCAGTGGAGCTGCAGTGTGAAGCATGTGATACAGAAGACTGCAGTGTGAATCACCCACCAACACATTTCCACTCACCCGAGTGATGGGTAAATGCCGCGACAGAGGGACAAACCGCAGCATCGTGACAAAGACAATCACAAAGACAATCTGAAGAAGGGTCTCGACCCGAAACGTCACCCATTCCTTCTCTCCAGAGACGTTGCCTGTCTTCCTGAGTTACTCCAGTGTTTTCTTAAGGTCGTATAAGTGATAGTAGAATTAGGCCATTTGGCCCATCAAGTCTTCTCCTCCATTCAATCATGGCTAATCCATCTCTCCCTCTAACCCCATTCTCCTGCCTTCTCCCCATAACCCGACACCCGTACTAATCTATCTAACTGCCCTAAAAATATCCACTGACGGCCTCCACAGCCGACTGTGACAAAGAATCCCACAAATTCACCACCCTCTGACTAAAGAAATTCCACCTCAACTCCTTCTTAAAGCAAGGTCCTTTAATTCTGAGGCTGTGCCCTCTGGTCCTAGACTCTCCCACTAGTGGAAATATCCTCTCTACATCCACTCTATCCAGGCCGCTCACTATTTGGTATGTTTCAATGAGGTCCCCCCACATTCTTCTAAACTTCAGCGAGTACAGGCCCAGTGCCGACAAACGCTCATCATATGTTAACCCATGTCTCGTGTTCATATCTTGACCTGAAACGTCACCCATTCCGTCTCTCCAGAGATGCTGTCTGACCCGCTGAGTTACACCAGTATTTTGTCTACATTCGATGAAAATCAGCATCTGCAGTTCCTTCATACACATCACAGCCCAACACTTTGCTGTTTACAGGGTGCAGGGTGGGATCTTCAGCCTCGCCAGCTCTCTCAAGGAATTGCAGTTGCTGGTTTACAGAAAGAGACACGAAGTGCTGGAGTAACTCGGCAGGTAAGGCAGCATCTCAGGAGAATGTGGACAGGTGACGTTTCAGGTTTAGTTTAGAGATGCAGCGTGGAAACAGGCCCCGTGACCCACCGAGTCAGCGCCGACCAGCGATCACCTCGTACACTAGCACTATCCTGCACACTGAGGACAAATTATAATCTTTACCAAAGCCAATTAACCTACAAACCCGCACATCTTTAGAGTGTGGGGGCAAACCGGAGCACCTGGAGAAAACCCACATGGTCACGGGGAGAACGTCCAAACTCCGTATGGACAGCACCCGTAGTCTGGATCAAATCCGGGTCTCTGGCGCTGTAATGCAGCAACTCTACCATTGCGCCAACATGCCGCCCCTCAGTCTGAATAAGAGTCCCGACTCAAAATGTCACTGATCCCTATTCTCCAGAGATGCTGCCTGGCCCACTGAGTTACTCCAGCACTTTAAGACTTTTATCTTCTCAGAGTTCCTGGACATTTCCCAATTCCTGTGTTGAGAGCTGGGGATTGCAAGTCTCAGATTACGGAATTTCCCATATTTGTAACCTCCAGATTAATGCCGACCCAGCTTGGTTCTCACGTTTCATTCTTTCAGCTCCAGTGGTCTTCCGAAGCCTGAGATTCCAGATAGTAGATCACCCCTCACCTTGTGCTCCCAAGCTTCACTGAAGCTTGGTACGGCCAAACCTCAATGTTCAAACACCTCGATATTGAACATATCCCCACCCCCTCAGTCCATAACACTTCTGGACCCCATCTCCTTAGACCCCTCCAGTCCCTAGACACCCTTCCACTCCAGCCCCTACACCCCTCCCCGTCCCTGTAACGCCCTCTGGCCCCTACACCCCTCCCCGTCTCCGTAACCCCCTGCCTCCGGCCCCCACACCCCTCCCCATCTGTAACCCCCCTCCCCTCTACATCCCTCCCAGTCTCTGTATTCCCCCTCCAGCCCCTACATTTCTCCCCGTCCCTGTAACCTTCTCTGACGCTGTAAGCCCTGCCTCTGTAGTGTCTCTCGTGTCTGTCATACGCGTTTCTAACACCCCTTGAGGCACTGAGTCGGGGATGAGAGTGCTGGTGGTGTGTGTGTGTGTTCGCTCTGCCTTACCTCCCGCCCGTGGTCCTTGGCCTGCACAGAGCACGCCTCCACCTTGCGCAGCTCCTCCAGGGAGATCCTCTTGGTGTAGAAGTGGGCTACCACCTTCTGGGGCAGCGCCTCGGTGGCATGGGAGCTGGCGTAGTCGGCCTCCACGATGCGCAGCCCCTTGCCGTCACAGCCCAGCTCCTCGCACAGCTCCCGGTTCAGCCCCTCCTCCAGGGTGCCATCCCGCGGATCCATGAAACCGCCCGGGAAACCGATCTTCCCATCGAACCGCATCTGCATCTGAGGAGGGGAGGAGCAGGGGGTATCTTACTGCTGGGTCTCGGGGCTAGAGGAACCTATTCCTTGTGTTTAGTTTAGTTTAGTTTAGTTTAAGATACAGCGCGGAAACAGGCCCTTCGGCCTACTGAATCCACACCAGCCAGTGATCCCTGCACACTAACACTATCCTACACAAACAAGGGACAATTTTACACATACACCAAGACAATTAACCAACATACCTGTACATCTTTGGAGTGTGGGAGGAAACCGAAGATAGAAACATAGAAAAAAAGGTGCAGGAGTAGGCCATTCAGCCCTTCGAGCCAGCACCGCCTTTCAATATGATCATGACCGCAGTATTTACCCCGACCCCAGTATTTACCTCGACCCCAGTATTTACCCGACCCCAGTATTTACCCCCATGACCCCAGTATTTACCCCCTGACCCCCGTATTTACCTCATGACCCCAGTATTTACCCCCTGACCCTGGGTATTTACCCCATGACCCCAGTATTTACCCCTGACCACGGCATTTACCCAATGAACTCAACATTTACTTCATGAATGCGGGTATTTACCCACTGACCCCGGGTACTTACCCCCTGACCTCAGTATTTACCTCATGACCCCAGTATTTACCTCATGAACTCAATATTTACCCCAGACCCCGGGTATTTACCCCAGACCCCGGGTATTTACCCCAGACCCCGGGTATTTACCCCAGACCCCGGGTATTTACCCTAGACCCCAGCAATTACCCCTCGACCCTGGGTATTTACCTCATGACCCCGGGTATTTACCCCAGACCCCGGGTATTTACCCCAGACCCCGGGTATTTACCCCAGACCCCAGTATTTACCCCATGACCCCAGTAATTACCCCTCGACCCTGGGTATTTACCTCATGACCCCGGGTATTTACCCCATACCCTGGGTATTTACCCCAGTTATACCCCGGGTATTTACCCCAGTTATACCCCGGGTATTTACCCCAGTTATACCCCGGGTATTTACCCGTCTGACCCCGGGTATTTACCCCAGTTATACCCCGGGTATTTACCCCAGTTATACCCCGGGTATTTACCCCAGTTATACCCCGGGTATTTACCCGTCTGACCCCGGGTATTTACCCCAGTTATACCCCGGGTATTTACCCCAGTCAGACCCCGGGTATTTACCCCAGTCAGACCCCGGGTATTTACCCCAGTCAGACCCCGGGTATTTACCCCAGTCAGACCCCGGGTATTTACCCCAGTTATACCCCGGGTATTTACCCCAGTCAGACCCCGGGTATTTACCCCAGTTATACCCCGGGTATTTACCCCAGTTATACCCCGGGTATTTACCCCAGTTATACCCCGGGTATTTACCCCAGTTATACCCCGGGTATTTACCCCAGTTATACCCCGGGTATTTACCCCAGTTATACCCCGGGTATTTACCCCAGTTATACCCCGGGTATTTACCCCAGTTATACCCCGGGTATTTACCCCAGTCAGACCCCGGGTATTTACCCCAGTCATACCCCGGGTATTTACCCCAGTCATACCCCGGGTATTTACCCCAGTCAGACCCCGGGTATTTACCCCAGTTATACCCCGGGTATTTACCCCAGTTATACCCCGGGTATTTACCCCAGTCAGACCCCGGGTATTTACCCCAGTTATACCCCGGGTATTTACCCCAGTTATACCCCGGGTATTTACCCCAGTTATACCCCGGGTATTTACCCCAGTTATACCCCGGGTATTTACCCCAGTTATACCCCGGGTATTTACCCCAGTTATACCCCGGGTATTTACCCCAGTTATACCCCGGGTATTTACCCCAGTTATACCCCGGGTATTTACCCCAGTTATACCCCGGGTATTTACCCCAGTCAGACCCCGGGTATTTACCCCAGTTATACCCCGGGTATTTACCCCAGTCAGACCCCGGGTATTTACCCCAGTTATACCCCGGGTATTTACCCCAGTCAGACCCCGGGTATTTACCCCAGTTATACCCCGGGTATTTACCCCAGTCAGACCCCGGGTATTTACCCCAGTTATACCCCGGGTATTTACCCCAGTTATACCCCGGGTATTTACCCCAGTCAGACCCCGGGTATTTACCCCAGTTATACCCCGGGTATTTACCCCAGTTATACCCCGGGTATTTACCCCAGTCAGACCCCGGGTATTTACCCCAGTTATACCCCGGGTATTTACCCCAGTTATACCCCGGGTATTTACCCCAGACCCCGGGTATTTACCCCAGACCCCGGGTATTTACCCCAGTTATACCCCGGGTATTTACCCCAGTTATACCCCGGGTATTTACCCCAGTTATACCCCGGGTATTTACCCCAGTCAGACCCCGGGTATTTACCCCAGTCTGACCCCGGGTATTTACCCCAGTTATACCCCGGGTATTTACCCCAGTTATACCCCGGGTATTTACCCCAGTTATACCCCGGGTATTTACCCCAGTTATACCCCGGGTATTTACCCCAGTTATACCCCGGGTATTTACCCCAGTTATACCCCGGGTATTTACCCCAGTTATACCCCGGGTATTTACCCCAGTTATACCCCGGGTATTTACCCCAGTCAGACCCCGGGTATTTACCCCAGTCAGACCCCGGGTATTTACCCCAGTTATACCCCGGGTATTTACCCCAGTTATACCCCGGGTATTTACCCCAGTTATACCCCGGGTATTTACCCCAGTCAGACCCCGGGTATTTACCCCAGTTATACCCCGGGTATTTACCCCAGTTATACCCCGGGTATTTACCCCAGTCAGACCCCGGGTATTTACCCCAGTTATACCCCGGGTATTTACCCCAGTTATACCCCGGGTATTTACCCCAGTCAGACCCCGGGTATTTACCCCAGTCAGACCCCGGGTATTTACCCCAGTCAGACCCCGGGTATTTACCCCAGTTATACCCCGGGTATTTACCCCAGTCAGACCCCGGGTATTTACCCCAGTTATACCCCGGGTATTTACCCCAGTTATACCCCGGGTATTTACCCCAGTTATACCCCGGGTATTTACCCCAGTTATACCCCGGGTATTTACCCCAGTCAGACCCCGGGTATTTACCCCAGTTATACCCCGGGTATTTACCCCAGTTATACCCCGGGTATTTACCCCAGTCTGACCCCGGGTATTTACCCCAGTTATACCCCGGGTATTTACCCCAGTTATACCCCGGGTATTTACCCCAGTTATACCCCGGGTATTTACCCCAGTTATACCCCGGGTATTTACCCCAGTTATACCCCGGGTATTTACCCCAGTTATACCCCGGGTATTTACCCCAGTCAGACCCCGGGTATTTACCCCAGTTATACCCCGGGTATTTACCCCAGTTATACCCCGGGTATTTACCCCAGTTATACCCCGGGTATTTACCCCAGTTATACCCCGGGTATTTACCCCAGTTATACCCCGGGTATTTACCCCAGTTATACCCCGGGTATTTACCCCAGTTATACCCCGGGTATTTACCCCAGTTATACCCCGGGTATTTACCCCAGTCAGACCCCGGGTATTTACCCCAGTTATACCCCGGGTATTTACCCCAGTTATACCCCGGGTATTTACCCCAGTTATACCCCGGGTATTTACCCCAGTTATACCCCGGGTATTTACCCCAGTTATACCCCGGGTATTTACCCCAGTTATACCCCGGGTATTTACCCCAGTCTGACCCCGGGTATTTACCCCAGTTATACCCCGGGTATTTACCCCAGTCAGACCCCGGGTATTTACCCCAGTTATACCCCGGGTATTTACCCCAGTTATACCCCGGGTATTTACCCCAGACCCCGGGTATTTACCCCAGTTATACCCCGGGTATTTACCCCAGTTATACCCCGGGTATTTACCCCAGTTATACCCCGGGTATTTACCCCAGTTATACCCCGGGTATTTACCCCAGTCAGACCCCGGGTATTTACCCCAGTCATACCCCGGGTATTTACCCCAGTTATACCCCGGGTATTTACCCCAGTCAGACCCCGGGTATTTACCCCAGTTATACCCCGGGTATTTACCCCAGTTATACCCCGGGTATTTACCCCAGTTATACCCCGGGTATTTACCCCAGTTATACCCCGGGTATTTACCCCAGTTATACCCCGGGTATTTACCCCAGTCAGACCCCGGGTATTTACCCCAGTTATACCCCGGGTATTTACCCCAGTTATACCCCGGGTATTTACCCCAGTTATACCCCGGGTATTTACCCCAGTTATACCCCGGGTATTTACCCCAGTTATACCCCGGGTATTTACCCCAGTTATACCCCGGGTATTTACCCCAGTTATACCCCGGGTATTTACCCCAGTTATACCCCGGGTATTTACCCCAGTCAGACCCCGGGTATTTACCCCAGTTATACCCCGGGTATTTACCCCAGTTATACCCCGGGTATTTACCCCAGTTATACCCCGGGTATTTACCCCAGTTATACCCCGGGTATTTACCCCAGTTATACCCCGGGTATTTACCCCAGTTATACCCCGGGTATTTACCCCAGTCTGACCCCGGGTATTTACCCCAGTTATACCCCGGGTATTTACCCCAGTTATACCCCGGGTATTTACCCCAGTTATACCCCGGGTATTTACCCCAGTTATACCCCGGGTATTTACCCCAGTTATACCCCGGGTATTTACCCCAGTTATACCCCGGGTATTTACCCCAGTTATACCCCGGGTATTTACCCCAGTTATACCCCGGGTATTTACCCCAGTTATACCCCGGGTATTTACCCCAGTCAGACCCCGGGTATTTACCCCAGTCAGACCCCGGGTATTTACCCCAGTTATACCCCGGGTATTTACCCCAGTTATACCCCGGGTATTTACCCCAGTCAGACCCCGGGTATTTACCCCAGTCAGACCCCGGGTATTTACCCCAGTCAGACCCCGGGTATTTACCCCAGTTATACCCCGGGTATTTACCCCAGTTATACCCCGGGTATTTACCCCAGTTATACCCCGGGTATTTACCCCAGTCAGACCCCGGGTATTTACCCCAGTTATACCCCGGGTATTTACCCCAGTTATACCCCGGGTATTTACCCCAGTCAGACCCCGGGTATTTACCCCAGTTATACCCCGGGTATTTACCCCAGTTATACCCCGGGTATTTACCCCAGTTATACCCCGGGTATTTACCCCAGTTATACCCCGGGTATTTACCCCAGTCAGACCCCGGGTATTTACCCCAGTTATACCCCGGGTATTTACCCCAGTCAGACCCCGGGTATTTACCCCAGTTATACCCCGGGTATTTACCCCAGTCAGACCCCGGGTATTTACCCCAGTTATACCCCGGGTATTTACCCCAGTTATACCCCGGGTATTTACCCCAGTCAGACCCCGGGTATTTACCCCAGTTATACCCCGGGTATTTACCCCAGTTATACCCCGGGTATTTACCCCAGTTATACCCCGGGTATTTACCCCAGTTATACCCCGGGTATTTACCCCAGTTATACCCCGGGTATTTACCCCAGTCAGACCCCGGGTATTTACCCCAGTTATACCCCGGGTATTTACCCCAGTTATACCCCGGGTATTTACCCCAGTCATACCCCGGGTATTTACCCCAGTTATACCCCGGGTATTTACCCCAGTCATACCCCGGGTATTTACCCCAGTTATACCCCGGGTATTTACCCCAGTTATACCCCGGGTATTTACCCCAGTCAGACCCCGGGTATTTACCCCAGTTATACCCCGGGTATTTACCCCAGTTATACCCCGGGTATTTACCCCAGTTATACCCCGGGTATTTACCCCAGTTATACCCCGGGTATTTACCCCAGTTATACCCCGGGTATTTACCCCAGTTATACCCCGGGTATTTACCCCAGTTATACCCCGGGTATTTACCCCAGTTATACCCCGGGTATTTACCCCAGTTATACCCCGGGTATTTACCCCAGTCAGACCCCGGGTATTTACCCCAGTTATACCCCGGGTATTTACCCCAGTTATACCCCGGGTATTTACCCCAGTTATACCCCGGGTATTTACCCCAGTTATACCCCGGGTATTTACCCCAGTTATACCCCGGGTATTTACCCCAGTTATACCCCGGGTATTTACCCCAGTTATACCCCGGGTATTTACCCCAGTTATACCCCGGGTATTTACCCCAGTTATACCCCGGGTATTTACCCCAGTTATACCCCGGGTATTTACCCCAGTTATACCCCGGGTATTTACCCCAGTCATACCCCGGGTATTTACCCCAGTTATACCCCGGGTATTTACCCCAGTTATACCCCGGGTATTTACCCCAGTTATACCCCGGGTATTTACCCCAGTTATACCCCGGGTATTTACCCCAGTTATACCCCGGGTATTTACCCCAGTCAGACCCCGGGTATTTACCCCAGTTATACCCCGGGTATTTACCCCAGTTATACCCCGGGTATTTACCCCAGTTATACCCCGGGTATTTACCCACCAGCACGGCGTATCGCAGGGGCATTTTGCCGAAGAGTTTCCCGGGCTCCGCCGCGTACAGCATGGCGTGGCTGGCGTGCTTGTAGCCGGCCAGGGCGCGGGAGTCGTGCCGGGACACGGTCCGGTAGCCGGGCTCCGCCGCCATCGTCCCCTCCTCCTCCTCCTCCTCCTTCTTCTCCTCGACGCCGCCCGGCGTCCGTTAGTCCGCGCGACCGTTGCTTCTTCCCGCCTCCGCGCAGCCGGCTCCAGCAGCCAATCAGCGGCCGTCCTGCCGCCCTCGGCAACCGCCTGGCAACGGTGCCGCCAATCAGCAGCTCTCTTTCAGGCCCACTTGGTTAGTCAGCGAGCGCCTGGCAACGGCGCCGCCAATCAGCAGCTCCCGTTCAGGCCCACGTGGTTAGTCAGCGAGCGCCTGGCAACGGCGCCGCCAATTATCAGCCTCCGTCCAGGCCCACGTGGGTGGTTAGTCAGCGAGCGCCAAGCAGCGGGGCCGCCAAATCAACGACCGTCCGCTCGCCCTCGGCAACCGCCCGACAACGGTGCCGCCAATCAGCAGCTCCCTATCAGGCCCACGTGGTTCGACAGCGAGCGCCTGGCAACGGCGCCGCCAATCAGCAGCCTCCGTTCAGGCCCACGTGGGTGGTTAGTCAGCCAGCGCCTGGCAACAGCGCCGCCAATCAACGGCTGCCCTCTCGTCTCAGTAACCGCATGACCAATCAGCAGCTACCTGTCAGACTCACGTGGCCTGTCAGCAACTGCCAAGCCCCGCCCTCGGCCGCCGCCTGGCAACGGCGCCGCCAATCAGCGGGCGCTCTCTCGGCCACAGCAACCGCCTAGCAACCGCACAGCCAATCATCGGCCGCGCTGTCGGCCTCAGCAACCGCGCCGCCAATCAGCAGCTAGCCGTCAGGTCCGCGTGGCTTGTCAGCAACCGCCTGGCAACCGCGCCGCCAATCAGCGGCAAGGGACGCCTCCGGGGCTCCAATGTCAAAACACTAAACTCCTGTAGATGCCGAGATTCTGAAATAAAATCCGAGCCCAAGGACCCTTTTAGTTTAGCTCAGAGATACAACACGGAAACAGGCCCTTTGGCCCATGGAGTCCATGCCGACCATTAACACTATCCTAAACACATACACACGGGACAATTTACATTTAAACCAAGTCGATTAACCCACAAACTTTGGAGTGTGGGAGGAAACGGAAGATCTCGGAGAACGTACAAACTCCGTACAGACAGCACCCGTAGTCGGGATCGAACCCGGGTCTCCGGCGCTGCAAGGCAGCAACTTTACCGCTGCGCCACCGTGCAGCCCTTCTACATCCTAAAGAACTGACCATCTCCATCCCAAACACCTGATCATTTACATCCCAAATACTTGACCATGTACGTCCCAAATACTTGACCATCTCCAACCCAAATACATGACCATCTCCATTCCAAATACTGCACCATCTACATCCCAAATACTTGACCATCTCCATCCAAAACACCTGATCATCTACAGGCGCTCCTCAACTTACGATGGGGTTGCGTTCCGAGAAACCTATCGCAAACCGAGAATATCGTAAGTCGAAGCATCGTAAGTCGGGGAGCACCTGTACTTCCATCTCCACCCCATTGCGTGTATTGTGTACAGTTCTGGTCGCCCCATTACAGGAAGGATGGTGAGCCTTTGGAGAGGGTGCAGAAGAGGCTTACCAGAATGCTGCTTCGACTAGAGGGTATAAGCTAAAGGGAGAGTTTGGACAAACCAAGATTATTTTCTGAGGCTGAGGGGAGAGGCGCTGATATAAGCCAAGGGCGGTGAATCTGTGGAATTCTTCGCCACGGAAGGCTGTGGAGGCCAAGTCAGTGGATATTTTTAAGGCAGAGATAGATAGATAGATTCTCGATTAGTGCAAATGTCAGAGGTTATGGGGAGAAGGCAGGAGAATGGGGTTAGGAGGGAGAGACAGATCAACCATGATTGAATGGGCCAAATGGCCTAATTCTACTATTACTTATAACCTAATAAAAACCTGAGAAAGGTCACCCATTCCTTCTCTCCAGAAATGACAATAGACAATAGGTGCAGGAGGAGGCCATTTGGCCCTTCGAGCCTGTACGCACCGCCATTCAATGTGATCATGGCTGATTAAAAGTACCATTAGCAAATTTGCAGATGATACTAAGTTGGGGGGTAGTGTGAATTGTGAGGAAGATGCAATAAGGCTGCAGGGTGACCTGGACAGGTTGTGTGAGTGGGCGGATACATGGCAGATGCAGTTTAATGTAGATAAGTGTGAGGTTATTCACTTTGGAAGTAAGAATAGAAAGGCAGATTATTATCTGAATGGTGTCAAGTTAGGAGGAGGGGGAGTTCAACGAGATCTGGGTGTCCTAGTGCATCAGTCAATGAAAGGAAGCATGCAGGTTCAGCAGGCAGTGAAGAAAGCCAATGGAATGTTGGCCTTCGTAACAAGAGGAGTTGAGTATAGGAGCAAAGAGGTCCTTCTACAGTTGTACCGGGCCCTGGTGAGACCGCACCTGGAGTACTGTGTGCAGTTTTGGTCTCCAAATTTGAGGAAGGATATTCTTGCTATGGAGGGCGTGCAGCGTAGGTTCACTAGATTAATTCCCGGAATGGCGGGACTGTCGTATGTTGAAAGGCTGGAGCGATTGGGCTTGTATACACTGGAATTTAGAAGGATGAGGGGGGGATCTTATTGAAACATATAAGATAATTAGGGGATTGGACACATTAGAGGCAGATAACATGTTCCCAATGTTGGGGGAGTCCAGAACAAGGGGCCACAGTTTGAGAATAAGGGGTAGGCCATTTAGAACGGAGATGAGGAAGAACTTTTTCAGTCAGAGGGTGGTGAAGGTGTGGAATTCTCTGCCTCAGAAGGCAGTGGAGGCCAGTTCGTTGGATGCTTTCAAGAGAGAGCTGGATAGAGCTCTTAAGGATAGCGGAGTGAGGGGGTATGGGGAGAAGGCAGGAACGGGGTACTGATTGATAGTGATCAGCCATGATCGCATTGAATGGCGGTGCTGGCTCGAAGGGCTGAATGGCCTACTCCTGCACCTATTGTCTATTGTCTATTGTCATTCTCAATCAGTACCCCGTTCCTGCCTTCTCCCCATACCCCTGACTCCGCTATCCTTAAGAACTCTATCTAGCTGCCTAAATGCTGCCTGTCTCGCTGAGTTTCTCCAGCTTTTTGTGTCTACCACCAGCAAACCAAATGTCTTTTATTGAGGATTTTCATCAAGTGCAGTTTCTTTTTGATTCTCAAGAAACCAAATGTTACGACCAATGAAGTTGTGATTCTGAATATCCCTCTGCTCTAATCACCAAGCTTGCAGCGGCCCTGGGGCTCTGAGAAAGCCATGATTCAGCAACACATCGCCTTCCCAATGTACCTGGAGAACTGGCAGCTGAAGCCTGATTGTACAGCAATCTTATTTTGGAAGAAGGAAGTAGAAGCAGACTGACTGTATCAGCAGACATTCTGTTGTCAGGGCCAATGTCTCTTTCTGAAGGCAAAGGTTGCCAATTCGTGGATGAATCAAGTCTTTACCCAGCGTCGGGCAATCGATAACCAGAGGGCACAGCTTTAAGGTGGGGGTGAAATAAGTTTAATAGGAACTATTATGAGGGGCAACTTATTCCACACAGAAGGTGGTG
Organism: Rhinoraja longicauda; assembly: GCF_053455715.1. NCBI lineage: Eukaryota > Metazoa > Chordata > Chondrichthyes > Rajiformes > Arhynchobatidae > Rhinoraja > Rhinoraja longicauda. Next base: position 6,958,153 of record NC_135991.1, on the reverse strand, counting down.
GGTGTATGTAACGAACTGCCAGAGGAGGTGATTGAGGCAGGGACTATCACAACGTTTAAAAAACATTTGGACAGGTACATGGATAGGACAGGTTCAGAGGGATGTGGGCCAAACACAGGCAGGTGGGACCAGTATAGATGGGGCATGTTGGTCGGTGTGGGCAAGTTGGGCTGAAGGGCCTGTTTCCACGCTGTATCACTCTATGAATAAGGGAATAATGGAATAGACATGTCTTGTTGATCTTCAGCTGTGAGGAATTTTTTGTCAACCTACAGTCCCGCACGTCCTTGGGATGTGTGAGATCCGGAGCGCCCAGAAAAAACGCAGGCGGTCACAGGGGGAACGTGCAAACTCCACACATAGACAGACAGACAGTCAGCACCCGAGGTCGGGGTTGAACCCGGGTCCCTGGCGCTGCGCCACCCAGGGAATGTGGAAGTCGAGATGTAGACGGCAACACAGGCTCTTTCAATATCGTTTATTCAGCATTCACGCCGTCCCTGCCCGGGCGGGGCAACAGGGGCCAAGATCGACAGCCTCGCTCTGTTGGTGGCAGTTCCCTCCCACCTCCGCACTGCCCCATGGCATGGGGGGGGGGTGTGGGCAAGGGCCCCTCGCATTGCTGGGGTGAGGGGCGATGGAGGGTCCACAACCCCACACTGACTGGGAAGGGGCTGCCCCAGCATGGAATGGAGAGGGGGGGGGGGGGGGAGAGAAGGGAGCAGAGGGGAAGGGGTTTGGGGATGGTGAGGGGAGAGGCAGTGGGTGTACGAGGTCTCTCTGGGGTGGAGGGGGAGGTGGAGGTACGAGGTCTCTCTCAGAGGGAGGGTGGTGAGGGGGAAGGGGCTGTACGAGGTCTCTCTGGGGTGGAGGGGACTGTACGAGGTCTCTCTGGTATGGAGGGTGGTGAGGGGGCAGTAGGGGGCTTGTCCCCGCCAGCCGGCGGCCCGCGTTACGAAGCAGAGTCCGAGGTTTCCGAGCTGTCCTTCACGTCTGTGCTCTCCGTTGCCTCACTGACCTCGCTCACGTCCTTGCTGTCGCCGCTGTCCTCCGCTCCGTCCCGGCCTCTCCCCGTCACCGTGGCCGTGACCGTCACCGCACTCCCCCCGCCACCGACCTCGCCCACGCCGCCACCCCCGCCCGGGCACTTGTCGTCACGGCAGCAGTCAGAGAAGTGGTTGGATCGGTGGTGGGGCCGGTGGTCCAGCGGTCCCAGCGGTCCCAGCGGTCCCAGCGGCGGCGGCCGCAGCAGCAGCAGACGGTCGCGGACATCCGCTTGCTTCCGGAACTGGAGGGCAAGGGGTTAGACTTTAGAGACACAGCGCGGAAACAGGCCCTTCCCCACCGAGTGCACACCGACCAGCGATCCCCGCACACTAGTGTAGAGACACAGCGCGGAAACACAACCCCTTCCCCACCGACCAGCGATCCCCGCACACTAGTGTAGTTTAGAGACACAGCGCGGAAACACAACCCCTTCCCCACCGAGTGCACACCGACCAGCGATCCCCGCACACTAGTGTAGTTTAGAGACACAGCGCGGAAACACAACCCCTTCCCCACCGACCAGCGATCCCCGCACACTAGTCTAGTTTAGAGACACAGCGCGGAAACACAACCCCTTCCCCAACCGAGTGCACACCGACCAGCGATCCCCGCACACTAACACTATCCCGCACTCTCGGGACAATTTATAATTTTTACCGAAGCCAATGAACTTACAAACATAATAATAATAATAATAATAATAATAATAATAATGCATTACATTTGTACAGCGCTTTTCTAAACACTCAAAGACGCTTTACAGGGTTTACTAAAACATAGAAAAAATTTAATAAATAAGTAAACGAACAGAAAAGGAAAAATAAGGTGAGGTGACGGTCAGTGGTTGAAGGCAGTGCTGAACAGGTGAGACTTCAGTGATGTTTTGAATGTGGTGAGTGTGGAGGAGTCTCTGACGGTTTGAGGTAGTGAGTTCCATAGGGTGGGAGCAGCGATGGAGAAAGCCCTGTCCCCCCAGGATCTGAGTTTGGTCCGGATGGGGGGGGACAGGAGGTTGGCAGCAGCAGAGCGGAGGGTGCAGGTGGGAGTGTGTCTGTGGAGGAGGTCAGTCAGGTAGGATGGGGCCAGGTTATGGAGGGCTTTGTAGGTCACTAGTCTAGTTTAGAGACAGCGCGGAAACACAACCCCTTCCCCACCGAGTCCGCACCGACCAGCGATCCCCGCACACTAGTTTAGTGCAGAGATACAGCGCGGAAACACAACCCCTTCCCCACCGAGTCCGTGCCGACCAGCGAACGCCCGCACACTTACACTATCCTGCACACACTCGGGACAAATTACAATTTATACCAAAGCCAATTAACCTACAAAACTGTAAGCCTTTGGAGTGCGGGAGGAAACCGGAGCACTCAAGGAAAACTCAGAGTGTGTCTGTCTGTCTACCCGTGTCTTCGTGTGAGTTTTAGTATTGTTTGTGGTCATGCGTTCTGAGGTACAGTGAAAAGTGCGTCTCCCTATGTGTGTGCGTCTGTGTGTGCGACTCCGTGCGTGTGTGTGTGTCTGAGTTTCTATGTCCATCTGCCTGTGCACGTGTCTGTGAGTGCGCCTCTCTGTGAGTTTTAGTTTGGTTTACTGTCTCCGGTGTACAAAGGGACAGTGAAAAGTGTGTGTTTCCATGTGTGTGTGTGTGTCTGTCTCTCTCTGTGAGTGTGTGTCTCTATGTCTATCTGTGTGTGTGTGTGTGTGTGTGTGTGTGTGTGTCTGCCTGTGTGGTGTTTAAGAATAAGGGGTCGGCCATTTAGGACTGAGATGAGGAAAAACCTTTCCACCCAGAGAGTTGTGAATCTGTGGGATTCTCCGCCACAGAGGGCAGTGGAGGCCGATTCACTAGATGTTTTCAAGAGAGAGTTAGATTTAGCTTTTAGGGCTAACGGAATCAAGGGACACGGGGAAAAAAGCAGGAATGGGGTACTGATTGTGGATGATCAGCCGTGATCATCTTGAATGGCTCGAAGGGCCGAATGGCCTACTCCTGCACTTATTTTCTATGTTTGCATGTTCTCCCTGCGACCGTGTGTGTTCGTGTGTGTGTACGTGTGTGTATGTGAGTGCGTGAGTGTGTGTGTGTGTGCGTGCGTGTGAGTGTGTGTGAGAGTGTGCGTATGTGAGAGTGTGTGTGTGTGTGTGAGAGTATGCGTGTGTGAGTGTGCGTGTGTGTGTCCCACCCCTGGATGCTCCGGTTTCCCACCCAGGTGCGGGTGATGTGTGGGGTCAGGGGGTTCCTTCCTGGTGTGTAGTTGGGGGGGATTGATGGGAGAGACTCCGTACCCAGAGCAGGCACTGTGTGAGACAGACAAACCTCGTCGGCCATCAGCGTCAGGTCCCTCTTCATGGCGTAGGCGTCCTCCCCGTCTGCGTAGTACTTGGGCTCCACCTCACTGATTCTGTGGAGGGAGAGGGAGGGGGTCAGGGCTCACTCCTGCCTCAGGCAGAACCACTGATGCCTGGCAATGAGCAGTGGTCCCGGCGCACCGCGGACGGCCTGCAGGGGGAGCTGGAGAGCTGGGCCGTGCCCGGTGGACGCGGCCTGCAGGGGGAGCTGGCGAGCGGCGGCGACGAGACGAGAGGCTCGAGGGGCGCAGAAGGTGGATGGGCGAGGGGAGGAGAGGGACGTGGGTTTGCGGGTCGACCAAGGACGGCGATGGCTGGAGGCCCTGCAGCAGCCTGGGGCCCTCCTGGAATGGGCACTGCTCGTAACACCGAGAGCGTGGACTGGACTGGGAAAATGGTGGCTAAACATGGCACTCGTTTGTTCACTTGCAGGCTCAGCTAACCATTTCTAATCGGGGACGTGCTTTGGTGAGGCAATACTTCACCGGACTGTTTGTAAGAATAGAATTTCACTGTGCGCCTGCACTTGGCAGGTGTGACAATAACGCAGCATTGACAGGGAGCAGGGAAGGATGGACATAGTTGGAAATGGTCTGATGTAAGATCGCAGAGGCTGGAGTCACAGAGGCAGGGAGGAACGAGGGGGTAGTCAGACGACACTCACTGGAAATTCAGCGTGTTCGAGTAGAGGTGCAGAGCGGCTCGATTGCTGCAAGGAAGGAAAGACGGGGTTAATGTACCATCACGACGCATTAGACCTTACTTCAAAAGACACGGCACGGAAACAGGCCCACTGAGTCCATGCCCACCAATGATCGCCCCGTACACTAGCCTACGCACACTAGGGACAATTTGTTTTTGCAATTTACCAAAGCCAATTAACCTACAAACTTGTACGTCTTTGGAGTGTGGGAGGAAACCGGAGCACCCGGAGAAAACCCACGCAGGTCACGGGGAGAACGTACAAACTCCATACTGACCGCACCCATAGTCAGGAAGGAACCCGGGTCTCTGGCGTTGTGAGGCAGCATCTCTACCGCTGGGTGATATCGCCTCTGGTGAGATGTTTAAAATTGCACGCAGGGGAGAAAAACAACTCTCCTTACACTCACTCGCAACCCCTCACCCTCTGACCCACTGCCAGGGCCACTCTCAGGTACAGAAGCTGGGACGGCATCTTGCAGTTTAACAAGACGCTGGTGATACTCCATTTGGAGTATTGTGTTCAGTTTTGATCATAGGATGTCGTTAAGCTGGAAAGAGTGCTTAGAAATACGAGGACATAGCCAGGACTTGAAGGCCTGAGCTGCAGGGAGAGGTTGGGCAGGGAGAGGTGGTTTATTCTTTGGAGCACAGGAGGCTGAGGGGTGATCTTATAGAGGTGTGTAAAAGGAGGGGGATAGATAAGGTGAATGAGCAGTTTTTTACCCAGAGTAGGGGAATCAAGAACCAAAGGACACAGGTTACTGGTGAGGAGGGAAAGATTTAGTAGGAACCTGAGGGGCAACTTTTTCACACAGAGGGTGTTACCCCAATCACTCCCTCTCCCATCAGGCAAGTGTGAAAACGCACACCTCCAGATTCAGGGACAGTCTCTTCCCAGCTGTTATTAGGCAACTGAACCGTCATTTCACCAATTAAGAGTGAAGTTCTGACCTCCCATCTACTTCACTGCAGACCAAACTATCTATAATTGGACTTTATCATCCCACTAAATGCTGCACCCTTTCTTTGCACTGTGGTTTGCATGTGGTCTTTTTTCATGACTGGAAAACACGCACATGGGCGGCACATTGGCGCAGCGGTAGTGCTACTGCCTTAGTCGCACCAGAGACCTGGGTTCAAACCTAACTATGGGTGCTGTCTGTGCGGAGTTTGCACGTTCTCCTTGTGACCGCGTGGGTTTCCTCTGGGTGCTCGTTTCCTCCTACATACAAAGATGCACAGGTTTGTAGGTGAATTGGCTTCTGTATAATTGTCCCAGGTGTGTAGCATGGAACTAAACCTAAAGAGATAAAACTAAAACTAGAGTTAAAAACGAAACAAGTTTTCCACAGTGTCTCAGTGACACACAGGCTGTGGGGCCTGGCAGTGGGGCCTGGCAGTAGGGCCTAGCAGTGGGCAGTAGGGCCTGGCAGTGGGCAGTGGGGCCTGGCAGTGGGCAGTGGGGCCTGGCAGTGGGCAGTGGGGCCTGGCAGTGGGCAGTGGGGCCTGGCAGTGGGCAGTGGGGCCTGGCAGTGGGGTCTGGCAGTGGGCAGTGGGGCCTGGCAGTGGGCAGTGGGGCCTGGCAGTGGGCAGTGGGGTCTGGCAGTGGGGCCTGGCAGTGGGCCGTGGGGCCTGGCAGTGGGCAGTGGGGCCTGGCAGTGGGCAGTGGGGCCTGGCAGTGGGCAGTGGGGCCTGGCAGTGGGCAGTGGGGCCTGGCAGTGGGCAGTGGGGCCTGGCAGTGGGCAGTGGGGTCTGGCAGTGGGCAGTGGGGCCTGGCAGTGGGGCCTGGCAGTGGGGCCTGGCAGTGGGCAGTGGGGCCTGGCAGTGGGGCCTGGCAGTGGGCAGTGAGAGACGGCGGGCGGTACCTCTTCCTCACGTGCAGGGACACATATCGGGCGTTGAAGTTCTCGATCATGGCTCGGGACGCCTGGTCCATCAACTTCTGGGCCAGACCGAGACGCCGGTGGGACCTCTTCACCGCCTGCAGAAGGCGTGGACAAGAGAGAGAGAGAGAGAGAGAGCACATCAGCGTCAGAGTGGAGAACACCCTTCGTAAGACTGTGTGTAGAACAACCGCACCCCCCCTCACCCCTGAGAGTTACAGTTCAGTTTATTGTCACGTGTACCGAGGTACAGTGAAACGCTTTTGTTGCGTGCTAACCAGTCAGCGGAAAGACTGTACATGATTACAATCGAGCCGCCCACAGTGTACGGATACATGATAAGGGAATAACGTTTAGTGCAAGGTAAAGCCAGCAAAGTCCAATCAAGGATAGTCCGAGGGTCACCAAAGTGGTAGATAGTAGTTCAGCACCGCTCTCTAGTTGGTGAGAGGACAGTTCAGGTGCCTGATAACAGCCGGGAAGAAACTGTCCGAATCTGGAGGTGTGCGTCTCCACACTTCTGTACCTCTTGCCCGATGGGAGAAGAGGGAGTGACTGGGGTGAGACTGGTCCTTGATTCTGCTGCTGGCCTTGCCGAAGCAGCAAGAAGTGTGCATGGAGGCGATGGAAGGGAGGTTGGTTTGTTTGTGCGTGCGTGATGGTCTGGGCTGCTGGCCTTGCCGAGGCAGCGTGAGATGTAGATGGAGTCGATGGAAGGGTAGTTGGTTTGTGTGTGTGTGATGGTCTGGGCTGCTGGCCTTGCCGAGGCAGCGTGAGGTGTAGATGGAGTCAATGGAAGGGAGGTTGGTTTGTGTGACTGATGGTCTGGGCTGCTGGCCTTGCCGAGGCAGCGTGAGGTGTGGATGGAGTCAATGGAAGGGAGGTTAGTTTGTGTGTGTGATGGTCTGGGCTGCGTCTGGCTTCTCAATGCGAGCAAGGTCCAGTCACAGCATACAGACGAGCCAGCCAGCCAGGGAAATCTTCACGCAGCTACCTCTACCCGGAACCCACGCACAAACACCACCGTGGCAGGTTAGATCGAATGATACAGCATGGAAACAGGCCCTTCGGCCCTCCATCCATGCTCACCATCGATCACCCGTTCACGTTAGTTTTACGTACTCCCGCTTTCTCACCCACTCCCTACACTCTAGGGTGCAATTTTACAGAGGCCCAGTTAACCTACAAACCCACACGTCTTTGTGATGTGGGAGGAAACCGGAGCACCCGGAGAAAACCCACGCAGCCACTGGGAGAAGGTGCAAACTCCACACACAGACAGAGTCCGTGGTCGGGATTGAACCCAGGTCTCCGGCGCTGTGAGGCAGCACCTCTACCAGACCAAAAACGTATCCTTTCTCAGCCATGCCAGGGGAGGGAGGGGGAAACCGTTTGCTAAGAGGGAGAGGAGGGATGGTTTGGCTGCAGCAGAGAGAAGACCTTGTGGCCCTGTGGTTCCACGCTGAGCCAGCGGAGGGCAGGAGTGATCTGCCTGTACTCCATCTGCCCACAGGGAGCTAATTGGGCTCCATTCTCTCCCTCGGTTAGAGCTCAGAGCACAGCAGTAGAGTTGCTGCCTCTCAGCACCAGAGACCCAGGTTTGATCCTGACTTTGGAGTTTGTAGCTTCTCTCTGTGATCCCGTGCGATCCCTCCCGGTGCTCTGATTTCCTTCCAAACTCTAAAGTTGTGCAGAGTTTCAGGTTAATTGGCTTTAGTAACAATTGTAAATCGCCCTTTGTGTGTAGGAGAGCTAACGTGAATGGGTGATCGCTGGTCAGCACGGACTCAGTGTGCCAAGGGGCCTGTTTCCACGATGTATCTCTAAAGTTAACTAGTGTGTGAACAGGTGATGTGTACGAAGGAACTGCAGATGCTGGTTTAAACCAAAGATAGACACAATTAGACAATAGACAATAGGTGCAGGAGGAGGCCATTCGGCCCTTCGAGCCTGTACGCACCACCATTCAATGTGATCATGGCTGATCATTCTCAATCAGTACCCCGTTCCTGCCTTCTCCCCATACCCCCTGACTCCGCTATCCTTAAGAGCTCTATCCAGCTCTCTCTTGAATGCATTCAGAGAATTGGCCTCCACTGCCTTCTGAGGCAGAGAATTCCACAGATTCACAACTCTCTGACTGAAAAAGTTTTTCCTCATCTCAGTTCTAAATGGCCTACCCCTTATTCTTAAACTGTGGCCCCTGGTTCTGGACTCCCCCAACATTGGGAACATGTTTCCTGCCTCTAACGTGTCCAACCCCTTAATAATCTTATATGTTTCGATAAGATCTCCTCTCATCCTTCTAAATTCCAGTGTATACAAGCCTAGTCGCTCCAGTCTTTCAACATATGATAGTCCCGCCATTCCGGGAATTAACCTAGTAAACCTACGCTGCACGCAAGAATATCCTTCCTCAAATTTGGAGACCAAAACTGCACACAGTACTCTAGGTGCGGTCTCACTAGGACCCTGTACAACTGCAGAATGACCTCTTTGCTCTTAGCGGTCAGTGTACTTAAACAACTGCAGATGCTGGTTTAAATCTAAGGTAGGCACAAAATGCTGGAGTAACTCAGCGGGTCAGGCAGCATCTCTGGAGAGAAGGAATGGGTGACGTTTCGGGTCGGGACTGAAGAAGGGTCTCGACCCGTAATGTCACCCATTCCTTCTCTCCAGCAATGCTGCGCGTCCTGCTGTGTTACTCCAGCATTTTGTACCTACCTTGGATTTAAACCAGCATCTGCAGTTGTTTTTGTACACTGACCGCTCTTGTCAGGTGGGGCCTGAAAGCTTGCTACGGGCCAGCCCACCCCCTCCCCGGACATCGGGACCCACCCAGAACCCGTCACCCCTTCCCCGGCCTCGTACCAGAGAGGTGATGTGTCCATGAGGGACGTCGTCCGGGTCTTCCTCCCTGGAAGGGAAGAAAACAGAGAGAAAAGGGGATGGAGAGGGAGATCAGCAAGGGGCCCGCGCTCACCGTTGAACCACCTCCTGGATGGGTCCCGCCCCGCCGCCCCCCCCTCACCACGGCAACAAGCAGTGCAGACAAATGGACTGCACATGCTGCTCAGTAGCTCTTAGGGCTAATGGAATCAAGGGATATGGGTGTAGGAAAATAACTGCAGAAGCTGGGATAAATCAAAGGTATCACAAAACGCTGGAGTAACTCAGTGGGTCAGGCAGCATCTCTGGAGAGAAGGAATGGGTGACGTTTCGGGTCGAGACCCTTCTTCAGACAGGATATGGGTGTGTGGAACGAGTTGCCAGAGGAGGTAGTTGAGGCTGGGATTATCCCAACATTTAAGAAACAGACAGGTACATGGATAGGACAGGTTTGGAGAGATATGGACCAAGCGCGGGCAGGTGGGACTAGTGTAGCTGGGACATGTTGGGCGGCGTGGGCAGGTTGGGCTGAAGAACCTGTTTCCACACTGTGTCACTCTGTGACTAGTGTAGCTGGGACATGTTGGGCGGTGTGGGCAAGTTGGGCTGAAGGGCCTGTTTCCGTGCTGTATCACTCTGTGACTCTAGTGTAACTGGGACATGTTGGGCGGTGTGGGCAAGTTGGGCTGAAGGGCCTGTTTCCACAGTGTATCTCTAAAACTGCAACGAGATGATGCCTGGCCGTTGGGTGCTGGAGTAACTCAGCGAGCACTTTCTGTGACTTTAATCTCTAAACCTGCTGGTCACGGACGCCACAATCGATCCGAGTTGCCAGTGTAAACCCAACACTTTATCAGGACCTTCACTGCACTCAAGTGGAATGCCAGTCTGTGGATCAAGATTGGGAAGCAGATCAAGGGGGGGAGGGCAGGAGAGAGGATCCCTGGGCAGGGAGTCGGTTGGCTCCACTCACTCACTCACATTTTAGCCAGAACGTAACCCACGATCTTCCCATTCTCGTCCTCAGCAATGTAGGAGAGCTGGAAAGAGACAAGAGAGCGATTAGCGTGCGGCATCTTAAACCGTGCGGCTTGCTGTGCGATGTTCCATCACTCTCGCCACTTAGACACCTCCCACATGGCCAGCAGCTACTCATGGAGGTTACACAGATGAGGGGAAAATCTCATAGAAACCTACCAAATAATGAAAGGCCTGGATAGAGCAAGCCTCCAAATAGGCTCCCAACTATATAACAGGAATTTAGAAGGATGACAGGGGATCTTGAAAGATTGGAGCGACTACTTGTATACACTGGAATTTAGAAGGATGAGAGATCTTATCGAGAGATTATTAAGGGGTTGGACACGTTAGAGGCAGGAAACATGTTCCCAATGTTGGGGGAGTCCAGAACAAGGGGCCACAGTTTAAGAATAAGGGGTAGGCCATTTAGAACGGAGATGAGGAAAAACTTTTTCAGTCAGAGAGTTGTGAATCTGTGGAATTCTCTGGCTCAGAAGGCAGTGGAGGCCAATTCTCTGAATGCATTCAAGAGAGAGCTGGATAGAGCTCTTAAGGATAGCGGAGTCAGGGGGTATGGGGAGAAGGCAGGAACGGGGTACTGATTGAGAATGATCAGCCATGATCACATTGAATGGTGGTGCTGTCTATTGTCTATCTTATGGAAACATATACAATTCTTAAAGGATTGGACAGGCTAGATGCAGGAAAATTGTTCCCGATGTTGGGGGAGTCCAGAACCAGGGGGTCACAGTTTAAGAATAAGGGGTCGGCCATTTAGGACTGAGATGAGGAAAATCTTTTTCACCCAGAGAGTTGTGAATCTGTGGGATTCTCTGCCACATAAGGCAGTGGAGGCCGATTCACTGGATGTTTTCAAGAGAGTTAGATTTTGCCCATAGGGCTAACAGAATCAAGGGATATGGGGGGGAAAAGCAGGAATGGGGTCCAGATTCTGGATGATCAGCCATGATCATATTGAATGGCGGTGCTTACTCGAAGGGCCGAATGGCCTACTGCACCTATTTTCTATATAGATTTGGGGACATTATTTTTGACTTTGCACTGTTATTTTCTATCTATTTGCTTGCTTGTTTGTTGTTTTTATGTAGTTATTAGTTTTTCAGTTTTTCTATATGTAACTTTTTTGGGTTGTTTATGATGGATTATTTTACCCTCCTCTGCACCCTCTCCAAAGCCTCCACATGCTTCCTGTAATGGGGCGACCAGGACTGCATGCAGTGCTCCATATGAAGCCGGTGCTCTGTAACCTGCCCCTTCACCGTTCCTTCCCTCCTTGACCCTGCCCTGGTAGTGTCGTGGAGCGGGTGAACCTTACCTGGGGCCACTACTGGCCACACCTTCCCATCCCCTCCCCTTTCTACGTTCCGCAGAGACCGTTCCCTCCGTAACTAGGGACCCCATTACTGGCCACATCTTCCCTTCCCCTCCCCTTTCTGCGTTCCGCAGAGACTGTTCCCTCCGTAACTCCCTGGTCCACTCGTCCCTCCCTACCCAAACCACCCCATCCCCGGGCACTTTCCCCTGCAACCGCATCTCAGGAGATGCAACACCTGTCCCTTTACCTTCCCCCTCAACTCCATCCAAGGACCCAAACAGTCTTTCCAGGTGAGACAGAGGTTCACCTGCACCTCCTCCAACCTCATCTATTGTATCCGCTGCTCTAGATGTCAACTTCTTTACATCGGCGAAACCAAATGCAGGCTCGCCGATCGTTTGCCTCAACACCTTCGCTCAGTCCGCCTTAACCAACCTGATCTCCCGGTGGCTGAGCACTTCAACTCCCCCTCCCACTCCCAGTCTGACCTTTCTGTCTTGGGCCTCCTCCAGTGCCATAGTGAGGCCCACCGGAAATTGGAGCCCAGCAGTATGAACATTGACTTCTCCAACTTTAGATAGTTCCTCTGTCCCTCTCTTCCCCTCCCCCTTCCCAGTTCTCCCTTTATCTTCCTGTCTCCACCTATATCCTTCCTGTGTCCCGCCCCTCTGACATCAGTCTGAAGAAGGGTCTCGACCCGAAACGTCACCCATTCCTTCTCTCCTGAGATGCTGCCTGACCTGCTGAGTTAATCTAGCATTTTGTGAAATAAATACCTTCGATTTGTACCAGCATCTGCAGTTATTTTCTTACATTACCTGGGGCCAGGACAAGCCGTGGTAGAAGTAATACTTCATCTGGTAGTTTTCCGGCAAACACAGCAGGTTGCAGTGCTGCATGTTCATCAGGTCTTCCGGCTGCAAACAGAACAGAGAGAACATGGAACCCAGGACAGTCCAGCACAGGAACAGAACTCCAGTCCACCTCCTTCAACCTCATCCACCTCTTCCAGGTGTGGACTCCTGTATATCGGCGAGACCAAGCGCAGGCTTGGCGATCGTTTCACTGAACACCTCCGCTCAGTCCGCCTCGGTCTACGCACTCTCCCGGTTGCTCAACACTTTACCTCCCCCTCCCATTCCCACACTGACCTATCTGTCCTGGGCCTCCTCCAGTGCCATAGTGAGGCCCAGCGCAAATTGGAGGAACAGCACCTCATATTTCGCTTGGGCAGCTTACACCCTAGCGGTATACATCTTGATTTCTCTAACTTCAAGTAACCCTTGCTTTCCCTCTCTCCGTTCCTACCCCACCCTCGTTCTCCAACTAGTTTCAATGTCCTTCTGATTAATATTACTCCTTGTCATCTTCTCCTCAGCTAACAATGTACCAGTCTACATTTTCTTATCATTGTCTGCTTTGATCTGATTGTGGGGGATAGGGGGAGAGAAAAATTCTTCAGTCCGAAGAAGGGTCTCAACCCGAAAGGTCACCCATTCCTTCTCTCCAGAGATGCTGCCTGTCCCGCTGAGTTACTCCAGCATTTTGTGTCTACGTTGATTTAAACCATCAACTGCAGTTCTTATAAGAAGATAACTGCAGATTCTGGTACAAATCGAAGGTATTTATTCGCAAAATGCTGGAGTAACTCAGCAGGTCAGGCAGTATCTCGGGAGAGAAGGAATGGGTGACGTTTCAGGTCGAGACCCTTCTTCAGACTGCAGTTCTTTCCAACACAGAGAAAAATTAACTGCAGGGCCACACAGCAGTGTGTGTAAGGGAGGATATTTAGTGGTGGGGAATAGTTTCTTTAATTTAAACACAGCTTCTACGCTGGGAGCTGTGAAGGGAAGGCAGCTCTGTGTGGAGTCAGGGGTTAAATCTCCATCCGTCAGGAAGGATTAGCAACAATCTAACTGCATTATGCGTCAGCCTCTTTGCTAATCTGCCGGCTCCGGGAGACTGGGGTCAGGGTGCCAGGGTTGCAAAGATCAGCACCGGGTGCGAATAACACCTCCCTCATCTCTCGGCTGTCCGCTCTCATCACACAGCCCTGCCACGACTGGCCAGGAGTGGCCAAAACTCCTGCCGTCCATGTTCCTGCAGTGACCACACTCATCACCGCCTCACTCAGCTGTCACTACCCCATCCCCACACGCCGCAGTAGAGTTGCTGCCTCTCAACGCCAGAGACTCAGGTCCGATCCTAACTACGGGTGCTGCCTGTGCAGAGTTTATATCTGTAACCGCGTGGGCTTTCTCTGGGTGCTCCGGTTTCCTCCAAGACCCCAAAATGTGCGAGTTTGTAGGTTAACTGGCCCATTGTAAATTGCTCTGAGTGTGTAGGATGTGAAAGTGGGACACCGTGTCCTCAGTCTGAAGAAGGGTTCCGATACGAAACGTCACCTATCCATGTTCTCCACAGATGCTGCCTGACCCGCTGAGTTACTCCAGCACTCTGTGAAACGTCACGTATCCATGTTCTCCACAGATGCTGCCTGACTCGCTGAGTTACTCCAGCACTCTGTGAAACGTCACCTATCCATGTTCTCCACAGATGCTGCCTGACCCACTGAGTTACTCCAGCACTCTGTGAAACGTCACCTATACATGTTCTCCACAGATGCTGCCTGACCCGCTAAGTTACTCCAGTACTCTGTGAAACGTCACCTATCCATGTTCTCCACAGATGCTGCCCGTCCCGCTGGGTTACTCCAGCACTCTGTGAAACGTCACCTATCCATGTTCTCCACAGATGCTGCCTGACCCGCTGAGTTACCCGTTCATGTATTGTAGAGAGAGGTTGGGCAGGTTTGGACTTTAAATAGGATAAAGAATTTAGGACTTTAGCGCAGGAGGATCAGGGGTGATCTTATAGTGGTGTGTAGAATTGTGAGAGGAACAGATTGGGTGAATGCAGAGTAGGGGACCAAGAACCAGAGGACATAGGTTTAAGATGAGAGTGGAAAGGTCTAATAGGAACCCGAGGGGCAACTTTTTCACACAGAGGGTGGTGGGTGTATGGAACAAGCTGCCAGAGGAGGTAGTTAAGGCGGGGACTATCGCAACGTTTAAGAACAATTTGGACAGGTATGTTTAGGAAGGTACTGCAGATGCTGGTTTACACCAAAGATAATCAGAAAATTCTGGAGTAAGGGGAAAGGGAGACAGAGATAAGGAAGTGTAAGGTGTGAAAACGAGACATCAAAAGAGATGTGATCAAGGAAAATGTAGAATAGATCATTGTTAGCTAGGAGAAGCTCACAACAAAACAAACTTATAATCAGCGGGACAGTCAGACGGGTCGGAGAAATAAGTGGGTGGGACAGGTTTGGAGGGATATGGTCTAAATGCAGGCAGGTGAAACATGTTGGTTGGCGTAGGCTGTGTGACTGATGTGGATGGGCCAGCAGGGATGGGATGGGCCAAAGGGCATTTCCAGACAGTGTGACTGGTGTAAATGGGCCAGCAACAGCAGCATGGGCCAAAGGGTCTCTTTCCACATTGTGTGCATGGGACGTGTGGGCCAGCAGGTCCTGTTTCCACGCTGTATGACCGTGTGGATTGGCTGAAGGGCCAGTTTCCTCGCCCTGTGACTGTTGCAGATGGGCTAGCAGTGGGTGAGATAGACTGAAGGGCCTATCTCCACAGCAGTGTGACCGGTGAAAATGGGTGCGAGTGGGCCAGCAGGGGTCAGGATGGGCTGAAGGGCCAGTTTCCTCGTTGTGTAGACAATAGACAATAGATGTAGGAGGCCATTCGAGCCAGCACCACCATTCAATG
The DNA here is from genome assembly GCF_053455715.1 of Rhinoraja longicauda. Taxonomy (NCBI): domain Eukaryota; kingdom Metazoa; phylum Chordata; class Chondrichthyes; order Rajiformes; family Arhynchobatidae; genus Rhinoraja; species Rhinoraja longicauda. The sequence goes on along the minus strand of NC_135991.1, from coordinate 6,943,142 downwards.
TGATCATGGCTGATCATTCTCAATCAGCACCCCATTCCTGCCTTCTCCCCATACCCCCTGCCTCTGCTATCCTTAAGAGCTCTATCTAGCTCTCTCTTGAATGCATTCAGAGAATTGGCCTCCACTGCCTTCTGAGGCAGAGAATTCCACAGATTCCCAACTCTTTGACTGGAAAAGTTTTTCCTCATCTCCGTTCTAAATGACCGACCCCTCATTCTTAAACTGTGGCCCCTGGTTCTGGACTCCCCCAACATTGGGAACATGTTTCCTGCCTCTAACGTGTCCAACCCCTTAATAATCTTATACGTTTCGATCAGATCCCCTCTCATCCTTCTAAATTCCAGTGTACACAAGCCTAGTCGCTCCAGTCTTTCAACATACGACAGTCCCGCCATTCCGGGAATTAACCTAGTAAACCTACGCTGCACGCCCTCAATAGCAAGAATATCCTTCCTCAAATTTGGAGACCAAAACTGCACACAGTACTCCAGGTGCGGTCTCACTAGGGCCCTGTACAACTGCAGAAGGACCTCTTTGCTCCTATACTCAACTCCTCTTGTTATGAAGGCCAACATGCAATTGGCTTTCTTCACTGCCTGCTGTACCTGCATGCTTCCTTTCAGTGACTGATGCACTAGGACACCCAGATCTCGTTGTATGTCCCCGTTTCCTAACTTGACACCATTCAGATAATACTCTGCCTTCCTATTCTTACCACCAAAGTGGATAAACTCACACTTATCCACATAACCGGTGTGGATGGGGCTAGCAGGGGGCGGGGTGGGCTGAAGGGCCAGTTTCCTCATTGTGTGTGCATGGGGCTAGCAGGGGGCGGGATGGGCCGAAAGGCCAGTTTCCTCATTGTGTTTGGGGCTAGCAGGTGCAGAATGGGCTGAAGGGCCAGTTTCTTCATTGTGTATGGGGCTAGCAAGGGACGGGATGGGCTGATGGGCCAGTTTCCCCTGTGTATGGGGCTAGCAAGGGGCGGGATGGGCTGAAGGGCCAGTTTCCTCATTGTGTATGGGGCTAGCAGGGGGCGGGATGGGCAAGTTTCCTAGCTGTGTATGGGGCTGGCAGGGGGCGGGATGGGCTGAAGGGCCAGTTTCCTCATTGTGTGTGGGGCTAGCGGATGGGCGGGATGGGCTGAAGGGCCAGTTTCCTCATTGTGTATGGGGGGCTAGTAGGAGCGGGATGGGCTGAAGGGCCAATTTCCTCATTGTGTATGGGGGGCTAGTAGGAGCGGGATGGGCTGAAGGGCCTCCTCGGACCCGCCCAGGACAGCGGGTGAGGGGCGGGCCCGGCCTCCACACGCGGCCGCCCGGCATCTCCTCTCTCTGATCGGACCTGCGGGCTCCGGAGCCGCATCCCTTCCCTCCACAGCAACCCTCCCTCCTCCTCGCCGCCGCCATCGCTATCGCTATCGCTATCGCTCTCACCCGGGCGTTGCGGATGTTCATGGCGGCGACCGTTCGCTCCTTCTCGCTCTCGCGCTCCCGCTCCTCCAACCGCCGTCTCGGCACCACGTGACCCTCCCCCCCCCACCCGTCGTCGCCTCCACAACCCGCCCCCTCCCCGAGCGACAGCCCACTCCACCTATCACATGGCGGCTACCACTATCCCCCAGCGCCCATTGGATCCCCGTTGACACCAGAACCCGCCCCCTTCCCGAGCGACAGCCCACTCCTCCTATCACATAGCGGCTATCATGATCCGCCCCCTCCCCAGTTGACACCAGAACCTGCCCCCATTTCTAACTGACAAACGCGTAAACCACTTATAAGGGTGGGAGTACCACAAGCCCGCCCCTTCTCCCGGATTTCATTGGCTGCCCGCTAGCATTGACAGGCGAGTGAACCTATCATGTGGAGACACGATGATCCCGCCCTCGCTGCCTGCACCCGCCCCGCTTTGGTGACAGACGTTTCCAACAATCACCACGCAAGTAGGATGATCCCGCCCCTTCTCCAGACCCCCATTGGCTCCCCGCTGACGCTTGAACCCACCCCCCACTGCTGTGACAGGCGGATCGACCTTTCACAACGTCGTACGATGATCCCGCCCTTTCACCCGGCTCTCATTGGCTCCTTGCTGACATTGACAGGCAAGAGCACCTATCATATGGATAAGACGAACCCGCCCTCTTCTGTCTCTCATTGGTCCCCCTGTGCCAACTGACTGACGACTGGACCTATCATAATACAGAATGGTGAGCCCGTCCCATCTCCCGCCCATTATTGACTGTCATTGATAGATGAGTGGACCCATCACGATAAGTCGGACCTCCCCTGGCTCCTATTGGCTGCTCGCTGGCTGAACCCGCCCCCAATGCTGAGTGACAGACTCCTAAACCAATTACAAGGGGGGGCACATGAACCCGCCCCTTCTCCCGCCTCTCAGTGACGAGTGACGGGCGATTCGACCTATCACATCGCAGCAAGATGATCCCGCCCCCTCTCCCAGCTCCCATTGGCGTTGACATTCAGAAGGATGAGAGGGCATCTTATAGAAACATACGAGGATATACGTTATAAGAACATATATCCTATAGAAACATATAAACACATGGAGGCCTTTAAAGCGCCCACGTCGGACCAAGGGCGATCGGCCCCTTTAAGTGGTCTACCACTTTAAGAGGCCTGCGCCTTTAAGGCACTTACGTTGTCCTGTTCCTTCAAGAAGGCCGATTTGCGCCTTTAAGAGAACTGCGCCCTTAAGATGCATGCGCCTTTAAGAAGCTGGTGTCGGCCGACCCTCCCCTTTAAAATGTCTGCGCCTTTAAAAGGCTGGTGTGTCGGCCGACCCTCCCCTTTAAGATGCCTGCGCCTTTAAAAGGCTGGTGTGTCGGCCGACCCTCCCCTTCAAAATGTCTGCGTCTTTAAGAGGCTGGTGTGTCGGCCGACTCTCCCCTTTAAGATGCCTGCGCCTTTAAGAGGCTGGTGTGTCGGCCGACCCTCCCCTTTAAGAAGCCTGCGCCTTTAAGAGGCTGGTGTGTCGGCCGACCCTTCCCTTTAAGAAGCCTGCGCCTTTAAGAGGCTGGAGTGTCGGCCGACCCTCCCCTTTAAGAAGCCTGCGCCTTTAAGAGGCTGGAGTGTCGGCCGACCCTCCCCTTTAAGCGGCGGCCCAGGCCTCTCCCTCTCTCCCCGTCTCCGTCTCCGTCTCCGCCGCCGCCGCCGCGATGAGGCTCAGCGTCAAACTGCTGCACGGAACCGAGTGCTGGCTGGAGGTGGGGCCGGGGGAGGGGCAAGGCTGGGATAGGAGGGAGGGGAAGGGCCGAAGGGGGGGGTTATAGGGGAGATAGATGGGGAAGGGGCTAGGAGGGAGGAGAAGGGCCGAAGGGGGGGGTATAGGTGAGATAGATGGGGAAGGGGGGCTAGGAGGGGAAGGGCCGAAGGGATATAGGAGAGATAGATGGGAATGGGGGGATAGGAGGGGGGTAAGGGCCGAAGGGGTGTAGGAGAGATACATTGGGATGGGGGATAAGAGGGGGAAGGGCGAAAGGGGTATAGGAGAGATAGATGGGAATGGGGGGATAGGAGGGGGGGAAGGGTCGAAGGGGTATAGGAGAGATACATTGGGATGGGGGATAAGAGGGGGAAGGGCGAAAGGGGTATAGGAGAGATAGATGGGAATGGGGGGGATAGGAGGGGGGAAGGGCCGAAGGGGTATAGGAGAGATAGATGGGAATGGGGGGATAGGAGGGGGGGAAGGGCCGAAGGGGTATAGGAGAGATAGATGGGAATGGGGGGATAGGAGGGGGGAAGGGCCGAAGGGGTATAGGAGAGATAGATGGGAATGGGGGGATAGGAGGGGGGGAAGGGCCGAAGGGGGGTATAGGGGAGATAGATGGGGAAGGGGGGCTAGGAGGGAAGGGAAGGGCCGAAGGGGTATAGGAGAGATACATTGGGATGGGGATAGGAGGGGGGAAGGGCCGAAGGGGTGTATAGGAGAGATAGATGGGAATGGGGGGATAGGAGGGGGGAAGGGCCGAAGGGGTATAGGAGAGATAGATGGGAATGGGGGATAGGAGGGGGGGAAGGGCCGAAGGGGTGTAGGAGAGATAGATGGGAATGGGGGGATAGGAGGGGGGGAAGGGCCGAAGGGGTGTAGGAGAGATACATTGGGATGGGGGATAAGAGGGGGAAGGGCGAAAGGGGTATAGGAGAGATAGATGGGAATGGGGGGATAGGAGGGGGGGAAGGGCCGAAGGGGTGTATAGGATAGGAAGGAGGGGAAGGGTCGAAGGGGTGGGGGATAGGAGGGGGAGATGGGGTGTAGGAGGAAGGGCCGAAGGGGGTGGGTATAGGAGGAAAGCCAAGTAGATGGGGATGGGGATAGGAGGAAGGGAAGGGCCGAAGGGGGGGAATAGGAGGAGGAGATGATGATATAGGTGAAGGGGGTGGGTATAGGAGAGGTAGATGGGGGCTAGGAGGGAAGGGGAAGGGCCGAAGGGGTGGGTACAGGAGGGTAGGCGAGTGGATAGATGGGGTTAGGAGGGAAAGGGAAGGGCCTAAGGGGGGTCTCGGAGGAAGGGGAAATACATGGGGATCGGGGGGAGGGATAGGAGGGAAGGGTTGACGGTGTGGGGGGGGATAGGAGGGAAGGGAGATGGGGGATAGGAGGGAGCGGAAGGACTGAAGGGGGTGGGTATATGAGATAGATGGGGAAGGGGGCTAGGAGGGAGGGGAAGGGCCGAAGGGGGGAATAGGATAGGAGAGATACATTGGGATGGGGGGATAGGAAGGAGGGGAAGGGCCGAAAGGGGAGTATTGGGGGGGGGGGGGGGGGAGATGGGGAAGGGGGGGTTAGAAGGCAGGGAGCCCGACAGCCCCTTTGGTCCCTGATATCCCACCCCAATCCCTAGATCCCTTCCCCCTCCATCTTCCTGGCCTGATGGCCTTTAAATGTCAGCCATCGAGACATTGCTTTACTTATTATTGCTTCATTACAATTGTCTCTTAAACGTTGGGATAGTCCCGGCCTCAACCACCTCCTCCGGCAGCTCGTCCCATTCACCCACCACCCTCTGTGTGGAAAAGTTACCCCTCAGATTCCTATTAAATCTTTTCCCCCTTCACCTTGAACCTGTGTCCTCTGGTGCTGTACCTGAAAGGAAGCATGCAGGTACAGCAGGCAGTGAAGAAAGCCAATGGAATGATGGCCTTCGTAACAAGAGGAGTTGAGTATAGGAGCAAAGAGGTCCTTCTACAGTTGTACCGGGCCCTGGTGAGACCGCACCTGGAGTACTGTGTGCAGTTTTGGTCTCCAAATTTGAGGAAGGATATTCTTGCTATGGAGGGCGTGCAGCGTAGGTTTACTAGGTTGATTCCCGGAATGGCGGGACTGTCGTATGTTGAAAGGCTGGAGCAATTAGGCTTGTATACACTGGAATTTAGAAGGATGAGGGGGGATCTTATTGAAACGTATAAGATAATTAGGGGATTGGACACGTTAGAGGCAGGAAACATGTTCCCAATGTTGGGGGAGTCCAGAACAAGGGGCCACAGATTAAGAATAAGGGGTCGGCCATTTAGAACGGAGATGAGGAAGAACTTTTTCAGTCAGAGAGTGGTGAAGGTGTGGAATTCTCTGCCTCAGAAGGCAGTGGAGGCCAGTTCGTTGGATGCTTTCAAGAGGGAGCTGGATAGAGCTCTTAAGGATAGCGGAGTGAGGGGGTATGGGGAGAAGGCAGGAACGGGGTACTGATTGAGAGTGATCAGCCATGATCGCATTGAATGGCGGTGCGTACAGGCTCGAAGGGCTGAATGGCCTCCTCCTACACCTATTGTCTATTGACTCTGTGCGTCTACCCGATCTATTCCTCTCATGATTTTGTACACCTCCATAAGATCTCCCCTCATCCTCCTGCGCTCCAGGGAATAAAGTCCTAGCCTGCAGCTCCGGGTCTCTGGTCCCTGGCAACATCCTCACAAATCATCTCTGCGCCCTTTCCAGCTTGACGATCCCTCTCGCAGGGTCTGAGCTACAGGGAGTGGTTGAGAGAAGGAGAGGGAAGCACTCTCTTTAGTCTCCACGGATCCTGGGTGTTTGAGTTGGCTACCAGTTCATAAGTGATAGGAGCAGAATTAGGCCATTCGGCCCATCGAGTCTACTCAGCCATTCAATCACGGCTAGTCTATCTCTCCCTCCTAACCCCATTCTCCTGCCTTCTCCCCACAGCCCCTGACACCCGCACTGATCAACAATCTGTCTATCTCTGCCACTGACTTGTGGCCTCCACAGCCGTCTTTGGCAATGAATTCCACAGATTCATCACCCTCTGACTAAAGAAATTCCTCCTCATTTCTTGCTATTCTTGCTATTGAGGGCGTGCAGCGTAGGTTTACTAGGTTAATTCCCGGAATGGCGGGACTGTCGTATGTTGAAAGGCTGGAGCGACTGGGCTTGTATACACTGGAATTTAGAAGGATGAGAGGAGATCTTATCGAAACGTATAAGATTATTAAGGGGTTGGACACGTTAGAGGCAGGAAACATGTTCCCAATGTTGGAGGAGTCCAGAACCAGGGGCCACACAGTTTAAGAATAAGGGGTCGGCCATTTAGAACGGAGAGAGTTGTGAATCTGTGGAATTCTCTGCCTCAGAGGGCAGTGGAGGCCAATTCTCTGAATACATTCAAGAGAGAGCTGGATAGAGCTCTTAAGGATAGCGGAGTCAGGGGGTATGGGGAGAAGGCAGGAACGGGGTACTGATTGGGAATGATCAGCCATGATCACATTGAATGGCGGTGCGTACAGGCTCGAAGGGCCGAATGGCCTCCTCCTGCACCTATTGTCTATTGTCTATTGTCTCATCTCCTCCCTAAAGGAACGTCCTTTAATTCTGAGGCTGTGCCCTCTGGTCCTGGTGGAAACATCCTCTCCACATCCACTCTATCCAGGCCGCTCGCCAGTTGGTGAGTTTCAATGAGGTCCCCCCTCATTTTTCGAAACTCCAGCGAGTTCAGGCCCAGTGCCGACAAACGCTCTTCGTACGTTAACCCTCTCACTCCTGGGATTGTTCTGGGAACCCGCTCCAGAGCCAGCACGTCCTTCCTAACCCATCCTCCTAAACTGCAGCGCCGCCAGGCCCTGTGCTGTTAGCGAGCCAGAGGGTTCAGTCTCTCCTGTGTGAGGGTGGGGGGTTGTGGACTCTGGGGCTGAGGGCCCCCCCCCCCTGTGTTAGCGTCGGGGATCTGATCTGCGCTCTGCTTCCTTGCAGGTCTCCGAGGACGAGCCGGTGTCCAGCGTGAAAGTGCTGATCGAGCAGCAGCTGAAGATCCCACAGGTCCAGCAGCGGCTCCTCTACAAGGGCAAGGCCCTCTCTGGTAAGGCCCCTCCCCAGGGCAGGTGCGGGTAGAACAGCCGCCTCACACGTCCGGGGACCCGGGTTCAATCCCCACCTCTGCCACTGTGATAAGATCAGAAGTGATGCGAGCAGAAATCAAGTCTACTCTGCCATGAGAATGATCAGCCATGATCACATTGAATGGCGGTGCGTACAGGCTCGAAGGGCCGAATGGCCTCCTCCTGCACCTATTGTCTATCGTCTATTGAATCATGGCTGATCTATCTCTCCCCCCTAACCCCATTCTCCCCCCTTCTCCCCACAACCCCTGACACCCGCACTGATCATATCTCTCTCTGCCTTAAATATCTCCACTGACTTGTGGCCTCCACAGCCGTCTGTGGCAATGAATCCCACAGATTCACCACCCTCTGGCTAAAGAAATTCCTCCCCATCTCCTTCCTAAAGGAACAAACGTCCTTTAATTCTGAGGCTGTGCCCTCTGGTCCTAGACTCTCCCTCTAGTGGAAACATCCTCTGCACATCCACTCTATCCAGGCCGCTCGCTGTTCTGTACGTTTCAATGAGGTCCCCCCTCATCCTTCTAAACTCCAGCGAGTACAGGCCCAGTGCCCACAAACGCTCATCATATGTTATCGGACTTATTCCTGGTTCACACAGTTAGGCTGATATCTTTTCACTGTCTTTAAACGGACAGTTACGGTGGAGCAGCGGTAGAGTTGCTGCCTAACAGCGAATCTAACATCTAACTCCCTCTTAAATATAGCCAATGAACTGGCCTCAACTACCTTCTGTGGCAGAGAATTCCACAGATTCACCACTCTCTGTGTGAAAAAAAACTTTCTCATCTCGGTCCTAAAAGACTTCCCCCTTATCCTTAAACTGTGACCCCTGGTTCTGGACTCCCCCAACATCGGGAACAATCTTCCCGCATCTAGCCTGTCCAACCCCTTAAGAATTTTCTATGTTTCAATAAGATCCCCCCTCAGTCTTCTAAATTCCAGCGAGTACAAGCCCAGTCTATCCAGTCTTTCTTCATATGAAAGTCCTGGTTGCAGGGGAAAGTGCCCGGGGATGGGGTGGTTTGGGTGAGAAGGGACGAGTGGACCAGGGACCTGGAACACTGCAGCCGGCTCTGCCCCCTCTTGTACAGGGCCTCAGCGTCTCCTAATCTGAGGAAAGACATTCTAGCCATAGAGGGAGTACAGAGAAGGTTCACCAGATTGATCCCTGGGATGGCAGGACTTTCATATGAAGAAAGACTGGATAGACTGGGCTTGTACTCGCTGGAATTTAGAAGACTGAGGGAGGATCTTATAGAAACATATAAAATTCTTAAGGGGTTGGACAGGCTAGATGCGGGAAGATTGTTCCCGATGTTGGGGGAGTCCAGAACCAGGGGTCACAGCTTAAGGATAAGGGGGAAGTCTTTTAGGACCGAGATGAGAAAACATTTCTTCACACAGAGAGTGGTGAATCTGTGGAATTCTCTGCCACAGAAGGTAGTTGAGGCCAGTTAGTTGGCTATATTTAAGAGGGAGTTAGATGTGGCCCTTGTGGCTAAAGGGATCAGGGGGTATGGAGAGAAGGCAGGTACGGGATACTGAGTTGGAAGATCAGCCATGATCATATTGAATGGCGGTGCGTACAGGCTCGAAGGGCCGAATGGCCTACTCCTGCACCTATTTTCTATGTTTCTATGAATGCATACGGGTTCCATCCTGACTACGGGTGCTGTCTGTACAGAGTTTGTACGTTCTCCCCGTGACCTGCCTGGGTTTTCTCCGAGATCTTCGGTTTCAGTCAGAGAGTGGTGAAGGTGTGGAATTCTCTGCCTCAGAAGGCAGTGGAGGCCAGTTCGTTGGATGCTTTCAAGAGAGAGCTGGATAGAGCTCTTAAGGATAGCGGAGTGAGGGGGTATGGGGAGAAGGCAGGAACGGGGTACTGATTGAGAGTGATCAGCCATGATCGCATTGAATGGCGGTGCGTACAGGCTCGAAGGGCTGAATGGCCTCCTCCTGCACCTATTGTCTATTGTCTATTGTTTCCTCCCACACTCCAAAGACGTGCGGGTTTGTAGGTTAGTTGGCTTGGTAAATGTAAAGATTGTCCCTAGTGTGTGTAGGATGGTGTTAGTGTGCGGGGATCGCTAGTTGGTGAGGACCCGGTGGGCCGAAGGGCCTGTTTCCGCGCTGTATCTCTACACTAGTCCCACCTGCCCACACCGACCAACATGCCCCATCTACACTAGTCCCACCTGCCCACACCGCCCAACATGCCCCATCTACACTAGTCCCACCTGCCCACACCGACCAACATGCCCCATCTACACTAGTCCCACCTGCCCACACCGACCAACATGCCCCATCTACACTAGTCCCACCTGCCCACACCGACCAACATGCCCCCAACCACACCGACCAACATACTGTATTTGTATTAAACTAGAATTTACCGTTCCTACCTTTGAGTTGTAAGCTGACGGCCCTCGACAACAGCACATTGCACTGGCTACAGCACCTGGAGGGCGTTACATAATTTCTGCTGCCTCAAACGCAAGACAATAAACAATAGACAATAGGTGCAGGAGGAGGCCATTCAGCCCTTCGAGCCAGCACCGCCATTCAATGCGATTATGGCTGATCACTCTCAATCAGTACCCCGTTCCTGCCTTCTCCCCATACCCCCTCACTCCGCTATCCTTAAGAGCTCTATCCAGCTCTCTCTTGAAAGCATCCAACGAACTGGCCTCCACTGCCTTCTGAGGCAGAGAATTCCACACCTTCACCACTCTCTGACTGAAAAAGTTCTTCCTCATCTCCGTTCTAAATGGCCTACCCCTTATTCTTAAACTGTGTGGCCCCTCGTTCTGGACTTCCCCCAACATTGGGAACATGTTTCCTGCCTCTAATGTGTCCAATCCCCTAATTATCTTATATGTTTCAATAAGATCCCCCCTCATCCTTCGAAATTCCAGTGTATACAAGCCCAGTCGCTCCAGCCTTTCAACATACGACAGTCCCGCCATTCCGGGAATTAACCTAGTGAACCTACGCTGCACGCCCTCCATAGCAAGAATATCCTTCCTCAAATTTGGAGACCAAAACTGCACACAGTACTCCAGGTGCGGTCTCACCAGGGCCCGGTATAACATATAACAACTACGGCATGGAAACAGGCCTGTTCGGCCCTACCAGTCCACGCCGACCATTCTCCCCGACCTAGTCTCATCGACCTGCACTCAGACCATAACCCTCTAATCCCCTCTTATCCATATACCTATCCAATTTACTCTTAAATAATAAAATCGAGCCAGCCTCCACCACTTCCACCGGAAGCCCATTCCACACAGCCACAACCCTCTGAGTAAAGAAGTTACCCCTCATGTTACCCCTAAACCTTTGTCCCTCAATTCTGAAGCTATGTCCCCTTGTTGGAATCTTCCCCACTCTCAAAGGGAAAAGCCTACCCACGTCAACTCTGTCCGTCCCTCTCAAAATTTTAAAAACCTCTATCGAGTCCCCCCTCAACCTTCTACGCTCCAAAGAATAAAGACCCAACCTGTTCAACCTCTCTCTGTAGCCTAAGTGCTGAAACCCAGGCAACATTCTAGTAAATCTCCTCTGTACCCTCTCCATTTTGTCGACATCCTTCCTATAATTTGGCGACCAGAACTGCACACCATACTCCAGATTCGGCCTCACCAATGCCCTGTACAATTTCAACATTACATCCCAACTTCTATACTCGATGCTCTGATTTATAAAGGCAAGCATACCAAACGCCTTCTTCACCACCCTATCCACATGAGATTCCACCTTCAGGGAACAATGCACAGTTATTCCCAGATCCCTCTGTTCCACTGCATTCCTCAATTCCCTACCATTTACCCTGTACGTCCTATTTTGATTTGTCCTACCAAAATGCAGCACCTCACACTTATCAGCATTAAACTCCATCTGCCATCTTTCAGCCCACCCTTCCAAAAGGCCCAAGTCTCTCTGTAGACTTTGAAAATCTACCTCACTATCAACTACTCCACCTATCTTAGTATCATCTGCATATTTACTAATCCAATTTGCCACACCATCATCCAGATCATTCATGTCAATGACAAACAACAGTGGACCCAACACAGATCCTTGGGGCACTCCACTAGACACTGGCCTCCAACCTGACATACAATTGTCAACCGTTACCCTCTGGTATCTCCCATTCAGCCATTGTTGAATCCATCTTGCAACCTCACTATTAATACCCAACTGTAGAAGGAAGAAATTGTAAGCTGCCCAAGCGCAATACGAGGCGCTGTTCCCCCACGTTGCACGATGAAACTCTTGCCTCTCGAGGAGTGCTGAGAGCTTTAGTGTGACCTTTAGTTTCCCCCCCCCGGGGTGGAGGTGTCAGAGACTAGAGGGCACAGCTGGAAGGTGAGAGGGGGAAGGTTTAAAGGGGCAGGTTGGCAGTGGTTGGTGCCGACACTAAACCTCTCGCCACCTAGATGAACACAGACTGCCTGATTACGGGATTCGTCATGGGGCCAAGCTGAACCTGGTGGTGAAGCCGCTGGACAGACCATCGCCGGATGGCACGGCACAGAGCGGCAGAAGCCAGGCCTGGCTGCAGGTGGCACTGATCATCGAGAGGCACTTCACACCCGCCGATGCCACCAAGGTCCTGGAACAACTGCAGAAGGTAGGTGCTGCCAGATGGGCTGAAGGGCCTATCTCTCCCCACCCCCTCTCTCTCCCACCCTCTCTCCCCCACCCTCCCCCCAAATCTCCCCCACCCTCCCTCCAAATCTCCCCCACTCTCCCTCCAAATCTCTCCCCCCACCCTCCCTCTCTCCCACCTTTCCTCCCTCTCTCCCACCTTTCCTCCCTCTCTCCCACCTTTCCTCCCTCTCTCCCCCACCCTCCCTCCCTCTCCCACCAACCCTCCCTCTCTCCCACCCTCCTTCCCTCCCTCTCTCCCACCTTTCCTCCCTCTCTCCCTCCCTCTCTCCCTCCCTCTCCCCCACCCTCCCTCTCTCCCCCACCCTCCATCCCTCTCTCCCACCCTCCCTCTCTCCCACCCTCCTTCCTCTCTCTCTCTCCCCCTCTCTCTCCCTCCTTCCCACTCTCCCTCCCTCCCATTCCCACCAACTCTCCCTCCCTCTCTCCCCACTCTACTCCGCCATTCAATCACGGCTGATCTATCTCTCCCTCCTAACCCCATTCTCCTGCCTTCTCCCCATAACCCCTGACACCTCTGCCTTAAAAATATCCACTAACGTGGCCTCCTTTGCCGTCTGGGGCAATGAATTCCACAGTTTCACCAACCTCTGGCTTAATGTCTTTGGGGTGCAAGATGTTTCTGTGCTGTGTGACTACCTGTCAAGCTTGAACGGGTCCTAGAGAAGATTCACGAGGATGTTGCCAGGACTAGAGGGTGTGAGCTACAGGGAGAGGTTGAGCAGGCTGGGACTCTATTCCATGGAGCGCAGGAGGATGAGGGGTGATCTTATAGAGGTGTACAAAATCATGAGAGGAATAGATCGGGTAGATGCACAGAGTAGGGGAATCGAGGACCAGAGGACACAGGTTCAAGGTGAAGGGGAAAAGGTTTAATAGGAATCTGAGGGGCAACTTTTTCACACAGAGGGTGGTGGGTGAATGGAACGAGCTGCCGGAGGAGGTAGTTGAGGCTGGGACCATCCCAACGTTTAAGAAACAGTTAGACCGGTACATGGATAGAACAGGTTTGGAGCGATATGGGCCAAACGCAGGCAGGTGGGACTAGTGTAGATGGGGCAGGTTGGTCGGTGTGGGCAGGTGGGACATGTCGGTGTGGGCAGGTGGGGCATCTTGGGCGGTGGGACTAGTGTAGATGGGGCATGTTGGGCGGTGTGGGACTAGTGTAGATGGGGCATGTTGGCCGGTGTGGGCAGGTGGGACTAGTGTAGATGGGGCATGTTGGGCGGTGTGGGCAGGTGGCACTAGTGTAGATGGGGCATGTTGGGCGGTGTGGGCAGGTGGGACTAGTGTAGATGGGGCATGTTGGGCGGTGTGGGCAGGTGGGACTAGTGTAGATGGGGCATGTTGGGCGGTGTGGGCAGGTGGGACTAGTGTAGATGGGGCATGTTGGTCGGTGTGGGACTAGTGTAGATGGGGCATGTTGGGCGGTGTGGGCAGGTGGGACTAGTGTAGATGGGGCATGTTGGTCGGTGTGGGCGGGTGGGACTAGTGTAGATGGGGCATGTTGGGCGGTGTGGGCGGGTGGGACTAGTGTAGATGGGGCATGTTGGTCGGTGTGGGACTAGTGTAGATGGGGCATGTTGGTCGGTGTGGGCAGGTGGGACTAGTGTAGATGGGGCATGTTGGGCGGTGTGGGCGGGTGGGACTAGTGTAGATGGGGCATGTTGGTCGGTGTGGGACTAGTGTAGATGGGGCATGTTGGTCGGTGTGGGCAGGTGGGAGTAGTGTAGATGGGGCATGTTGGGCGGTGTGGGCAGGTGGGACTAGTGTAGATGGGGCATGTTGGGCGGTGTGGGCAGGTGGGACTAGTGTAGATGGGGCATGTTGGGCGGTGTGGGCAGGTGGGACTAGTGTAGATGGGGCATGTTGGTCGGTGTGGGCAGGTGGGACTAGTGTAGATGGGGCATGTTGGGCGGTGTGGGCAGGTGGGACTAGTGTAGATGGGGCATGTTGGTCGGTGTGGGCAGGTGGGACTAGTGTAGATGGGGCATGTTGGGCGGTGTGGGCAGGTGGGACTAGTGTAGATGGGGCATGTTGGTCGGTGTGGGCAGGTGGGACTAGTGTAGATGGGGCATGTTGGTCGGTGTGGGCAGGTGGGACTAGTGTAGATGGGGCATGTTGGGCGGTGTGGGCGGGTGGGACTAGTGTAGATGGGGCATGTTGGGCGGTGTGGGCAGGTGGGACTAGTGTAGATGGGGCATGTTGGTCGGTGTGGGCAGGTGGGACTAGTGTAGATGGGGCATGTTGGTCGGTGTGGGCAGGTGGGACTAGTGTAGATGGGGCATGTTGGGCGGTGTGGGCAGGTGGGACTAGTGTAGATGGGGCATGTTGGTCGGTGTGGGCGGGTGGGACTAGTGTAGATGGGGCATGTTGGTCGGTGTGGGCAGGTGGGACTAGTGTAGATGGGGCATGTTGGTCGGTGTGGGCAGGTGGGACTAGTGTAGATGGGGCATGTTGGTCGGTGTGGGCAGGTGGGACTAGTGTAGATGGGGCATGTTGGTCGGTGTGGGCGGGTGGGACTAGTGTAGATGGGGCGGTGTGGGCAGGTGGGACTAGTGTAGATGGGGCATGTTGGGCGGTGTGGGCGGGTGGGACTAGTGTAGATGGGGCGGTGTGGGCAGGTGGGACTAGTGTAGATGGGGCATGTTGGGCGGTGTGGGCAGGTGGGACTAGTGTAGATGGGGCATGTTGGTCGGTGTGGGCGGGTGGGACTAGTGTAGATGGGGCATGTTGGGCGGTGTGGGCGGGTGGGACTAGTGTAGATGGGGCATGTTGGGCGGGTGTGGGACTAGTGTAGATGGGGCATGTTGGTCGGTGTGGGCAGGTGGGACTAGTGTAGATGGGGCATGTTGGGCGGTGTGGGCGGGTGGGACTAGTGTAGATGGGGCATGTTGGGCGGGTGTGGGACTAGTGTAGATGGGGCATGTTGGTCGGTGTGGGCAGGTGGGACTAGTGTAGATGGGGCATGTTGGGCGGTGTGGGCGGGTGGGACTAGTGTAGATGGGGCATGTTGGTCGGTGTGGGACTAGTGTAGATGGGGCATGTTGGGCGGTGTGGGCGGGTGGGACTAGTGTAGATGGGGCATGTTGGTCGGTGTGGGACTAGTGTAGATGGGGCATGTTGGGCGGTGTGGGCGGGTGGGACTAGTGTAGATGGGGCATGTTGGTCGGTGTGGGACTAGTGTAGATGGGGCATGTTGGGCAGTGTGGGCAGGTTGGGGGTGAAGGGCCTGCTTCCACACTGTATCACTCTGTGACTCTATCAAGGGTTACGGAGGGATCTCGATCAGAGGGATGGCAAACGCAGTTTGATTCCAACAGCAATGGGCCCAGCACTGACGTCTGATTCTCCTCCCTCTTTTCCCAGCAGGATTACGAGCGGAATCTCCGGCTGCTGAGCCTGGACGACGTGGAGCGGATTTCCACCCGGATCCTGCATCCCGATGTTGCTGATGTCATGGAGCTCTCCTTCATGGAGTGAGGGGGGGGCAAGAAAGTCACCCCCTCTTTCCCACTGCACCCCCTTCCCCTCTCACCTTCTCCTCCTCCCCTCTCACCTTCTCCTCCTCCCCTCTCACCTTCTCCTCCTCCCCTCTCACCCTCTCACCCTCCCCTCTCACCCTCCCCTCTCACCCTCTCACCCTCCCCTCTCCTCCTCCCCTCTCACCCTCTCCTCCTCCCCTCTCACCCTCCCCTCTCATCCTCTCCTCTTCACCCTCCCCCTCACCCTCTCTTCCCCCCTCACCCTCCCCTCTTCCCCTCTCACCCTCTCCTCCTCACCCTCACCTTCTCCACTTCCCCTCTCACCCTCTCTACTTCCCCTCTCACCCTCTCCTCTTCCCCTCTCACCCTCTCCTCTACCCCCCTCACCCTCTCTTCCCCTCTCACCCTCTCCTCCTCACCCTCTCCTCTCCCCTCTCACCCTCTCCTCTTCCCCCCTCACCCTCTCTTCCCCTCTCACCCTCTCCTCCTCACCCTCTCCTCTCCCCTCTCACCCTCTCCACTTCCCCCCTCACCCTCTCCTCTGCCCCTCGCTCGGGTTTGGGGGCGGGGGGGGGGGGCGGGGGAGAGACAAGGGAGGGATGTAACCTTCCATCCCTCTCATCCCCAAATTCTCCTTTACTTCCCCCTCCCCCCCTTGACCTGGACACCCCTCAGTTTTAAGGGGGTCCGAGCCGAGACATTAGGGGTGGGGGGTTGAGGGGGGAGAGCAGGTTTGAGCGAGGACCGGGCAGGGGGGGGGAGGCCGGTTGCCGAGAACCTTCAGTGTTTTTAATTTATTTTTGCGTCACTGCCGACTGAGTGTAACAGGTGTGTGTGTGTGTGTGTCCCCCTCTGCCCGACGTCTCTCTTCAATCTGCCCCCCTCCCACCTTTAGTTTGGCCGTCTGTTGCCCAGCTGCTCGTCACGCCCGAGAGGGATGCCCACGCAACGGTGTGGAGACGCAAGACGCGGGAATCCTGAGCTAACGACAAAGTACCGGAGGAACTCAGCGGGACAGGCAGCATCCTGGAGAGTGGGAATGGGTGACATTTCGGGTCAAGTCTGAAGAAGGGTCTCGACCCGAAACGTCACCCATTCCTTCTCTCCAGAGATGCTGCCTGACCCGCTGAGTTACTCCAGCATCTTGTGTCTACCTTCGATTTAAACCAGCATCTGCTGTTCTTTCCTAGGCATCGAATATAAAACCGTGCAGCATTAGAACAAGCCCCTCGGCTCACAATGTCAGTGCTGAACATGGCACTACATGCCCCAAAATGTCACCTATTCATGTTGTAGTCTATCATAGAAGAATAGGTGCAGGAGTAGGCCATTCGATGCAGCAGTCCCTTTAGCCCCGAGAGCTAATTCTAACTCTTGAAAACATCCAGTGAATTGGCCTCCACTGCCTTCTGCGGCAGAGAATCCCACAGATTCACAACTCTCTGTCCTAAATGGCCGACCCCTCCTCTCTTCCAATTTTCTCCTCCTCACCACAATCAATCTGAAGAAGCCCGACCAGAAACGTTACCTGTCCACGTTCTCCAGAGATGCTGCCTGACCTGCTGAGTTACTCCGGCACTTTGTGCCTTTTTCCCCCCTCTCCGTAAACGAACACCTGCAGTTCCTTGTGCCTCTGGCATTCTGAGCTCGTCCCATTTCCCTGCGTTTGGCCCATATCCTCACACACCCTTCCTATCTCAATATCTGTCTGAATCTTTTAAAAGCCATGTTTGTATATAAAATTAGATTCCCTCTTCCTTGCGTTTGTTTTTCCTCGAAAATAAAAAAATAAAAGGCTACTGGAACTTTGCTCTGATTGCTGCCTGGTTTTTTTGTTGACCTTGTCTCACTGTCCACGAGAGTAACAACAGGTCTAGCTAGACACAGTGTTGGGGGTAACTCAGCTGGTTGTATACATGTATATATGCACCCATTCCTTCTCTCCCGAGATGCTGCCTGACCTGCTGAGTTACTCCAGCATTTTGTGAATAAATACCCTCTGGTTGTATATATGTATGTGTGTGTGCGTGTATATATATGTGTGTGTATATGTATATATATGTGTGTATATACGTGTATATAAATATATGTGTGTGTGGATATATGAGTGTATATATAAACATAGCACAAAAAGTATGGAAATTTGTGTTTGGTAGATTATTTCTTTGTTGTAACAATGCTTCTTGGCAATAAATCTTATACCGTTGGAAAGCCTGTTTATTTCCCTTTTAAATGGTGCCACATTTGTAAGGAACATGCATTTGTGGGATGAGCAGCAGAGCTGAGTATATGGGATGCGCCCATGAAAAATTTGCCAAATCTTCTCTGCCAATGCCAAACAGCTTATTCTGCTGTTGCTATTGACTCTTGTTTTGAGCTTCTGGTACCCCCCAGGTGCTGACAAGAATGGGATGCCATCCCACAACAGTGTGTGACCAGGCTGGTGACCAGCATGAGGAGGAGGAGGTGCCAGGCTGTTGTGGATGTGTATGGTTCTTCCACACGCTACTGTGGCTCCTGTTTATTAAATGGATAATTGTTAAATTGCCAATATGTCTTGTTTCTTCAGACTTCAATCATCCAATCCACCAAACAACACCGGACAAGAGTCAATGGCAGAATAAGCTGTTTGGCATTGGCAGAGAAGATTTGGCAAATTTTTCATGGGCGCAACCCACATACTCTGCTGCTCATCCCACAAATGCATGTTCCTTACAAATGTGGCACCATTTAAAAGGGAAATAAACAGGCTTTCCAACGGTATAAGATTTATTGCCAAGAAGCATTGTTACAACAAAGAAATAATCTACCAAACACAAATTTCCTTACTTTTTGTGCTATGTTTTTATATATATGTGTGTGTATATACGTGTATATAAATATATGTGTGTGTGGAATAAGAAAATAACTGCAGATGCTGGTACAAATCGATTTATTCACAAAATGCTGGAGTAACTCAGCAGGTCAGGCAGCATCTCGGGAGAGAAGGAATGGGTGACGTTTCGGGTCGAGACCCTTCTTCAGACTGTGAGAAACAGGATGATTAAACCACCAGAGACAGGACGACTGGAACAACCACTCTACCGGGTGCAGGACTATTAAACCGTCAGGGACAGGATGTTTGAACTACCACCGAGTTCGTTGGGGCACTGATAATGTGGTACAGGCTGGACAAAGGGCCGTAAATTTAGGAGAGTGTCTAAGCAGCAGGGAAGGGTTGAAATGGGTCATGAAGGTAACTAAGGGTCATGTGGATAACTACTGCGCTTGCTCAATGAGGTAAATGAATATTGCAAATACGCCCCTGATCGGGGAACTGCCCATGCACATACAATGTATAATCTGGGGGGGGTACCCGGGGCGGTACAGAAGATTGTGCGCCTCAGCGCTCTGATTGGAGGGAGCCCGAAGGGGAGGGGGATTCAGCAAAGGGGAGGGAGATTCAACGAAGTTGTACTGTATAAAGATAAGGCACTGTCTTTGTCTCGGTTTGGAGAGGCACCCGGCGCTGCAGATTCGTGAATAAACTTGTCTTGTTTCCACGACTTTGTCTCTGGCATCGTGATTGTGAGCACTCACATTTACATCTCACAGGACTGTGTTTATATGTTGCGTGACAATGTGTGTGTGGATATATATGTGTGTGTATATATAATAATAATAATAATAATACATTTTATTTATATAGCGCTTTTCATACACTCAAAGACGCTTTACAGAGATTTTGAGAACATAGGGGAAATGAATAAATAGATAAATAAGTAAATAAATAAATGAACAGAGAAAGGAGACAGAAGGTGAGGTGACCTTCAGTGGTTGAAGGCAGTATATGTGTGGATATATATGTGTGTGTGTATATATACACAGTATATATGTGTGTGTATATACAGTATATGGGTGCATAAATATATATGTGTGTATACAGTATATATACGTGTGTTTATATGTGTATTATATATATGTATGTGTGTGTGTATATATGTGTGTATTATATGTATGCGCTTATATATGTGTGTGTATATATATGTGTGTACTTGTGAGTGTGGATGTGCACACACAACTGTTTTTCTCGTGATATTGTTCAGTGTTCTGTGTTTACATGTGTGATATTGTTCACAGTGTCCTGTGTTTACATGTTGTGTGATATTGTTCACAGTGTCCTGTGTTTACATGTGTGATATTGTTCACAGTGTCCTGTGTTTACATGTAGTGTGATATTATAGACAATAGGTGCAGGAGGAGGCCATTCAGCCCTTCGAGCCTGTACGCACCGCCATTCAATGTGATCACGGCTGATCATTCTCAATCAGTACCCCGTTCCTGCCTTCTCCCCATACCCCCTGACTCCGCTATCCTTAAGAGCTCTATCTAGCTCTCTCTTGAATGTATTCAGAGAACTGGCCTCCACTGCCTTCTGAGGCAGAGAATTCCACAGATTCACAACTCTCTGACTGAAAAAGTTTTTCCTCATCTCCGTTCTAAATGGCCGACCCCTTATTCTTAAATTGTGCCCCCTGGTTCTGGACTCCCCCAACATTGGGAACATGTTTCCTGCCTGTAACGCGTCCAACCCCTTAATAATCTTATACGTTTCGATAAGATCCCCTCTCATCCTTCTAAATTCCAGTGTATACAAGCCCAGTCGCTCCAGTCTTTCAACATACGACAGTCCCGCCATTCCGGGAATTAACCTGGTGAACCTACGCTGCACGCCCTCAATAGCAATTGTTCACAGTGCACTGTGTTTACATGTTGTGTGATATTGTTCAGTGTCCTGTGTGTACATGTGTGGTGAGGAAGGTGATTGCTGGCTGTTTTTTAATTGACCCTGTCTCACTGTGTTGGGGGTAACTCAGCTGGTTGAATATATGTATGTGTGTGTGCGTGTATATATATGTGTGTGTATATATATATGTGTGCGTATATATATATGTGTGCGTATATATATATATATATATGTGTGTGTGTGTATATGTGTGTGTGTGTATATGTGTGTACTTATGAGTGTGTATGTGTTTATATGTTGTGTGATATTGTTCAGTGTCCTGTGTTTACATGTTGTGATATTGTTCAGTGTGTCCTGTGTTTACATGTTGTGTGATATTGTTCAGTGTGTCCTGTGTTTACATGTTGTGTGATATTGTTCACAGTGTGTCCTGTGTTTACATGTGTGATATTGTTCAGTGTGTCCTGTGTTTACATGTTGTGTGATATTGTTCAGTGTGTCCTGTGTTTACATGTTGTGTGATATTGTTCAGTGTCCTGTGTTTACATGTGTGATATTGTTCAGTGTGTCCTGTGTTTACATGTTGTGTGATATTGTTCAGTGTGTCCTGTGTGTACATGTTGTGTGATATTGTTCACAGTGTGTCCTGTGTTTACATGTGTGATATTGTTCACAGTGTGTCCTGTGTTTACATGTTGTGTGATATTGTTCACAGTGTGTCCTGTGTTTACATGTGTGATATTGTTCACAGTGTGTCCTGTGTTTACATGTTGTGTGATATTGTTCACAGTGTGTCCTGTGTTTACATGTGTGATATTGTTCAGTGTGTCCTGTGTTTACATGTTGTGTGATATTGTTCAGTGTGTCCTGTGTTTACATGTTGTGTGATATTGTTCAGTGTCCTGTGTTTACATGTGTGATATTGTTCACAGTGTGTCCTGTGTTTACATGTTGTGTGATATTGTTCACAGTGTCCTGTGTTTACATGTTGTGTGATATTGTTCAGTGTGTCCTGTGTTTACATGTTGTGTGATATTGTTCAGTGTGTCCTGTGTTTACATGTTGTGTGATATTGTTCACAGTGTGTCCTGTGTGTACATGTTGTGTGATATTGTTCACAGTGTGTCCTGTGTGTACATGTTGTGTGATATTGTTCACAGTGTCCTGTGTTTACATGTTGTGTGATATTGTTCAGTGTGTCCTGTGTTTACATGTTGTGTGATATTGTTCAGTGTGTCCTGTGTTTACATGTTGCGTGATATTGTTCAGTGTGTCCTGTGTTTACATGTTGTGTGATATTGTTCACAGTGTCCTGTGTTTACATGTTGTGTGATATTGTTCACAGTGTGTCCTGTGTTTACATGTTGTGTGATATTGTTCACAGTGTGTCCTGTGTTTACATGTTGTGTGATATTGTTCACAGTGTGTCCTGTGTGTACATGTTGTGTGGTGAGGAAGGTGAGGATGTAATTGTGTCTGGGACATTGTGGCCATCCATCACAGTGAGGAGGTGACTGGAGGAGACTCACTGTGATGGATGTTTCTTTTTGTTTTGTGTTGGTTGTGATTGCATCTTGTATGTGTGTGTGTGTGACAAATAAACTTGACTGAGGGCAAAACACCCCTCCCTGTCCCTCCCAGTGGTATCTCCCCGCCACTGACCCCGCCCACCCCCCCCCCGCAGCTCCGGGCTCGGTGGTCGCACCCAAGATGGCGGCGGCGGCGGCGGGGGACGCGAAGGCGGGCGGCGACGACCGGTTACACTTGTATCCTCCGCTCTACACGGCGCTCGGACGGCAGCCGGGGCCGAGGGGGAAAGGCGGGGGGAGTGCGGGGCCGTGCGGCGGCGGGGAGGGGGTCGCGGCGGCGGCGGCGGCGGCGGCGTCCCTCAGGGGTGGAGGAGGAGGAGGATAAAAGAAAGAAAGTAACCGCGGCCGCCATCTTGGGCGTCGTTAATGCGCACCCGCGGCGGCGTCCCCTGCGCATGTGCCCACCCGCGACTGGGCGGCCACTGCGCATGCCCGTGTGCCGAAGCATTCTGGGAGTTGTAGTCCTATATATTTTTTTTAATGTCAGTCCATCAGGTCACTGAAGGTCACCTCACCTTCTGTCTCCTTTCTCTGTTCGTTTACTTATTTACTTATTTATCTATTTATTCATTTCCCTATGTTCTCTAAATCTCTGTAAAGCGTCTTTGAGTGTATGAAAAGCGCTATATAAATAAAATGCATTATTATTATTATAGTAGCAGAATGAGGCCGTTCAGCCCATCGCGTCCCTCTGTCATTCCAATCATGGCTGCTCTACCTTTCCCCCTCAACCCCATTCTCCTGCCTCAAGAAGCCCCCAGACACAAAATGCTCAGCGGGACGGGCAGCATCTGTGGAGAACACGGATAGGTGACGTTTCACAGAGTGCTGGAGTAACTCAGCGGGTCAGGCAGCATCTGTGGAGAACATGGATAGGTGACGTTTCACAGAGTGCTGGAGTAACTCAGCGGGTCAGGCAGCATCTGTGGAGAGAAGGAATGGGTGACATTTCAGACTGAAAGGTCTCGACCCAAAGCATCACCCATTCCTTTTGCCCAAAGATGCTGCCTGCCCCGCTGAGTTACTCCAGCGTTTTGTGTCTTATCTTCGGTGCAAACCAGCATCTGCAGTTCCTGCCTCTTCATTTCCAAGCTGCCCACTGCCCTGATTTTTATTTTGTTTTTACAGATGCAACATGGAAAAGAGGTGCAGGAGTAGGCCATTCGGCCCTTCGAGCCTGTACGCACCGCCATTCAATATGATCATGGCTGATCGTCCAAAATCAGTACCCCGTTCCTGCTTTCTCCCCGTACCCCTTGATTCCGTTAGCCCTAAGAGCTAAATCTAATTCTCTCTTGAAAGCATCCAGTGAATTGGCCTCCACTGCCTTCTGTGGCAGAGAATCCCACACATTCACAACTCTCTCGGATAGAGAAGGAAAAACAGATCGAATGGCGGAGTGGACTTGATGGGCCGAATGGTCCAATTATGCTAGTATGTCTTATGGAAAAGGCACTTTGAATTGATCAAACGATACAGGCCCTTTGGCCCACACCGACCAACCCGTTCACACTAGTTCAATGTTATCCCAGTTTCCCATCCACACCAGGGGCAATTTTTACAGAGGGGAGAATTGACCTACAAACCCGCACGTCTTTGGGATGTGGGAGGAAACCGGAGCACCCGGAGGAAACCCACGCGGTCACGGGGAGAACGTGCAAACTCCGCGCGCACACACACGCACGCAAACATACTCTGGCGCTGTGAGGCAGCTGTTCTACTCTGTGAATGCCTCATGTAGAGGAGAGGATCGCAGAGGATCTTACCTGGTCTACCAACACCATCACCACAGTGAAGAAGGCACAGCAGAGACTCCACTTCCTGAGGATCCTCAGGAAAACCAACCTGCAGGAGAAGCTCATGATGTCCTTCTATCGCTGCTCCATCGAGAGTGTGCTGGCATACTGTATAACCACATGGTATGCCAGCTGCTCAGAAAAGGACAGGAAGGCCCTTCAGAGGGTCATCACGACGGCCCAGAAGATCATCGGCTGCTCACTGCCCTCCCTGGAGCACCTGTTCAGCCTACGCTGCCTCAGTAGAGCAGGCAAAATAATAAAAGATCCATCCCACCCCGGCCACCGTCTGTTTGTTCATCTGCCCTCTGGTCGACGTTTCAGGTCGATCAAACAGACTTAAGAACAGTTTTTACCCCAGGGCCATACGAGAACTGAACACTACCTTCTGCACTAGGCAAACTTTTGTACTTAATATAATTGTATTTATTTGTTTTTGCATTTATTCCACATCTGTTTTTACGCACCGTCAGGATTGGCTATTTTTAAATTTCGTTGTACTCGTTGCAATGACAATAAATGAATATTATTATTATTATTATTATTATGTATTCTACCGTTGCTCTTTAACGAGGTACCCAGTAATCTGAGCGTCCCGTTCCCGTCAGTAAGGGAGGCACAGATCGCCCTGGGATCCCTTAGCCCGGACTCTGAGCCACGGAAAGGAGGCATCAGCAAGACTTTGTCTGTGCAAGGTTGCACACTGAAGGGGTGAGTTTACCTTTGTAAAAAGTCTTCTTTATTTGTCTTTGGGGATGTAGCGTGCAAGGCAGACAATCATTTAGGGATACAGCACGGGAACAGGCCCTTCAGCCCACCGAGTCCGTGCCGACCAGCGATCACTCCGAACACTAGTCCTATCCAGCAAACACTAAAGAAACCAATTAACCTACAAACCTGGGGTAGACGCACAATGCTGGAGTAACTCAGCGGGTCAGGAAGCATCTCGGGAGAGAAGGAATGGGTGACGTTTTGGGTCGAGACCCTTCTTCAGACTGATGTCAAGGGAGGGGGCATCCAACTACGTCCTATCTTTGTCCCGCCCCCTCCCCGAAGGTGTCTACCTTCGATTTTAACCAGCATCTGCAGTATTTTTTTTCCTATACAATCATATCATATCATATATATACAGCCGGAAACAGGCCTTTTCGGCCCTCCAAGTCCGTGCCGCCCAGCGATCCCCGTACATTAACACTATCCTACGCCCACTAGGGACAATTTTTACATTTGCCCAGCCAATTAACCTACATACCTGTACGTCTTTGGAGTGTGGGAGGAAACCGAAGATCTCGGAGAAAACCCACGCAGGTCACGGGGAGAACGTACAAACTCCTTACAGTGCAGCACCCGTAGTCAGGATCGAACCTGAGTCTCCGGCGCTGCATTCGCTGTAAAGCAGCAACTCTACCGCTGCGCTACCGTGCCGCCCTACAATCTACAAAACCTGTACGTCTTTGGAGTGTGTGAGGAAACCGGAACACCCGGAGAAAACCCACGTGGGTCATGGGTAAACTGCTGAGTAACTCCAGCATTTTGTGAAATAAATACCTTCGATTTGTACCAACATCTGCAGTTATTTTCTTACACTATCTACGTCTCGCATCTATATATTAAAAAAAAATATATATATATATAAACACACACACATATACCCAACTTTAGATAGTTCCTCTGTCCCTCTCTTCCCCTCCCCCTTCCCAGATCTCCCACTATCTTCCTGTCTCCACCTATATCCTTCCTTTGTCCCGCCCCCCTGACATCAGTCTGAAGAAGGGTCTCGACCCGAAACGTCACCCATTCCTTCTCTCCCGAGATGCTGCCTGACCTGCTGTGTTACTCCAGCACTCTGTGAAACGTCACCCATTCCTTCTCTCCCGAGATGCTGCCTGACCTGCTGAGTTACTCCACTGGAATTTAGAAGGATGAGAGGAGATCTTATCGAAACGTATAAGATTATTAAGGGGTTGGACACGTTAGAGGCAGGAAACATGTTCCCAATGTTGGGGGAGTCCAGAACCAGGGGCCACACAGTTTAAGAATAAGGGGTCGGCCATTTAGAACTGAGATGAGGATAAACTTTTTCAGTCAGAGAGTTGTGAATCTGTGGAATTCTCTGCCTCAGAAGGCAGTGGAGGCCAATTCTCTGAATGCATTCAAGAGAGAGCTGGATAGAGCTCTTAAGGATAGCGGAGTCAGGGGGTATGGGGAGAAGGCAGGAACGGGGTACTGATTGAGAATGATCAGCCATGATCACATTGAATGGCGGTGCGTACAGGCTCGAAAGGCCGAATGGGCTCCTCCTGCACCTATTGTCTATTGACTTGTGGCCTCCACAGCCGTCTGTGGCAATGAATCCCACAGATTCACCACCCTCTGGCTAAAGAAATTCCTCCTCTTCTCCTTCCTAAAGGGACGTCCTTTAATTGTGAGGCTGTGACTCACCCACTGGTGGAAGCATCGTCTCCAGGTCCCAGGGCGGGGAGGGTGAAGGCCAGTTGGGGATGGACCGTCGATCCACTGCCTCTCATCCGCCCCTCTCTCTCTCTCTCTCTCTCCTCTCCACAGCCGCTGGGAGGCGCACGAGGCTCGCATTCTCCGGGTATCCGTCGGCTCCTTCCTTGACAACCTCTCCCTGGTGCTGGAGACCATGGATCAGTTCGGGCCCCCGAGCACCGGCTAGGCCCCGGACCCTGGGCCCCTGCACTCCTCCCTCAGCCGTTGGGGAAGGGAGGAGGGAGGGTTTGGTTCAAGAACCCCCCGAGGACACCAGGCGAGCGAGCATCGAATGGAACTGAATGGTGGACGCAAGAATCGCTCCACCTCACACCAGGGCAAATCACAGTCCCACTAACCCTGACAGGAGTGTCTGTTCATCCAGCTTCCCCTCCCCTCTCCCTGGTCCCCAGACCCGACCCATCCCTGACAGAGACAGACTACTCGGGGAGGGGGGAGCGAGGGGAGAGTTCTCGACTTTCTCCCCCCCTGGGAAAGGGACGGGGAGGTCAGAGCGGGAATCAATTCCCAGTCTGTTTTGGGGACTGTTTTGCTCTCTGCTTTTGCTCTGATTTACACTGTCCTTGAATAAAGCTGAATTGTGACTAGCCCGTTGTCCTTGGTGAAAGGGAAGTCAAAGAATTTGTAGAGGCATCTCACGGCGAAGAATATCAAATATAAATAGTGTATAATTAGATAGAGCTCTAGGGGCTAGTGGAATCAAGGGAAATGGGGAGAAGGGAAGGGAAGTGCAGTTTTGGTCTCCAAATTTGAGGAAGGATATTCTTGCTATTGAGGGCGTGCAGCGTAGGTTCACCAGGTTAATTCCCAGAATGGCGGGACTGTCATATGTTGAAAGACTGGAGCGGCTAGGCTTGTATACACTGGAATTTAGAAGGATGAGAGGGGATCTTATCGAAACGTATAAGATTATTAAGGGGTTGGACACGTTAGAGGCAGGAAACATGTTCCCAATGTTGGGGGAGTCCAGAACCAGAGGCCACAGTTTAAGAATAAGGGGTCGGCCATTTAGAATGGAGATGAGGAAAAACCTTTTCAGTCAGAGAGTTGTGAATCTGTGGAATTCTCTGCCTCAGAAGGCAGTGGAGGCCAATTCTCTGAATGCATTCAAGAGAGAGCTAGATAGAGCTCTTAAGGATAGCGGAGTCGGGGGGTATGGGGAGAAGGTAGGAACGGGATACTGATTGAGAATGATCAGCCATGATCACATTGAATGGCGGTGCGTACAGGCTCGAAGGGCCGAATGGCCTCCTCCTGCACCTATTGTCTATAATTCTGCTCCAACTGATGGCGACGCGAGGCAGGAAGTCGATCGGCGCTAGCACCGACAGGCATTCACCAGTGTTCATTTTGATAATCAGTGCTTTTATTAATACAGTTAATCATTGCAACCAAAGACAGAAGTTAATGCACAGGTCCCTTGATTGGATTAATTGCAACCCCTCTCTCTCCAGGCCTTTCTCGGTCACAGTCGGCAGAGAACATGTCAACTGCTCAGCTTGGGCCCTGTGTGTGTGACGCTCTGCGTTCTAGCGGGTGGGGAGAGAGGCAAGGAGGGGGCACGAGGGGTTAGAGAGAATGAGACGGCCGAGGAGGGAGTGAGAGAGGTTAGAGAGGCACAGGCAGTGAGGAGGAAGTCATGATGCAGCTCTATAGGACTTTGGTCAGGCTGCATTTGGAGTATTGTGTGCAGTTCTGGTCACCCCCATTCCAGGACGTGGAGACCTTTGGATACAGTGCAGAGGAGGTTTACCAGAAGGCTGCCTGGATTAGAGGGTCACAGCTACAGGGAGAGGGTGGATTAGAGGGTCACAGCTACAGGGAGAGGGTGGAGAGGAGGTCTACCAGAAGGCTGCCTGGATTAGAGGGTCACAGCTACAGGGAGAGGGTGGATTAGAGGGTCACAGCTACAGGGAGAGGGTGGATTAGAGGGTCACAGCTATAGGGAGAGGGTGGATTAGAGGGTCACAGCTACAGGGAGAGGAGGGTGGAGAGGAGGTTTACCAGAACGCTGCCTGGATTAGAGGGTCACAGCTACAGAGAGAGGCTGGATTAGAGGGTTTCAGCTACAGGGAGAGGAGGGTGGAGAGGAGGTTTACCAGAACGCTGCCTGGATTAGAGGATTCCAGCTACAGGGAGAGGTTAGAGAGGAGGTTTACCAGAACACTGCCTGGATTCGAGGGTTTCAGCTACAGGGAGAGGGTGGATTAGAGGGTCACAGCTACAGGGAGAGGGTGGAGAGGAGGTTTACCAGAACGCTGCCTGGATTAGAGGGTTCCAGCTACAGGGAGAGGTTAGAGAGGAGGTTTACCAGAACACTGCCTGGATTAGAGGGTTTCAGCTACAGGGAGAGGGTGGATTAGAGGGTCACAGTACAGGGAGAGGGTGGAGAGGAGGTTTACCAGAACGCTGCCTGGATTAGAGGGTTCCAGCTACAGGGAGAGGCTGGATTAGAGGGTTTCAGCTACAGGGAGAGGAGGGTGGAGAGGAGGTTTACCAGAACGCTGCCTGGATTAGAGGGTTCCAGCTACAGGGAGAGGCTGGATTAGAGGGTTTCAGCTACAGGGAGAGGAGGGTGGAGAGGAGGTTTACCAGAACGCTGCCTGGATTAGAGGGTTCCAGCTACAGGGAGAGGCTGAATTAGAGGGTTTCAGCTACAGGGAGAGGGTGGACAGACTGGGATTGTTTTCTCTGGAGTGTCGCAGGTTGAGGGCAGACCTGATAGAGGTATATCAAATTATGAGAGGGGTAAGACAGTCACACATTCCCCCCCCGGGGTGAAAATGACAAAGACTAGAGGGCACAGCTTTGTGGGAGGGGCAGTGTAAAGGAGGTGTACAGGGGGAAGATTTGTTATACACAGAGGGTGGTGGGTGCCTGGAACGTGCTGCCAGGAGTGGTTTAGTTTAGTTTAGAGGTACAGCGCAGAAACAGGCCCTTCGGCCCACCGGGTCCGTGCCGACCAGCGATCCCCGCACACTAACACTATCCTACACACACTCGGGAGAATCTTTACATCATTTACCAAGCCAATTAACCTACAAACCCGCACGGCCTTGGAGTGTGGGAGGAAACAGACGATCCCGGTTGAAAACCCAGGCAGGTCACGGGGAGAACGTACAAACTCCGTAGTCGGGATGGAACCCGGGTGTCTGGCGCTGTGAGGCAGCAACTCGACCTGCTGCACCAGCGTAACTGCCGGGGGGAGGGGGGGTGATGGAGGCAGAAACGATAGAGGCATTTAAGAGACTTTTAGACGGGATTGTGGATCACGTGCAGACAGAGAGGAGTTGGGCTGGGCCTCATCCACGGCACGGACATTGTGGGCCGGACAGCTTGCTCCTGTTTACTACTGGTCAATGTTCTATTGAGCAGAGATTAGCATTCACAGCAAGAGGATTTGAGTATAGGAGCAGGGAGGTTCTGCTGCAGTTGTACAGGGCCTTGGTGAGACCGCACCTGGAGTATTGCGCGCAGTTTTGGTCTCCTAATCTGAGGAAAGACATTCTAGCCATAGAGGGAGTACAGAGAAGGTTCACCAGATTGATCCCTGGGATGGCGGGACTTTCATATGAAGAAAGACTGGATAGACTGGGCTTGTACTCGCTGGAATTTAGAAGACTGAGGGGGGATCTTATAGAAACTTACAAAATCCTTAAGGGGTTGGACAGGCTAGATGCAGGAAGATTGTTCCCGATGTTGGGGAAGTCCAGAACCAGGGATCACAGTTTAAGGATAAGGGGGAAGTCTTTTAGGACCGAGATGAGAAAACATTTCTTCACACAGAGAGTGGTGAGTCTGTGGAATTCTCTGCCACAGAAGGTAGTTGAGGCCAGTTCATTGGCTATATTTAAGAGGGAGTTAGATGTGGCCCTTGTGGCTAAAGGGATCAGGGGGTATGGAGAGAAGGCAGGTACGGGATACTGAGTTGGATGATCAGCCATGATCATATTGAATGGCGGTGCGTGCAGGCTCGAAGGGCCGAATGGCCTATTCCTGCACCTATTTTCTATGGGGGAAAAAAGGTGGCCATTCCCAGTCCTTCCCCCCCCTTACCCTCACCACCTACTGTAGAGTTCAAATTGTGAAGCTAGAGGAAGGAATGTGGGGGGGGAGAAATAGGAGCGTGTCCAGGTGAGGCAAAGAGGGGTGGGGAAGGAAAGGGAGGGGATGTTACAGGTCACCTGAACCTGGAGACTTTCTACGTTCAATCTCCAGCGTTGGAAGCTGCCCAAACTAAAGATGAGGCGCTGTTCCCGCTCTGGTTTGCGTGTGGCCTCACTGTGGCAATGGAGGAGGCCCAGGGCAGAGAGGTCAGTGCGGGTAGACACAACGTGCTGGGGTAACTCAGCGGGACTGGCAGCACCTCGGGAGAGAAGGGAAGGGTGACGTTGAACTGGTTTGTAACTGGGAGATCCAGCAGGAAACAGGCACATGCTGGGTCTACACTTGGTCTCGCCGATGGACTGGAGCCCACACCGGAACAGCAGATGCAGGGGGTGAGGTGGGAGGTGCCCATGAGCCTCTGCTTCACCTGTCATGGTCCTTGGATGGAAGTGAGGGGGAGGGGGAGGTACAGGGACAGGTGTTTCATCTGTGGTTGCAGAGGGAATGTACCTGGGGAGGGGGTGGTTTGGGTGGGAAGGGACGAGTGAACCAGGGGGGGGTTTAAGTCGATGTATTCATCATCTCCAAATTTGAGGAAGGATATTCTTGCTATTGAGGGCGTGCAGCGTAGGTTCACTAGGTTAATTCCCGGAATGGAGGGACTGTCGTATGTTGAAAGGCTGGAGCAATTAGGCTTGTATACACTGGAATTTAGAAGGATGAGGGGGGATCTTATTGAAACATATAAAATAATTAGGGGATTGGACACGTTAGAGGCAGGAAACATGTTCCCAATGTTGGGGGAGTCCAGAACAAGGGGCCACAGTTTAAGAATAAGGGGTAGGCCATTTAGAACGGAGATTAGGAAGAACTTTTTCAGTCAGAGAGTGGTGAAGGTGTGGAATTCTCTGCCTCAGAAGGCAGTGGAGGCCAGTTCGTTGGATGCTTTCAAGAGAGAGCTGGATAGAGCTCTTAAGGATAGCGGAGTGAGGGGGTATGGGGAGAAGGCAGGAACGGGGTACTGATTGAGAGTGATCAGCCATGATCGCATTGAATGGCGGTGCGTACAGGCTCGAAGGGCTGAATGGCCGACTCCTGCACCTATTGTCTATTGTCTATTGAACCTTCATGGTTACAGAACTCACAGAGATATTCCCTCCACACCGTCCCATCACACACTCCCGGGGTCACACACACACACACACACACAGTGAAGCTACCTCCCTCCGCACCGCCCCACACACACTCCCCAGGGTCACACACACACACACACACAGAGTGAAGCTCCCTCCCTCCACACCGCCCCGTCACACACTCCCGGTGTCAGA
Source organism: Rhinoraja longicauda (assembly GCF_053455715.1). NCBI lineage: Eukaryota > Metazoa > Chordata > Chondrichthyes > Rajiformes > Arhynchobatidae > Rhinoraja > Rhinoraja longicauda. The sequence goes on along the minus strand of NC_135991.1, from coordinate 6,911,559 downwards.
CAGGAGAAGAGCTGTTCCGATGGCGGGGAAGATTTGATGAACTTTTCGGAAGGGTTCATTTGGCGAGGAGGAATGAAAGCGGTCAGACTTTGCAGTTCGGAGCTTTGCCGGACTGCAGGGACTTTCTTTGTGGCCGCGGCACTTTCCATCGCCTGGTGGGGGCTCAGGACCTTCATCGGCCTGCTCGGCTCGGCTCGGCTCGGCTCGGCCCTCGGACTTTCCATCGCCCGGTGGGGGCTTCAAAAGTTGGGAGCCTCGATCGCCTCGTGGCGCCACGGGAGAAGAATGAGGAGGAGATAATGACTTTTCTTTGCCTTCCATCACAGTGAGGGTATGCCTGGAGCAATCACTGTGATGGCTGTTTGTGTTAAAAATTGTATCTGTGTGTCCTGTGCTTTTTGTTGTCTACTGCCGGACACTGACGTGAGAGGACGCTGGCGCTGTTTATTCGCAGCTTCTCCGTCAGGATAGTTTGTCTGTTTGTTTTTATGTTATGATTGTTTTTGTATAGCGCTTTGAGCTCCTGGTAAAGCGCTATATAAAAGAAATGCTTATTATTATTATTATTATTATATCAAATTGACCGTATTTGTATCTGTAAAAAGTTCAGAAGGTCCTTGGAAGAGGTCAGAACAAGAAGAGGAGCCGATGCAGCTTCTGACCACCACCTCCTGGTAGGGAAACTCAAGCAAAGACTGAACAGACACCAGCGAGCCAAAAGCCAGAGAGCGATATACAACACTGAATACCTCAGCAGTGCTCAAGTGGTGAAGAAATTCAAGGATATCCACTCAAGGGAAAATACAGAGCTACAGCTGTGGAGGAAGGAAGGACAATAAATGAGGAGTGTAATGTACCGGGCCCTGGTGAGACCGCACCTGGAGTACTGTGTGCAGTTGTACCGGGCCCTGGTGAGACCGCACCTGGAGTACTGTGTGCAGTTGTACCGGGCCCTGGTGAGACCGCACCTGGAGTACTGTGTGCAGTTGTACAGGGCCCTGGTGAGACCGCACCTGGAGTACTGTGTGCAGTTGTACCGGGCCCCTGGTGAGACCGCACCTTGGAGTACTGTGTGCAGTTGTACCGGGCCCTGGTGAGACCGCACCTGGAGTACTGTGTGCAGTTGTACCGGGCCCTGGTGAGGCCGCACCTGGGAGTACTGGGTGCAGTTTTGGTCTCCAAATTTGAGGAAGGATATTCTTGCTATGGAGGGCGTGCAGCGTAGGTTCACTAGGTTGATTCCCGGAATGGCGGGCGACTGTCGTATGTTGAAAGACTGGAGCGATTGGGCTTGTATACACTGGAATTTAGAAGGATGAGGGGGGATCTTATTGAAACATATAAGATAATTAGGGGATTGGACACATTAGAGGCAGGAAACATGTTCCCAATGTTGGGGGAGTCCAGAACAAGGGGCCACAGTTTAAGAATAAGGGGTAGGCCATTTTAGAACGGAGATGAGGAAGAACTTTTTCAGTCAGAGAGTGGTGAAGGTGTGGAATTCTCTGCCTCAGAAGGCAGTGGAGGGCCAGTTCATTGGATGCTTTCAAGAGAGAGCTGGATAGAGCTCTTAAGGATAGCGGAGTCAGGGGGCTATGGGGAGAAGGCAGGAACGGGGTACTGATTGAGAGTGATCAGCCATGATCGCATTGAAATGGCGGTGCGTACAGGCTCGAAGGGCTGAATGGCCTACTCCTGCACCTATTGTCTATTGAGTGGGAACACCTAAAAGCTGCTTGAGCTCAACCTGTGAGGAGGCCCGAGGGAGAAGGATCGAAAAGCACAAGGAATGGATAACAACCAGAAACCCTCAACACAATCCAGCAGAGGAGAAAGTTCAAAGAGAAGGTGGACAACTCAAGAACGAGAGCTGAAAGGCTTTGGCCCAACAGATGCCACGAAGAAATGCGAAAGAACATCAGGACGGACGAGAGAACACTGGTGGAGAGGCTGGCCAAGGAGGCAGAGACTGTGGCGACTCAGAGGAACATGGGAAATTGTCCGGGCCATACTTGCACGGGGAGGATTGGCACGCACATTCCTATCTTATCAAGAGGAGACTGCCTCTGTTGTTTTCCCGGGAAAGCCTTCACAAGACTATTCAAACGTGTGGATTTATAAATCCTTTGATTTATAAAGTACTGATACTCTTTGTGTTTTGTGCCCCGCGCCCTAAAGATGGGCTGCCCCTCGGAGTTACGTAGGTGCCGCACGCACGGTCGGCAGTGTCCGAGACTGAGGCCCACGAGTCGATGGGGCGTACACATGGGGTAAAAATGCACTTGCAGGGCAACCTGAGGTGAGACTGTTGGCAGGGAAGCCATCGTCTCGGGCGCGGCGGTCAGTGGGAAGGCTGTCGTTATATTAAAGACTGAACAGTGTGAGAGGCTGCAGTCCCTGCACGGATATCTGAACTTTTAACCCCACGCTCCTGACATTTGGCCACCCGGTACAGAGGGGGGGGAAGTGGGGAGGGTCGGGGCGGGATCTCCCTGTCAGTCTGCTCCTGGGCCTGGCCAAGATGGCCGCTCACGGGTCCAGGCAGAGGGCGGTCGATGGCCGCACCAGTCGGCCTACGTCCTACGTCCGTGCCGCGCGTGTTGTGCGTGGAGAGGGAACACGCGGTTGTCCCACGGGGACGCTGGAGGCCTTGCGTGATCGCGGGGGGTCGAGTGTAGTGTTGAGAAAGTTGGGCAATATATTCATTTGATAACTGTTCGGTTTGTTAACTGCCAACATAGGCAGCCTTTGATCGTGCTTCACTTTGGTTTGTTAGCTTTGTTTTCTGAATCAAAGTATTTGTGTATATTTTTACAAAAGGGGTCAGACACACACACACACACACACACACACACACAGAGTGAAGCTCCCTCCCTCAGCCCCGTCCCGTCAAACACTCCCGGAGTCAGACAACACACACACGCCCTGGGTCAGACGTACACACACACACACACAGAGTGAAGCTCCCTCCCTCCGCACCGCCCCGTCAAACACTCCCGGGGTCAGACACACACACACACGCCCTTGGTCAGACGTACACACACACACACACACACACACACACAGAGTGAAGCTCCCTCCCTCAGCACCGTCCCGTCAAACACTCCCGGAGTCAGACAGACACACACACGCCCTGGGTCAGACGTACACACACACACACGCCCTGGGTCAGACGTACACACACACACACACACACACACACACAGAGTGAAGCTCCTCCCTCAGCACCGTCCCGTCAAACACTCCCGGAGTCAGACACACACACATGCCCTGGGTCAGACGTACACACACACACACACACACACACACACAGAGTGAAGCTCCCTCCCTCAGCACCGTCCCGTCAAACACTCCCGGGGTCAGACACACACACACACAGAGTGAAGCTCCCTCCCTCCACACCGCCACCTCACACACTCTCTCCCAGAGTCAGACACACACCACACCCCCAGAGGGAGATACCCGTAGAGCAGCAAGCAGCGACAGACAGCAGGTTACGAGGCGGGGGCTCCTGGACGACGTGCGTGGCGGTGACTGTTCCCTGAAGGACCGCCCGCCCGCCGCTCCTCCTTCCCGGACCCCTCAGCACGAGCTCCTCTCCGCCAGCAGAGTGTCGAGGATGGTCTCGCAGAGGGTAGAGGGCGCGAGGGAGGTGGAAGCAGCCTGGGAGGGAGAGGGGAGAGAGTGAGAGGCCGCCACGCACTGCGCTCCCCGAGGTCACCGCGCCGCGCCGCTGCACTCTACCTTTGTAGGGGCCTCCCTTGAAGGTGTGCGTGACCGTCCCCAGGCCGGCTCAGGTACCCGTACCACTCTCCGTGCTCCCCGTCCGCGAACTGCAACGGGAATAACAACGTCAACCGGGCGGCAAAGGGGGAGCCGGGGCACGGATATCACAGACGGAACCACACACACACAGGGGGAGGGGTATCACAGACGGAAACACACACACACAGGGGGAGGGATATCACAGACGCAACCACACACACACAGGGGGAGGGGTATCACAGACGGAAACACACACACACAGGGGGAGGGATATCACAGACGGAACCACACACACACAGGGGGAGGGGTATCACAGACGGAACCACACACGGGGGGAGGGATATCACAGACGGAACCACACACACAGGGGGAGGGATATCACAGACGCAACCACACACAGGGGGAGGGATATCACAGACGCAACCACCACACAGGGGGAGGGATATCACAGACGGAACCACACACAGGGGGAGGGATATCACAGACGGAAACACACACAGGGGGAGGAGATATCAGACGGAAACACACACAGGGGGAGCGATATCACAGACGCAACCACACACAGGGGGAGGGATATCACAGACGGAAACACACACAGGGGGAGGGATATCACAGACGGAACCACACACAGGGGGAGGGGCCTGTAGGTGGGGGAGGGGCTACTCACGTGGTGGAAGGTGTAGGTGAAGACCTTCTTGAACTGTTTGAGCAGGCTTGGGTCCCGGCTTAACTGGTAGCCGAGCAGGAGGGCTACCAGAGCCTCCGTGTGTGGCCACCACAGCTTCATGTCCCCACTCCAGCTGGGGAGGGATGAGAGGGGAAGGGGATGAGAGGGGAAGGGAAGGAGAGGGGTGGTAGAGAGAAGAGGGGAGGGAAAACGGGGCAGGGGAAGGGGGCAGGGAGGGGCAGAAGGGAGAAAGGAAAGGGGCGAGAGGAAGGGGCAAGAGAGGACGGGGGAAGAGAGGAAGGTGGAAGAGAGGAGAAAGGAAAGGGGAAGAGAGGAGAAAGGAAGGGGGACAAGAGGAAGGGGAAGAGAGGAAGGGGAAGAGAGGAGGGGGGAAGAGAGGAGGGGGAAGAGAGGAGGGGGAAGAGAGGAGGGGGGAAGAGAGGAGGGGGAAGAGGAGGAAGGGGGCAACAGAGGAAGGTGGAGAGAGGAAGGGGAGAGAGGAAGGAGAGAGAGGAAGGGGGAAGAGAGGAAGGGGAAGAGAGGAAGGGGAGAGAGGAAGGGGAAGAGGGGGAAGGGGGAGAGAGGAAGGGGAAGAGAGGAAGGGGAAGAGAGGAAGGGGAAGAGGGGGAAGGGGGGAGAGAGGAAGGGGAAGAGAGGAAGGGGAAGAGGGGGGAAGGGGGAGAGAGGAAGGGGAAGAGGGGGAAGGGGGAGAGAGGAAGGGGAAGAGAGGAAGGGGAAGAGGGGGAAGGGGAGGAGGGAGAGAGGAAGGGGAAGAGAGGAAGGGGAAGAGAGGAAGGGGAAGAGAGGAAGGGGAAGAGGGGGAAGGGGGAGAGAGGAAGGGGAAGAGAGGAAGGGGAAGAGAGGAAGGGGAAGAGGGGAAGGGGGAGAGAGGAAGGGGGAGAGGGGAAGGGGGAGAGGGGAAGGGGAGAGGGGAAGGGGGAGGAGGAAGAGAGGAAGGGTGATTGGACGAGAGGGGAGGCAAAGGACGAAGCAGGGGGGTGGAGAGTGAAGAAAACAAGGGGGAAGGGAGCAGGGAGAAAGGGTATGGGGGAAGAGGGCAAGGGGTGTAAGGTGAAGAGGGTGAGGGAGGAGCGAAGGAATCTGTCAGATCATCAGGCGTTTCCCAGTAACGGGTTTGAGTCGGAGGCAGGGTCCGTGTGGAGAGAGAGGAGGGCGGGGGAGACGTGAGGGAGGGGGCGGGAGAGACGTGAGGGAGGGGGCGGGGGAGACGTGAGGGAGGGGGGCGGGGGAGACGTGAGGGAGGGGGCGGGGAGACGTGAGGGAGGGGGCAGGGGGACGTGGGGAGGGTGGACAGGGTCTCTCAGTGGTTGGGTGGGGGGGATTGTGTACGAGGGGGGGGTTTAGAGTGGGATGGGGGAAATAGTGGGGGGAGAGAGACGGGGGAGAGAGGGACAGCAGGGGAGGGAACCATGGGGTGGGTGAGAGGTGGAGAGTGAGACAGGGAGAGTCAGACAGTCACGGGGAGAGGGTCTCACAGTTCTCGGGCGGGGGGTGTACGGTAGGAGGGTTCTGGGTGGGAGGGGGTGTATGTGAGGGGGGTTGTTCACCTGGGTGGGGCTGTGGCCGTCCACGTCCTGCAGGTAGAACAGTCCCCCCTCCCTCGGGGTCCCAGCCCGAGGCGAGGGGCTGGCGGATGAAGCCCTCCAGCGCGGAATCAATCAGAGACTGCTCGCCTCGCCTCTGTCCCTGACGCAGCAGAAACCAGCCCGCCTCCAGCGCGTGGCCTGGGGACAAGGAGGGAGAGAGGGGCAAGAGAGAGGGGAGGGGGGGGAGAGGGGCAAGAGAGAGGGGAGGGTGGAGAGGGGGGGGCGAGAAAGAGGGTGGGGGGGGGCGAGAGAGGGGGGGGCGAGAGAGGGGGGGGCGAGAGAGGGGGGGGCGAGAGAGGGGTGGGTGAGAGAGAGGGGAGTGGGAGAAAGGGAGGGGAGTGATAGAGGGGAGACGGGGGAAGAGAGCAGGGTGGGCGAGAGTGAGGGGTGAGTTAGTATTGTGGATGATTCACCACCTACATTCCCCCACCAGCCCCTCCACTCACACAGCACGGCCTGATGGGGGAGGGAGAGAGGGAGACACACACGCACAAGCACTCCTCCCTCTCTCTCTCTTTCTCCCTCTCTATCTCTCCCCCCTCTCTCTCACTCCCCCCTCACTCTCTCACCCCCCTCTCCCCTCCTCCTTGGGGGGGGGGGGGGGGGGGGGGTTGGCAGAGAGATGGGGTCGACACCAAGATACTAGAGGAACAAGATGGACCACTCCATTGAAATCGCCTGCACTGAAGTGTAGTTCACAAAGGAGCCATTTTAGTAGGCAAACCCCCACTCCCTCTGCCTCCGCCATTTAAGTAGGCAAACTCGCCCTACCCACTCCCTCTGCCTCCGCCATTTTAGTAGGCAAACCCCCACTCCCTCTGCCTCCGCCATTTTAGTAGGCAAACCCCCCCACTCCCCTCTGCCTCCGCCATTTTAGTAGGCAAATCCCCACTCCCTCTGCCTCCGCCATTTAAGTAGGCAAACCCCCCCACTCCCTCTGCCTCCGCCATTTTAGTAGGCAAACCCCCAATCCCTCTGCCTCCGCCATTTTAGTAGGCAAACCCCCACTCCCTCTGCCTCCGCCATTTAAGTAGGCAAACCCCCCCACTCCCTCTGCCTCCGCCATTTTAGTAGGCAAACCCCCACTCCCTCTGCCTCCGCCATTTAAGTAGGCAAACCCCCCCACTCCCTCTGCCTCCGCCATTTTAGTAGGCAAACTCCAATCCCTCTGCCTCCGCCATTTTAGTAGGCAAACCCCCACTCCCTCTGCCTCCGCCATTTAAGTAGGCAAACCCCCCCACTCCCTCTGCCTCCGCCATTTTAGTAGGCAAACCCCCACTCCCTCTGCCCCCAGCCATTTTAGTAGGCAAACCCCGCCACTCCCTCTGCCTCCGCCATTTAGTAGGCAAATCCCCAATCCCTCTGCCTCCGCCATTTTAGTAGGCAAACCCCCACTCCCTCTGCCTCCGCCATTTAAGTAGGCAAACCCCCCCCACTCCCTCTGCCTCCGCCATTTTAGTAGGCAAACCCCCCACTCCCCTCTGCCCCCGCCATTTTAGTAGGCAAACCCGCCACTCCCTCTGCCCCCCGCCATTTTAGTAAGCAAACCCCACCGCTGGCTCTGCCTCTCGCAGTGTAATCAGAGTTGTGGGGGAACAGTGTGGGTGATGATGCCGTTAAAATGCAGAATATATCTCACCCGGCAACGAACGCACAGATTGGTGTTATTTTTATTTATAAACGTGTCTGCAAGTTTCTGCCTACTAAAATGGCGCCGTGACCTGTTGCAGTGTTTAGGGGCGAGTGGTCTATCTTGCTCCTCTAGTATCTTAGTCGAACACCCAAGGAGTGCCCAGGTGGGTCAGGGTTGGTCTTGCTGGGGGGGGACGGGGGGGACCGGGTGCACCTGTACCTGGGTTCTGCAGGCCGGCCCCGACATCCCGGTAACTCCTTGCCGTCCGACGACACCGTCTCCAGGACAACCGTCCCGTCCCGCTGCAACAGACCGGGGGTGTTAGAGATGCCCCCCAACCATACACGCGTGGAGCGAGACAGGGGGGGTGTTAGAGATGCCCCCCAACCATACACGCGTGGAGCGAGACAGGGGGGTGTTAGAGATGCCCCCCAACCATACACGCGTGGAGCGAGACAGGGGGGGTGTTAGAGATGCCCCCCAACCATACACGCGTGGAGCGAGACAGGGGGGGGTGTTAGAGATGCCCCCAACCATACACGCGTGGAGCGAGACAGGGGGGGTGTTAGAGATGCCCCCCAACCATACACGCGTGGAGCGAGACAGGGGGGGGTGTTAGAGATGCCCCCCAACCATACACGCGTGGAGCGAGACAGGGGGGTGTTAGAGATGCCCCCAACCATACACGCGTGGGCGAGAGGTGGAAGGGGACGGGGGGGGGGGGGGGAGTAGGTGAGGGAGAGAGAGAGGGGAACGCAAGGAGAAGCAGAGAGCACAAGAGTCAGAGACATACAAGGGCAGAGGGACAGAGATTAGGGAGAGAGAGAGAGAGAGAGAGACAGAGGGAGGGAGAGAGAAAGAGAGAGAGAAAGAGGGAGAGGGGGGTTCATGTCCCTCATTGCTGCCCTGTGTCTGAGGGTTTTTGTGGGTGTGGAGCGTGCGTTTACCTGCAGGTGCTGCAGGATGTGTTTGGTGCTCCAGTCACCGAGCTGCTGGGTACCGGGCCGTCCCTCTCCGGCACCCCGTCCTCCAGCTGGTGCACCAGGCACAGCAGCATCATGGGCACGGCCAGGGAGCTGACGGGAGGGTCCCCGGCCAGTGGGGGGACGTCCCAGACCTGACGCGTCCTCAGCACGCCCACATACGCACCTGCTCCATCATCTCCTCCGCCTCCCTCTGTACAAAGAGACAGAGAGTTACAGCATCACCCAGCACAGGCCCCTCAGCCCAGCTCACCACACTGACCAACATGCCCCATCTACACTAGTCCCACACCGCCCAAAATGCCCCATCTACACTAGTCCCACCTGCCCACACCGACCAACATGCCCCATCTACACTAGTCCCACCTGCCCACAACCGACCAACATGCCCCATCTACACTAGTCCCACCCGCCCACACCGACCAACATGCCCCATCTACACTAGTCCCACCCGCCCACACCGACCAACATGCCCCATCTACACTAGTCCCACCTGCCTTCCGTTTGGCCCATATCCCGCCAAAACCTGTCCTATCCATGTACCTGGCCAAATGTTTCTTAAACATTATTTATAGTCCCGGCCTCAACTACCTCCTCTGGCTGTTCGTTCCTTACACCCACCACCCTCTGTATGGGAGTGAGGGGGGGGGGGGGGGGAGGGAGGGGAGAGTGAGGCAGGGGCGGAGTGAGGCAGGGTGTGTGGGGGGTGAGGGAATGAGGCAGGGTGTGGGGGTGAGGCAGGGTGGGGGGGAGTGAGGCAGGGTGGGGAGTGAGGCAGGGTGTGTGGGGGTGAGGGGTGAGGCAGGGTGCGGGGTGAGGAGTGAGGCAGGGTGGGGGGAGTGAGGCAGGGTGGGGAGTGAGGCAGGGGTGGGGAGTGAGGCAGGGTGGGGGAATGAGGCAGGGTATGGAGAGGGTGAGGCAGGGTGTGGGGGTGAGTGAGGCAGTGGTGTGGGGGTGAGTGAGGCAGGGTGGGGGGGTGAGTGAGGCAGGGTGGGGGGAGTGAGGCCAGGGTGTGGGGGTGAGGGGGTGGGGAGTGAGGCAGGGTGGGGGGAATGAGGCAGGGTATGGAGGGGTGAGGCAGGGTATGGAGGGGTAAGGCAGGGTATGGAGGGGTGAGGCAGGGTGTGACAATAGACACATAGACAATAGGTGCAGGAGGAGGCCATTTCAGCCCTTCGAGCCTGTACGCACCTCCATTCAATGCGATCATGGCTGATCACTCTCAATCAGTACCCCGTTCCTGCCTTCTCCCCATACCCCCTCACTCGCTATCCTTAAGAGCTCTATCCAGCTCTCTCTTGAAAGCATCCAACGAACTGGCCTCCACTGCCCTCTGAGGCAGAGAATTCCACACCTTCACCACTCTCTGACTGAAAAAGTTTTTCCTCATCTCCGTTCTAAATGGCCGACCCCTTATTCTTAAACTGTGGCCCCTTGTTCTGGACTCCCCCAACATTGGGAACATGTTTCCTGCCTCTAATGTGTCCAATCCCCTAATTATCTTATATGTTTCAATAAGATCCCCCCTCATCCTTCTAAATTCCAGTGTATACAAGCCCAATCGCTCCAGCCTTTCAACATACGACAGTCCCGCCATTCCGGGAGATTAACCTAGTAAACCTACGCTGCACGCCCTCAATAGCAAGAATATCCTTCCTCAAATTTGGAGACCAAACTGCACACAGTACTCCAGGTGCGGTCTCACCAGGGCCCGGTACAACTGTAGAAGGACCTCTTTGCTCCTATACTCAAACTCCTCTTGTTATGAAGGCCAACATGCCATTGGCTTTCTTCACTGCCTGCTGTACCTGCATGCTTCCTTTCAGTGACTGATGCACTAGGACACCCAGATCTCGTTGAACATCCCCTCTTCCCTAACTTGACACCATTCAGATAATAATCTGCCTTTCTATTCTTACTTCCAAAGTGAATAACCCTCACACTTATCTACATTAAACTGCATCCGCCATGTATCCGCCCACTCACACAACCTGTCCAAGTCACCCTGCAGCCTTATTGCATCTTCCTCACAATTCACACTACCCCCCCAGCTTAGTATCATCTGCAAATTTACTAATGGTACTTTTAATCCCTTCATCTAAGTCATTAATGTATATCGTAAATAGCTGGGGTCCCAGCACCGAACCTTGCGGTACCCCACTGGTCACTGCCTGCCATTCCGAAAGGGACCCATTTATCCCCACTCTTTGGCTTTCTGTCTGTCAACCAATTTTCTATCCATGTCAGTACCCTACCTCCAATACTATGTGCTCTAATTTTGCCCACTAATCTCCTATGTGGGACCTTGTCCAAGGCTTTCTGAAAGTCGAGGTACACCACATCCACTGACTCTCCCCCTGTCAATTTTCCTAGTTACATCCTCAAAAAATCCCAGTAGATTTGTCAAGCATGATTTCCCCTTCGTTAAATCCATGCTGACTCGGAACGATCCTGTTACTACTATCCAAATGCTCAGCAATTTTGTCTTTTATAATTGACTCCAGCATCTTCCCCACCACTGATGTCAGACTAACTGGTCTATAATTACCCATTTTCTCTCTCCCTCCTTTCTTAAAAAGTGGGATAACATTTGCTATCCTCCAATCCACAGGAACTGATCCTGAATCTATAGAACATTGAAAAATGATCTCCAATGCTTCCACTATTTCTAGAGCCACCTCCTTAAGTGCCCTGGGATGCAGACCATCATGGGGGTGAGGCAGGGTGTGGGGGTGAGGCAGGGTTGGGGGGTGAGGCAGGGTTTGGGAGGGTGAGGCAGGGTTGGGGGGGTGATGCAGGGTGTGGGGGAATGAGGCAGGGTATGGAGGGGTGAGGCAGGGTGTGTGGGGGTGAGGGTGAGTGAGGCAGGGCGTGGGGGTGAGGGGGGTGGGGAGTGAGGCAGGGTGGGGGGAATGAGGCAGGGTATGGAGGGGTGAGGCAGGGTGTGGGGGTGAGGCAGGGTGGGGGGAGTGAGGCAGGGTGCGGAGGGGTGAGGCAGGGTATGGAGGAGTGAGGCAGGGTATGGAGGGGTGAGGCAGGGTGGGGGAATGAGGCAGGGTATGGAGGAGGTGAGGCAGGGTGTGGGGTGAGAGGTGAGTG
>NC_135991.1:6864790-6899305 GCF_053455715.1 Rhinoraja longicauda | reverse complement strand
CTGCCGCTGCCAATCTCCTACCCCCCCCACATCCGGACCAAACTCAGATCCTGGGCTTTCTCCATCGCTGCTCCCACCCTATGGAACTCACTACCCCAAACCGTCAGAGACTCCCCCACACTCACCACATTCAAACCATCACTGAAGTCTCACCTGTTCAGCACTGCCTTCAACCACTGAAGGTCACCTCACCTACTGTCTCCTTTCTCTGTTCATTTATTTCTTTACTTATTTATCTATTTATTCATTTCCCTATGTTCTCAAAATCTCTGTAAAGCGTCTTTGAGTGTATGAAAAGCGCTATATAAATGTAATGTATTATTATTATTATTATTATACCAAGCCAATTAACCTACAGACCTGCACGTCTTTGGAGTGTGGGGGGGAAACTGGGAGAGAAGCCCACGCAGGTCACGGGGAGAACGTACAAACTCCGTACAGGCGGCGCCCGTAGTCTGGATCAAACCCGGGTCTGGGGTTGGGGGGGGGGGGGGGGGGGGAAGGGGGGGTTACCGAGCAGATGTGTCCAGATGTTGCCAGTCTCGGTGTGCAGCGGAAGATGCTGTAAAAACAGGCGCGGAATGATGGCATGGGCGGGCCGGTGTCCGTGCAGCAGGAAGTCGTTGTCCTTCAGCCAGTCGGGCAGCACATCGTGTGGAATCACCCTCCAGCGGCCTCCCACACCTACAGGGGAGAGGGGGGAGAGGGGGAGAGGGAGTGGGGGGGAGAGAGTGGGAGGGGGAGAGAGTGAGAGGGAGGGGGGAGAGAGAGAGGGAGGGGGGGAGAGAGGGAGGGGGAGGGAGGGGGGAGAGAGGGAGGGGGGAGAGAGTGGGAGGGGGAGAGGAGTGAGAGGGAGGGGGGGAGAGAGAGAGGGAGGGGGGAGAGAGGGGAGGGGGGGGAGGGGGAGAGAGGGAGGGGGGAGGGAGAGAGGGGAGAGAGCGGGGAGAATGGGGGGAAAGAGAGGGGAGAGATGGGAGGGAGAGTGGGAGGGGGAGAGAGGGAGGGGGAGAGAGTGGGGAGAGAGAGTGGGGGGAGAGAGGGAGGGGGGAGAGGGAGGGAGAGAGAGAGAGGGAGGGGGGGAGAGAGGGGGGGAGAGAGTGGGGGGAGAGAGTGGGGAGGGGGAGAGAGTGAGAGGGAGGGGGGGAGAGAGAGAGGGAGGGGGGAGAGAGGGAGGGGGAGGAGGGGGAGAGAGGGAGGGGAGGGAGAGAGGGGAGGAGAGCGGGGAGAATGGGGGGAAAGAGAGGGATGGGAGGGAGAGAGGGAGGGGGGAGGGAGGGGGGAGAGAGAGTGGGGGGAGAGAGGGAGGGGGGAGAGAGGGAGGGAGTGGGGGGGGGAGAGGGAGGGGGGGGAGAGAGGGAGGGAGTGGGGGGGAGAGAGGGAGGGGGACGAGGGAGGGGGAGAGAGAGTGGGGGAGAGAGGGAGGGGGAGAGAGTGGGGGAGGGGGGCAGAGAGAGGGGGCGGAGAACACCAGGGGAGTCAAATCAGTAGATCACACTCTTACTGCTCAGCTGGTCACTGAGTAGTCCACGGTTGATACGGAGGGGTATAGAACGGGGGGGGGGGGGGGGGGGAGTGGAGAGTAAGTGCTGGGGTACACGGACGGATGGGGAGGGGTGTAAGTTGGGGTTCAGGGTTGGTAGGGGGAGTGTTGGTGTTAACGGGGTGGTGGTGGGGGGGGAGTGCTGGTGTTAGCGGGGTGGTGGCGTGGGGGGAGTGCTGGTGGTGGTGGCGTGGGGGGAGTGCTGGTGGTGGTGGCGTGGGGGGAGTGCTGGTGGTGGGGGGGGGGGGGGGTGGGAGCGTTGCTGATACCGGGTGAGGGGCGGGTGGTCTCGGTACCCACACACCTACCTTGTGCAGGCTGGTGAGCAGCAGCACGCTGGTGCGTTTACGGAGTCTGGCTCCCGGTCCCAGCCGCTCACATCTCCATCCGTCCACCATGGCCCTCCACAGGGTCTGTCACACCAGCGGCCAGGCCCGTTACACACGCAGCACCCCCTCCACACACACACACGTACACACACACACACACATGTAGGCACACACGTGTACACACAGAAGCACACGTGTATGATGCAGACTTGTACACACACACGCGTACACACATATGTAAACACACACGTGTACGCACCCACACACATGTACACACCCACACACTTGTAGACACACACACGCACACGCACACACGTGCACGCACACACATGCGGAGCCTCTCTCACATGCCCACACACCTGTACCTGCGCGCACATGCACCTAGCATGCATGCACACATGTGCGTATGTGCACAATCATGCACACACTCTCTCATACAGGCGCACAAACCACACTCTCGCACACAAACCCTTACACACACACACACACTCAGTGTGTCACTCTCTCGGTCTCACACAGACTGACACAGAACACAGTACTGCCGTACACCGAAGGTAGACACAGAGTGCTGGAGTAACTCAGCGGGTCAGGCTGCATCTCCGGAGAGAAGGAACGGGTGACGTTCCGGGTCGAGACCCTTCTCTGTCGTTTAATTGTCTTGGTATAAAAATGTTAAAATTGCCCCCAGTGTATGATAGCGTTAATATGCGAAGGGAGAGATAGATCAGCCATGATTGATTGGCGGAGTAGACCTGATGGGCCGAATGGCCTAATTCTACTATCCCTTATGACCGTATAAGATTGCTGGTCGGTACGGACTCGGTGGGCTGAAGGGCCTGTTTCTCAGAGTCATGGAGTGCTACAGTGTGGAAACAGGCCCTTCAGCCCAACTTGTCCACACCGCCCAACATGCCCCATCTACACTAGTCCCACCCGCCCACACCGACCAACATGCCCCATCTACACTAGTCCCACCTTCCCACACCGACCAACATGCCCCATCTACACTAGTCCCACCTGCCCACACCGCCCAACATGCCCCATCTACACTAGTCCCACCTGCCCACACCGCCCAACATGCCCCATCTACACTAGTCCCACCTGCCCACACCGACCAACATGCCCCACCTACACTAGTCCCACCTGCCCACACCGACTAACATGCCCCATCTACACTAGTCCCACCTGCCCACACCGACCAACATGCCCCATCTACACTAGTCCCACCTGCCCACACCACCCAACATGCCCCACCTACACTAGTCCCCACCTGCCCACACCGCCCAACATGCCCATCTACACTAGTCCACCTGCCCACACCGACCAACATGCCCCATCTACACTAGTCCCACACCGACCAACATGCCCCATCTACACTAGTCCCACCTGCCCACACCGCCCAACATGCCCCATCTACACTAGTCCCACCTGCCCACACCGCCCAACATGCCCCATCTACACTAGTCCCACCTGCCCACACCGACCAACATGCCCCATCTACACTAGTCCCACCTGCCCACACCGCCCAACATGCCCCATCTACACTAGTCCCACACTGCCCACACCGCCCAACATGCCCCATCTACACTAGTCCCACCTGCCCACACCGACCAACATGCCCCACCTACTCTAGTCCCACCTGCCCACACCGACTAACATGCCCCATCTACACTAGTCCCACCTGCCCACACCGACCAACATGCCCATTCTACACTAGTCCCACCTGCCCACACCACCCAACATGCCCCACCTACACTAGTCCCACCTGCCCACACCGCCCAACATGCCCATCTACACTAGTCCCACCTGCCCACACCGACCAACATGCCCATCTACACTAGTCCCACACCGACCAACATGCCCCATCTTACACTAGTCCCACCTGCCCACACCGCCCAACATGCCCCATCTACACTAGTCCCACCTGCCCACACCGACCAACATGCCCCATCTACACTAGTCCCACCTGCCCACACCGGCCAACATGCCCATCTACACTAGTCCCACCTGCCCACACCGACCAACATGCCCCATCTACACTAGTCCCACCTGCCCACACAGCCCAACATGCCCCATCTACACTAGTCCCACCTGCCACACCGCCCAACATGCCCATCTACACTAGTCCCACCTGCCACACCGCCCAACATGCCCCATCTACACTAGTCCCACCTGCCCACACCGACCAACATGCCCATCTACACTAGTCCCACCTGCCCACACCGACCAACATGCCCCATCTACACTAGTCCCACCTGCCCACACCGACTAACATGCCCCATCTACACTAGTCCCACCTGCCCACAACCGACTAACATGCCCCATCTACACTATTCCCACCTGCCCACACCGACCAACATGCCCCATCTACACTATTCCACCTGCCCACACCGACAACATGCCCCATCTACACTAGTCCCACCTGCCACACCGACCAACATGCCCCACCTACACTAGTCCCACCTAGCCCACACCGCCCAACATGCCCATCTACACTAGTCCCACCTTGCCCCACACGGCCCCAACATGCCCATCTACACTAGTCCACACTGCCCACACTGACTAACATGCCCATCTACACTAGTCCCACCTGCCCACACCACCCAACATGCCCCATCTACACTAGTCCCACCCGCCCACACCAACCAACATGCCCCACCTACACTAGTCCCACCTGCCCACACCACCCAACATGCCCCATCTACACTAGTCCCACCTGCCCACACTTCCGCCCAACATGCCCCATCTACACTAGTCCCACCCGGCCCACACCGACCAACATGCCCATCTACACTAGTCCCACTGCCCACACCGCCCCAACATGCCCCATCTACACTAGTCCACCTGCCCACGACCGACCAACATGCCCCATCTACACTAGTCCCACACCGACCAAACATGCCCCATCTACACTAGTCCCACCTGCCCACACCGCCCAAACATGCCCCATCTACACTAGTCCCACCTGCCCACACCGACCAACATGCCCCATCTACACTAGTCCCACCTGCCCACTACCGCCCAACATGCCCATCTACACTAGTCCCACCTGCCCACACCGGCCCAACATGCCCCATCTACACTAGTCCCACCTGCCACACGACCGCCCAACATGCCCCATCTACACTAGTCCCACCTGCCCACACCGACCAACATGCCCCATCTACACTAGTCCCACCTGCCCACACCGACCAACATGCCCATCTACACTAGTCCACCTGCCCACGACCGACTAACATGCCCCATCTACACTAGTCCCACCTGCCCACACCGACTAACATGCCCCATCTACACTATTCCCACCTGCCCACCACCGACCAACATGCCCCATCTACACTATTCCCACCTGCCCACACCGACCAACATGCCCCATCTACACTAGTCCCACCTGCCCACACCACCCAACATGCCCCATCTACACTAGTCCCACCCCGCCACACACCGCCCAACATGCCCCACCTACACTAGTCCCACCTGCCCACTCACCGCCCAACATGCCCCATCTACACTAGTCCCACCTGCCCACACCGCCCAACATGCCCCATCTACACTAGTCCCACCTGCCCACACCGCCCAAACATGCCCATCTACACTAGTCCCACCTGCCCACACCGACCAACATGCCCCATCTACACTAGTCCCACCTGCCCACACCACCAACATGCCCCATCTACACTAGTCCCACCCTGCCCGCGTTCAGCCCATATCCCTCAAACCTGTCCTATTCCATGTATCTGTCTAACTGTTTCTTAAACGTTGGGATAGTCCCAGCCTCAACTACCTCCTCCGGCAGCTCGTTCCATACACCCACCACCTCTGTGTGGAAAAGTTACCCCTCAGATTCCTATTAAATCTTTTCCCCCTTCACCTTGAACCTGTGTCCCTCTGATCTCCACATCTCTCGTTGCCTATATCCCTCGTTTCCCTTATCCCTAACCAGTTTTAACCTGGGTCCTCGATTCCCTACTCTGGGCAAGAGACTCTGTGCGTCTACCCAATCTATTCCCCTCATGATTTAGTACACCTCTATAAGATCACCCCTCATCCTCCTGCGCTCCAGGGAATAGTGACCCAGCCTACTCAACTCTCCCTGTAGCTCACACCCTCTACTAGTCCTGGAAACATCCTCATCTGTGCTGTATCTCTAAACTAAACTGAACTAAACTGATCTGATCGGATTAGATTGCATACAAAAACCTTTTAACTGTTCCTCAGCACACGTGACAAACCTAACCCCCCCCCAAGAGTGGGGACATCTCGTTCAAAGTCTGACACCCTCCCTGACACGCATACATGCACACACACACACACACCACACGTACAGTACCAACCTAGGGCAGCCAGCACCATGGCATGCCTGTGGGGGAGATCCCTGTCACCCTCCACCCACCCCATCTCCACCCCACACCCTCCCCACCATCACTTCAGTCAGCTGTGAGGTAACAAAGGAATCAAACTGAACTGGAGGAACAGCGCCTCATGTTAGTGGGAGAGTCTAGGGCTGGAACAGTGAGCGGCCTGGATAGAGTGGGATGTGGAGAGGATGTTTCCACTAGTGGGAGAGTCTAGGACCGGAACAGTGAGCGGCCTGGATAGAGTGGGGGTGGAGAGGATGTTTCCACTAGTGGGAGAGTCTAGGACTGGAACAGTGAGCGGCCTGGATAGAGTGGACGTGGAGAGGATGTTTCCACTAGTGGGAGAGTCTAGGACTGAACAGTGAGCGGCCTGGATAGAGTGGGGGTGGAGAGGATGTTTCCACTAGTGGGAGGAGTCTAGGACTGGAACAGTGAGCGGCCTGGATAAGTGGATGTGGAGAGGATGTTTCCACTAGTGGGAGAGTCTAGGACTGGAACAGTGAGCGGCCTGGATAGAGTGGATGTGGAGAGGATGTTTCCACTAGTGGAGAGTCTAGGACTCAGAATTAAGGGGCCGAGGCAGGCTTACCTTGAACACAAACTCCTCCATCTTGGCGATGGCATGGTGAGCATGCAGGGGTAGGGTCAGGACTCGCACATGGTCCTCGCTCTCCCTCCTCCTCCTCCTCCTCCTCCTCCAGTGTGGTTAGATCATCCATGTTGACCACACCTTCCTGTGGATAGGAGGCAACGTTAGTCACAGAGTGACACAGTGTGGAAACAGGCCCTTCAGCCCAACTTGCCCACACCGCCCAGCTACACTAGTCCCACCTGCCTGCGCTTGGACCATATCCCTCCAAACCTGTCTTATCCAACGGTTTATTAAACGTTGGGATAGTCCCAGCCTCAACTAGCTCCTCCGGCAGCTCGTTCCATACACCCACCACCCTTTGTGTGAAAAAGTTGCCCCTCAGATTCCTATTAAATCTTTTCCCCTTCCTTAAACTGTGTCCTCTGCAGTTTAGACACCAGGACATCTTTGGACCTACCTGATCTCCCGGTTGCCGAACACTTTAAACTCGCCTTCCCATTCCCAATCTGACCTCGGCCTCCTCCACTGTCAGAGTGAGGCCCAGCGCAAACTGGAGGAACAGCACCTCAGATTTCCCATGGGCATCTTACACCCCAGCGGTATGTACATTGACTTCTCTAACTTCAGGTAACCCTTGCATCTCCCTCTCTCTCATCCTCTCCCCCACCCAAGTCGTACCAGCTTCTCGTTTTCACCCAACAAACGGCTAACAATGGCCTGTTTCCTTTATCATTGTTACTCATCTTTCATTCATTGTTCTTTATCTCTCTACATCATCGTCTATATCTCTCGTTTCCCTTATTAGTCTGAAGATGGGTCTCGACCCAAAACGTCACCCGTTCCTTCTCTCCAGAGATGCTGCCTGTCCCGTTGAGTTACTCCAGTTTTTTGTGTCTATCTTTGGTTTAAACCTAACATCTGTAGTTCCTTCCTACACAACCTTCTGAGTATAGAAGTTGGGAGGTCATGTTGCAGTTGTATAAGAGGTTGGTGAGACCACATTTAGAGTATTGTGTTCAGTTCTGGGCACCGTGTTAGAGGAAAGGTATTGTCAAGCTGGAAAGGGTTCAGAGAAGATTTACGAGGATGTTGTCAGGACTAGAGGGTCTGAGCTACAGGGAGAGGTTGAGTAGGCTGGGTATTCCCTGGAGCACAGGAGGACGAGGGGTGATCTTATGGAGGTGTATAAAATCACGAGGGGAATAGTTCAGGTAGTCTTTTGCCCAGAAGATAGACACAAAAAGTTGGAGTAACTCAGCGGGTCAGGCAGCATCTGTGGAGAACATGGATAGGTGAGGTTTCACAGAGTGTTGGAGTAACTCAGCGGGTCAGCAGCATCTGTGGAGAACATGGATAGGTGAGGTTTCACAGAGTGTTGGAGTAACTCAGCGGGTCAGGCAGCATCTGTGGAGAACACGGATAGGTGAGGTTTCACAGAGTGTTGGAGTAACTCAGCGGGTCAGGCAGCATCTGTGGAGAACATGGATAGGTGAGGTTTCACAGAGTGTTGGAGTAACTCAGCGGGTCAGGCAGCATCTGTGGAGAACATGGATAGGTGACACCCTTCTTCAGACAAGCACCAAACCAGCTTTGATTGTTTCCAGTGCAGTGACAATCCTGCTTTACGAGGCTCAATTGGACAAAGTACAAAAGTGTTAGATGGTGGATCACAGAAGAGTCGCCACACTTCATATAAAATATAAAGTATAAAATCGTGAGGGGAATAGATCGGGTAGATGCACAGAGTCTCTTGCCCAGAGTAGGGGAATCGAGGACCAGAGGACACAGGTTCATGATGAAGGGGAAAGGATTTAATAGGAATCTGAGGGGTAACTTTTCCACACAGAGGGTGGTGGGTGTATGGACCAAGCTGCCAGAGGAGGTAGTTGAGGCTGAGACTATCCCAACGTTTAAGAAACAGTTAGACAGGTACATGGATAGGACAGGTTTGGAGGGTATAGGCCAAACGCGGGCAGGTGGGACTAGTGTAGCTGGGACTTGTTGGTCGGCGTGGGCAGGCGGGGCTGAAGCGCTTGTTTCCATGCTGTGTAGATGGGGCATGTTGGGCGGCGTGGGCAAGTTGGGCTGAAGAACCTGTCTCCACTCCTGTGTTGATGGGGCATGTTGGACGGCGTGGCTGAAGAGCCTGTTTCTGTGCTGTGTAGATGGGGCATGTTGGGTGGGTGGGCAGGCGGGGCTGAAGGGCCCAGTTTCTGCGCTGCATAGCTGGGGCATGTTGGGCGGTGTGGGCAGGCGTGGCTGAAGAGCCTGTCTCCACTGTGTAGACGGGGCATGTTGGGCGGTGTGGGCAGGCGTGGCTGAAGAGCCTGTCTCCACTGTGTAGACGGGCATGTTGGGCGGTGTGGGCAGGCGTGGCTGAAGAGCCTGTCTCCACTGTGTAGACGGGGCATGTTGGGCGGTGTGGGCAGGCGTGGCTGAAGAGCCTGTCTCCACTGTGTAGACGGGGCATGTTGGGCGGTGTGGGCAGGCGTGGCTGAAGAGCCTGTCTCCACTGTGTAGACGGGGCATGTTTGGGCGGTGTGGGCAGGCGTGGCTGAAGAGCCTGTCTCCACTGTGTAGACGGGGCATGTTGGGTGGTGTGGGCAGGCGGGGCTGAAGAGCCTGTCTCCACTGTGTAGACGGGGCATGTTGGGCGGTGTGGGCAGGCGTGCTGAAGAGCCTGTCTCCACTGTGTAGACGGGGCATGTTGGGCGGTGTGGGCAGGCGTGGCTGAAGAGCCTGTCTCCACTGTGTAGACGGGGCATGTTGGGCGGTGTGGGCAGGCGTGGCTGAAGAGCCTGTCTCCACTGTGTAGACGGGGCATGTTGGGTGGTGTGGGCAGGCGTGGCTGAAGAGCCTGTCTCCACTGTGTAGACGGGGCATGTTGGGCGGTGTGGGGCAGGCGTGGGCAGGCGTGGCTGAAGAGCCTGTCTCCACTGTGTAGATGGGGCATGTTGGGTGGTGTGGGGCAGGCGTGGCTGAAGAGCCTGTCTCCACTGTGTAGACGGGGCATGTTGGGTGGTGTGGGCAGGCGGGGCTGAAGAGCCTGTCTCCACTGTGTAGACGGGGCATGTTGGGTGGTGTGGGCAGGCGGGGCTGAAGAGCCTGTCTCCACTGTGTAGACGGGGCATGTTGGGTGGTGTGGGCAGGCGTGGGCAGGCGTGGCTGAAGAGCCTGTCTCCACTGTGTAGATGGGGCATGTTGGGTGGTGTGGGCAGGCGTGGCTGAAGAGCCTGTCTCCACTGTGTAGACGGGGCATGTTGGGCGGTGTGGGGCAGGCGTGGCTGAAGAGCCTGTCTCCACTGTGTAGATGGGGCATGTTGGGCGGTGTGGGCAGGCGTGGCTGAAGAGCCTGTCTCCACTGTGTAGACGGGGCATGTTGGGCGGTGTGGGCAGGCGTGGCTGAAGAGCCTGTCTCCACTGTGTAGACGGGGCATGTTGGGTGGTGTGGGCAGGCGGGGCTGAAGAGCCTGTTCTTCTGCGCTGCATAGCCGGGGCATGTTGGGTGGCGTGGGAAAGTCCGCGCTGCTCGACTCTAACGTAGTTTGTTGGATTCTCCATCCATTTGCGGCCATAGACTGCTCACTCAGGGAGGGGTGGACCTCGCTGTCCTTTGGCTGGCGGGGCCGTCAGTCACCTGGGACCCGCCCCCGGCCTGGAATCGGTGGGCGGGACGGCCGTTCCGTGGGCAATGAGCGCCGGCTGTGGCTCCGGGGGTGGGACTTCCGCTCGGATCGTCTTCCTATCGAGAGGGGTGGGAGGGACCAGCGCATGATTGGCGGCCCGCCTCGCCCAAAGAGCAAGGGGCAGGGAGGGGGTGGGGCCCGGACACTCAACCAATCAGAACCCAAAGCAACAATGAGGGGCGGGTCTGCCGTTGACTGACCAATGGGGGAGCTGTGAGCAGTGGGTGACATCACCGGGGCCGGGCTGTCATTGGCCGGCGGCGATCCCATTCACAAATCCCCCGGCGATTCCCCGCCTTGGTTTTGGCGGGAAGTTGTGTCGGCCATTTTGGACTTTCAACCCAATGGCCATTGGCAATGACAATGAACCTCACACCTCCTCCCTGACAGTCCTCTTCAGGGCCAGGCAGACATTAAAGACTTGCGCCTCCTCTGGCCTCGTCTCACGCCGTCTGAGGGAGGGTCTCGAGCCGAAACGTCACTTACTCCTCTCCATCATCCTGCTGAGTTACTCCAGCGTTTTTGAAACATAACAAATAGCTGCAGGAGGCCATTTGGCCCTTCGAGCCAACACCGCCATTCATTGTGATCATGGCTGATCGTCCACAATCAGTAACCCGTGCCTGCCTTCTCCCATACCCCTTGATCCACTAGCCCCTAGAGCTCTATCTAACTCTCTCTTAAATTCATCCAGTGAATTGGCCTCCACTGCCCTCTGTGGCAGAGAATCCCACACATTCACAACTGAAAAAGTTTCTTCTCACCTCAGTTTTAAATGGCCTCCCTTTATTCTTAGACTGTGTGGCCCCTGGTTCTGGACTCCCCCAACATTGGGAACATTTTTCCTGCATCTAGCTTGTCCAGTCCTTTTATAATTTATACGTCTCTATACGACGGGGGAATTGGGCGTATAGTCTTTGCAGGAAATAGTGCGGGAAGAAGTGGAGTCCAGATAGTTGTGGGAGTCAGTGGGATTGTGTGAGACCAGACACAAAATGCTGGACTAACTCAGTGGGACGGGCAGTATCTTTGGAGAGAAGGAATGGGTCGAGACCCTTCGTCAGTCTTGACCCGAAACGTCAACCCTTCCTTCTCTCCAGAGATCCTGCCTGTCCCGCTGAGTTACTCCAGCATTTTGTGCCTACCTTCCATTTAAACTAGCATCTGCAGTTCTTCCCTACCCAAGATGGGGCGTGTCATACTAGGACATCCAATATGGGACCAAACGCGGGCAGGTGGGACCAGTGTAGATGGGGCATGTTGGCCGCTGTGGGCAAGTTGGGACATGTGAGATGTCCTCATTCTTTAGGGAACGGGGGTTCCCCTCTCCCATCATAGATGAGGCTCTCACTCGTGCCTCCTTGGTACCACACAGCTCCATCCTTGCTTGCCCTCCACCCTAGTCACAGCAAGACAAGAGTACCCCCTGGTCCTCACCTTCCACCCCATCAGCGTCGCACATAATCCTCCAACATACAGCACATAATCCTCCAAAAATTCCGCCACCTGCAACAGGATCAGTTTAATGTGGATAAGTGTGAGTTTATCCACTTTGGTGGTAAGAATAGGAAGGCAGATTATTATCTGAATGGTGTCAAGTTAGGAAAAGGGGACGTACAACGAGATCTGGGTGTCCTAGTGCATCAGTCACTGAAAGGAAGCATGCAGGTACAGCAGGCAGTGAAGAAAGCCAATGGCATGTTGGCCTTCATAACAAGAGGAGTTGAGTACAGGAGCAAAGAGGTCCTTCTGCAGTTGTACAGGGCTCTAGTGAGACCGCACCTGGAGTACTGTGTGCAGTTTTGGTCTCCAAATTTGAGGAAGGATATTCTTGCTATCGAGGGCGTGCAGCGTAGGTTTACTAGGTTAATTCCCGGAATGGCGGGACTGTCATATGTTGAAAGACTGGAGCGACTAGGCTTGTATACATTGGAATTTAGAAGGATGAGAGGGGATCTTATCGAAACGTATAAGATTATTAAGGGGTTGGACACGTTAGAGGCAGGAAACATGTTCCCAATGTTGGGGGAGTCCAGAACAAGGGGCCACAGTTTAAGAATAAGGGGTCGGCCATTTAGAACAGAGATGAGGAAAAACTTTTTCAGTTGTGAATCTGTGGAATTCTCTGCCTCAGAAGGCAGTGGAGGCCAATTCTCTGAATGCATTCAAGAGAGAGCTGGATAGAGCTCTTAAGGATAGCGGAGTCAGGGGTATGGGGAGAAGGCAGGAACGGGGTACTGATTGTGGATGATCAGCCATGATCACATTGAATGGCGGTGCGTACAGGCTCGAAGGGCCGAATGGCCTCCTCCTGCACCTGTCGTCTATTGTCTATTGATCCCAACACCGGCCACATCTTCCCATCTTTATCCACACGAGGGACAATTTACGACTTTTTACCCAAGCCAATCAGCCTACAAGCCCGCACGTGTTTGGAGTGTGGGAGGAAACCGGAGCGCCCGGAGTAAACCCACGCAGGTCAGGGGGAGAACGTGCAAACTTCGTACAGACAGCACCCGGGTCTCTGGCGCTGCGAGGCAGCAACTCTACCGCTGCGCTACCGCTGTCATCGACTGTACGCTCTCTTCGTACTTTCAACTTCCCAGAGAACAGTATCGTTGGAGACCGAAGGTGGACACAAAATGCTCAGTGGGTCAGGCAGCAACTGTGGAGAAAAAGGAAAAGGTGATATCTCGGGTCTGGGACTATCTTTAATCAGACTGTACCTTGCACTGAACGTTGATCCCTTATCAAGCACCTGTACACTGTGGACGGCTCGATTGTAATCATGTACAGTGTTTACACTGACAGCATGGCACGCAACAAGACAGCTTTTCACTGTACCTCAGTACACGTTATAATAATAAACAAAACTAAGTTAACCTCACATTTGGTCAGGTTGTACCCACTCCATGCCTCTGCAGCCGATGTATCTTCCCCTCTACTAACTCCTCTAATTGAGGTGATTGAGGTGACCCCCCAAACGCCACCTATTCCTTGAGCCGCCGAGTTACTCCAGCGCTTTGGGTCTGTCTTCAGCGATCTTGGAGCCCCGTGGTCACCCATTGCCGGCAGCCGTCCTGGAGGGATAGGATAGGGAAGGCATGAGGGAGGGGATGGAGGGAGAGAGGGAGGGAGGGAGGGGGAGAGAGTGTGAGGGAGGGAGGGAGGGAGGGAGAGGGAGTGTGAGGGGGAGAGTGTGTGAGGGGGGGTTGAGGATTGTGAGGGGGAGAGTGTGTGAGGGAGGGAGGGAGAGGGAGTGTGGGGGAGAGTGTGTGAGGGGGGTTGAGGATTGTGAGGGGGAGAGTGTGTGTGAGGGAGGGAGGGAGAGGGAGTGTGAGATGGGGTAGTGAGGGGGTGAATGTGAGGGGGGGTTGAGGATTGTGAGGGGGAGGATGTGTGTGAGGGATGGAGGGAGAGGGAGTGTGAGGGGGAGAGTGTGTGAGGGGGGGTTGAGGATTGTGAGGGGGAGAGTGTGTGAGGGAGGGAGAGGGAGTGTGAGATGGGGTAGTGAGGGGGTGAATGTGAGGGGGATTGAGGATTGTGAGGGGAAGGGTGTGTGTGAGGGATGGAGGGAGAGGGAGTGTGAGATGGGGTAGTGAGGGGGTGAATGTGAGGGGGATTGAGGATTGTGAGGGGGAGGGTGTCTGTGAGGGAGGGAGTGTGAGAGTGTGAGGGGGGAATGAGAGAGGATGGAGGGAGAGGGAGTGTGAGATGGGGTAGTGAGGGGGTGAATGTGAGGAGGGGTTGAGGATTGTGAGGGGGAGGGTGTGTGTGAGGGAGGGAGCGTGAGTGGGAGAGTGTGAGGGGGGAATGAGAGAGGACGGGGGGAGTGTGTGAGGGGGAGATGGGGTAGTGAGGGGGAGGGAATGTGAGGGGGATTGAGGATTGTGAGGGGGAGAGTGTGTGTGAGGGATGGAGGGGGAGATGGGGTAGTGAGGGGGTGAATGTGAGGGGGATTGAGGATTGTGAGGGGGAGAGTGTGTGTGAGGGATGGAGGGAGACGGAGTGTGAGGGGGAGATGGGGTAGTGAGGGGGAGGGAATGTGAGGAGGGAGAGTGTGTGTGAGAGGGAGTGAGGGGAGGAGTGTGTGGAAGAGGGGGGAGAATGTGAGGGGGGGTGAGGAGTGTGGGGGGGGGGAGAGAGAGGGAGTGTGTGATGTAGGGAGAGAGGGAGAGTGTGAGGGGGAGAATGAGTGTGAGGGGGAGAGTGTGAGGGGGTAGGGAGTGTGAGGGGGAGAGTGAGGGTGAGAGGGAGTGAGGGGAGGGTGTGAGGAGAGGGGGAGAGTGTGAGGGGGAGAGTGAGGGGTGTGTGGAGGGGGGGATGAGGGAGTGAGAGGGGGAGAATGTGAGGAGGGAGAGGGAGGGGGAGTGTGAGGGAGGGGAATGAGAGGAGGGGGAAGAGAGTGTGAGAAATAGAGTGTGAGGGAGGGAGGGAGTGAGAGGAGGGGGAGATGGGGTAGTGAGAGGGAGTGTGAGGGGAGAATGAGAGGGAGGGGGGGGAATGTGAGAGGGTGAGGAGGGATTGAGTGAAGGAGGTGGGGGGGAGGATGAGAGACGGAGTGTGTGAAGGAGGGAGGAGAGAGGGAGAGTGAGGAGAGGGGGAGGGGGGTAAGGGGGAATGGGATAGTGAGGGGGAGGGAGGGAGTGAGGAGGGGGGAGTGTGAGGGAGAGAGGGAGGAGGGAGGGAGGGGGGTAAGGGGGGAATGAGAGAGGAGAGTGTGAGGGGGAACGAGAGAGAGAAGGTGAGGGGGAGAGAGAGTGAGGGTGAGAGTGGGGGAGAGTGATGGAGGGGGTGAATGAGAGTGTGAGGGTGAGAGTGTAAGGGGAGAGGGGGGATTGAGAGAGGGAGGGGGAGGGGGTGAGAGAGGGAGTGAGGGAGGGGGTTGAATGAGGGGGATGTGAGTGAGGGGAGGGTGTGAGGGGGGGAGAGATGGAGGGGGAATAAGAGAGAGGTGGAGGGGGAATAAGAGAGAGATGGAGGGGGAATGAGGGTGTGTGAGGGGGGAATGAGAGGGTGTGTGAGGGGGAGAGTGTGAGGGAGGATGAGGAGAGGGGGAGGTGTGTGTGAGGGGGGGGGAGAGAGGGAGGGGGAATGAGAGGAGAGGAAGTGTGAAGGGGGAATGGGGTAGTGAGGGTGAGGGTGTGAGGGGGGGGCGAGTGAGAGAAGGTGCTGGAAGGGGGGGGGTGGGGATTGAGTGAAGGGGGTGAGGGGGAGAGTGTGATGGGGTAGTGAGGGGGTGGAGGGGGAGGGGGGGAATGAGAGGGTGTGAGCGAGAGGGAGAGGGAGGAGGGGTGGAGGGGGGGAGTGTGAGGAGAGGGGGAGAGGATGAGTGTGAGGGGGTGAATGAGAGAGGGAGTGTGTGAGGGAGGGAGAGTGAGGGGAATGAGAGGGCGAGGGGGAGTGTGAGGGGGGAATGAGAGAGGGGGAGGGTGAGGGAGGGAGAGTGAGGGGGTGAGGGAGAGGGAGTGATGGAGGGAGGGGGAATGAGAGGAGAGGAATCGTGAAGGGGAAATGGGGTAGTGAGGGGGAGAGGGGGTGAGGGAGGGGCGAGTGAGAGAAGGTGCTGGAAGGGGGGGGCGGGGATTGAGTGAAGGGGGTGAGGGGGAGTGTGGTGGGGTAGTGAGGGGGTGGAGGGGGAGGGGGGAATGAGAGGGTGTGAGCGAGAGAGAGGGGTGAGGAGAGGGAGGGGGGTAAGGGGGGAATGGGATAGTGAGGGGGAGGGAGGGAGAGTGAGAGTGTGAGAGAGGGGGGGGAGAGAGAGGGAGGGGGGGAGAGAGGGAGGGGGGTAAGGGGGGGAATGGGATAGTGAGGGGGAGGGAGGGAGAGTGAGAGTGTGAGAGAGGGGAGAGAGGGAGGGGGGAGAGAGGGAGGGGGGTAAGGGGGGGAATGAGAGAGGAGAGTGTGAGGGGGAACGAGAGAGAGAAGGTGAGGGGGAGAGGGAGGGAGAGGGGGTAAAGGGGGGGAATGAGAGAGGAGAGAGAGAGAGATGGAGGAGAGGGAGGAGAGAGAGGAGAGAGGGAGAGGGAGGAGAGAGGGAGAGAGTGGGGGAGAGGGGGAAGAGAGAGGGAAGAGAGAGGAGAGAGGGAGAGGGAGGAGAGAGGGAGAGGGAGTGGGGGAGAGTGGGGGAGGGAGAGGGGGAAGAGAGAGGGAGAGGGAGGAGAGAGGGAGAGGGAGTGGGGGAGAGTGGGGGAGAGAGAGGAGAGAGGGAGAGGGAGTGGGGGAGAGTGGGGGAGGGAGAGGGGGAAGAGAGAGGGAGAGGGGGAGAGTGTGAAAGAGGGAGAGTGTGAGGGGGTGAAAGAGAGAGGGTGGAGAAAGGAGAGGGGGAGGGAGAGGGGAGAGGATGAGAGGGGGAGTGTGAGGGGGGAGAGGGAGGGGGGAGAGTGGCGGCGCCTAACGGCAGCGGCTGACTAGCAGTCTATCCGTCTTTTTTTGTTGTGTGTCGGTGTTGGGATGGTTTTATATATATTTTTTGGTTGTGTATGTGCGGGAGGGGGTGGTGGTGGGTGTGGGTGGGGGGTGGTGGTGGGTGGGGGGTGCGGGAGGGGGTGGTGGTGTGGGTGGGGGGTGTGGGAGGGGGTGGTGGTGTGGGTGGGGGGTGCGGGAGGGGGTGGTGGTGTGGGTGGGGGGTGTGGGAGGGGGTGGTGGTGGGTGTGGGTGGGGGGTGTGGGTGGGGGGTGCGGGGTGTGGGAGGGGGGTGTGGGAGGGGGTGGTGGGGGGTGTGGGTGGGGGGTGTGGGAGGGGGTGGTGGTGTGGGTGGGGGGTGCGGGAGGGGGTGGTGGTGTGGGTGGGGGGTGTGGGAGGGGGTGGTGGTGGGTGTGGGTGGGGGGTGGTGGTGGGTGGGGGGTGCGGGAGGGGGTGGTGGTGTGGGTGGGGGGTGTGGGAGGGGGTGGTGGTGGGTGTGGGTGGGGGGTGTGGGTGGGGGGTGCGGGGTGTGGGAGGGGGGTGTGGGAGGGGGTGGTGGGGGGGTGTGGGTGGGGGGTGTGGGAGGGGGTGGTGGTGTGGGTGGGGGGTGCGGGAGGGGGTGGTGGTGGGTGTGGGTGGGGGGTGTGGGAGGGGGTGGTGGTGGGTGGGGGGTGTGGGGGGTGTGGGTGGGGGGTGTGGGAGGGGGGTGTGGGAGGGGGGTGTGGGAGGGGGTGGTGGTGGGTGTGGGAGGGGGTGGTGGGGGGTGTGGGAGGGGGGTGTGGGAGGGGGTGGTGGGAGGGGGTGGTGGGTGTGGGTGGGGGGTGCGGGAGGGGGTGGTGGTGGGTGCGGGAGGGGGGTGGTGGGGGGTGTGGGAGGGGGTGGTGTGGGGTGTGGGAGGGGGTGGTGGTGGTGTGGGTGGGGGGTGTGGGAGGGGGTGGTGTGGGGTGTGGGAGGGGGTGGTGGTGGGTGGGGGGTGTGGGAGGGGGTGGTGGGGGGTGTGGGAGGGGGTGGTGTGGGGTGTGGGAGGGGGTGGTGGTGGGTGGGGGGTGTGGGAGGGGGGTGTGGGAGGGGGTGGTGGTGGGTGTGGGTGGGGGGTGTGGGAGGGGGGTGTGGGAGGGGGTGGTGGTGGGTGGGGGGTGTGGGAGGGGGGTGTGGGAGGGGGTGGTGGTGGGTGTGGGAGGGGGTGGTGGGGGGTGTGGGAGGGGGTGGTGGTGGTGTGGGTGGGGGGTGTGGGAGGGGGTGGTGTGGGTGGGGGGTGTGGGTGGGGGGTGTGGGAGGGGGTGGTGTGGGTGGGGGGTGTGGGTGGGGGGTGCGGGAGGGGGTGGTGGTGTGGGTGGGGGGTGTGGGTGGGGGGTGCGGGAGGGGGTGGTGGTGGTGTGGGTGGGGGGTGCGGGAGGGGGTGGGGGGTGTGGGAGGGGGTGGTGGTGGGTGTGGGTGGGGGGTGTGGGTGGTGGTGGGTGTGGGTGGGGGGTGTGGGAGGGGGTGGGTGTGGGTGGGGGGTGCGGGAGGGGGTGGGTGTGGGTGGGGGGTGCGGGAGGGGGTGGGTGTGGGTGGGGGGTGCGGGAGGGGGTGGGTGTGGGTGGGGGGTGCGGGAGGGGGTGGGTGTGGGTGGGGGGTGCGGGAGGGGGTGGGTGTGGGTGGGGGGTGCGGGAGGGGGTGGTGGTGTGGGTGGGGGGTGCGGGAGGGGGTGGTGGTGTGGGTGGGGGGTGTGGGTGGGGGGTGTGGGATGGGGTGGTGGTGGTGTGGGTGGGGGGTGTGGGTGGGGGGTGCGGGAGGGGGGTGCGGGAGGGGGTGGTGGTGTGGGTGGGGGGTGTGGGTGGGGGGTGTGGGTGGGGGGTGTGGGTGGGGGGTGTGGGTGGGGGGTGTGGGTGGGGGGTGTGGGAGGGGGTGGTGGGGGGAACTTTTCTCTTCCTCACGGCGCGGGGTGCGGCTTGGCTGCAGGGCTTTTCACCGCTGGTGCGGCTCGGCTGCGGGGCTTTTCACCGCCCGGTGCGGCTCGGCTGCGGGGCTTAACACCGCCCGGTACGGCTCGGCTGCGGGACTTTTCACCGCCCGGTGCAGCTCGGCTGCGGGGCTTGACACCGCCCGGTGCGGCTCGGCTGCGGGGCTTAACATCGCCCGGTGCGGCTCGGCTGCGGGACTTTTCACCGCCCGGTGCAGCTCGGCTGCAGGGCTTGACACCGCCCGGTGCGGCTCGGCTGCGGGACTTTTCACCGCTGGTGCAGCTCGGCTGCGGGGCTTTTCACCGCCCGGTACGGCTCGGCTGCGGGGCTTTTCACCGCCCGGTGCAGCTCGGCTGCGGGGCTTTTCACCGCCCGGTGCGGCTCGGCTGCGGGGCTTTTCACCGCTGGTGCGGCTCGGCTGCGGGGCTTTTCACCGCCCGGTGCGGCTCGGCTGCGGGGCTTTTCACCGCCCGGTGCGGCTCGGCTGCGGGGCTTTTCACCGCTGGTGCGGCTCGGCTGCGGGGCTTTTCACCGCCCGGTGCGGCTCGGCTGCGGGGCTTTTCACCGCTGGTGCGGCTCGGCTGCGGGGCTTTTCACCGCCCGGTGCGGCTCGGCTGCGGGGCTTAACACCGCCCGGTGCGGCTCGGCTGCGGGGCTTTTCACCGCTGGTGCGGCTCGGCTGCGGGGCTTAACATCGCCCGGTGCGGCTCGGCTGCGGGGCTTTTCATCGCTGGTGCGGCTCGGCTGCGGGGCTTTTCACCGCCCGGTGCGGCTCGGCTGCGGGGCTTAACATCGCCCGGTGCGGCTCGGCTGCGGGACTTAACACCGCCCGGTGCGGGGACTGTGCGGGTCGGTCGGGGTCGAGCTGTCTGTCCGTGGGCGCGTGGGGGGAAGAGAGGGGAAGTTTTGTTGCCTCCATCACAGTGAGGGGGTGTTTGGAGTCACTGTGATGGACGTTTGTGTTGGGGCCGTGTGTCTTGTGTGCGACCGCTATGTACTGTTATGAGAGAAGGTGCTGGAAGGGGGGCGGGGATTGAGTGAAGGAGGTGAGGGGGAGAGTGTGAGGGAGAGTGTGTGAGGGAGGGAGAGGGTGAGGAGGGGGGGGGAGTGTGTGGGTGGGAGGGGAATGTGAGTGTGAGGGAGGGAGAGGGGGGAATGAGAGAGGGAGTGTGTGAGGGAGGGAGAGGGGGGAATGAGAGAGGGAGTGTGTGAGGGAGGGAGAGGGGGGAATGAGAGAGGGAGTGTGTGAGGGTGGGAGAGGGGGGAATGAGAGAGGAAGTGTGTGGGAGGGGAGAGGGGGGAATGAGAGAGGGAGTGTGTGAGGGTGGGAGAGGGGGGAATGAGAGAGGAAGTGTGTGGGAGGGGAGAGGGGGGAATGAGAGAGGGAGTGTGTGAGGGTGGGAGGGGGGGGAATGAGAGAGGGAGTGTGTGGGTGGGAGGGGAATGAGAGGGAGAGGGGGGAATGAGAGAGGGAGTGTGTGAGAGAGGGAGAGGGGGGAATGAGAGAGGGAGTGTGTGAGAGAGGGAGAGGGGGGAATGAGAGAGGGAGTGTGTGAGGGGGGAGGGGGATGAGAGGGAGAGGGGGAGTGTGAGAGTGAGGGGGGATGAGAGGAGCGTGTGGGGGTGGAGTGAGAGAAGGTGCTAGAAGGGGGGGGGCGGGGATTGAGTGAAGGATGTGAGTGTGAGGAGGGGAGAGGGGGGAGGGGGGAAGAGAGGGAGTGTGAGAGAGGGGGAGGGAGAGGGGGAGCGTGAGGGAGGGAGGGAGAGGGAGAGGTAGAGTGAGGAGAGGGGGAGTGTGAGAGAGGGGGGGAATGAGAGAGGGAGTGTGTGAGGGAGTGAGGGAGGAGAGAGGGAGTGTGAGAGAGGGGAGGGAGAGGGAGTGTGTGAGGGAGGGAGAGTGAGGAGGAGAGGGGGAGTGTGAGGGAGAGGGAGGGAGAGGGGGAGTGTGCGAGAGGGAGGATAGAGGGGTAAGGGGGGGTGAGAGAGGAGAGAGATGGAGGATAGAGGGAGAGTGAGAGAGAGAGTGAGGGAGGGAGGGAGAGGGGGAGTGTGTGAGGGGGGGTAAAGGGGGGGAATGAGAGAGGGAGAGGGAGAGGGAGAGTGAGGAGAGGGGGAGTGTGAGGGAGGGAGGATAGAGGGGTAAGGGGGGGGGGTGAGAGAGGAGAGAGATGGAGGATAGAGGGAGAGTGAGAGAGAGTGTGAGGGAGGGAGGAGAGGGGGAGTGTGAGGGAGGGAGGAGAGGGGGAGTGTGAGGGAGGGAGGATAGAGGGGTAAGGGGGGGGGTGAGAGAGGAGAGAGATGGAGGATAGAGGGAGAGTGAGAGAGAGTGTGAGGGAGGGAGGAGAGGGGGAGTGTGTGAGGGGGGGTAAAGGGGGGGAATGAGAGAGGGAGAGTGAGAGGGAGGAGAGGGGGAGTGTGAGAGGGAGAGGAGAGAGGGGGGAGTGAGGGAGGGGGGTAAAGGGGGGAATGGGAAAAGGTACTGGAAGGGGGGGGGGGCGGGGATTGATGAAGGCCCCGCCCCCTCCGCGCGCTCCCATTGGTGGAGCCGCCGCTCCCATCGTTGACCGACAGCCGCGTCGACCAATCGCAGCCGCCGGCCGGCCGCCGTTGGCAAACAAAACCGGTAAAGCGCCCGTTTCTCCCGCGGGCCGGCGGACCGGCGGCCCAGGCCCCGTCCCTGCCGCCGCCGACCCGCCCCCCGTCCCGCCCGCCGCGTTATCGCGTCGAGTGTGAGGTGATTTAAAGCTTTAATTTTCGTTTTCTTTTCAGATTGATGGGGGATGAGGTGGGTTTCCGGTGGATGAGTGACGGTCGACTACGCCAATGGGAGCGGGGCTAAAGGGGGGGCGGGCTCAGGAGAATGGCGAGTGACGGGGATGTGGGCCAATGGGAGCGGGGCTAAGGGGGCGGGCTCAGGAGAATGGCGAGAGACGGGCGGCTGAGCCAATGGAAGCGGGTCTGAGGGGCGGGCTCAGGAGAATGGTGAGTGACGGGGATGTGGGCCAATGGGAGCGGGGCTAAGGGGGCGGGCTCAGGAGAATGGCGAGAGACGGGCGGCTGAGCCAATGGAAGCGGGTCTGAGGGGCGGGCTCAGGAGAATGGTGAGTGACGGGGATGTGGGCCAATGGGAGCGGGGCTAAGGGGGCGGGCTCAGGAGAATGGCGAGAGACGGGCGGCTGAGCCAATGGAAGCGGGTCTGAGGGGCGGGCTCAGGAGAATGGTGAGTGACGGGGATGTGGGCCAATGGGAGCGGGGCTAAGGGGGCGGGCTCAGGAGAATGGCGAGTGACGGGCGGCTGAGCCAATGGAAGCGGGTCTGAGGGGCGGGCTCAGGAGAATGGTGAGTGACGGGGATGTGGGCCAATGGGAGTGGGATCGGGGGGGGGGGGGCGGGTTTAGCTTTGATCCAATGCGAGGAGAGAGGAGGTGCTGAGTGACGGAGAATCGATCAATGGGAGCGGGCGCAGGGAATGGTGAGTGACAGATCAATGGGAGGAGAGAGGAGGGGCTGAGACACGGGGGTGGGACCAGAGGGTGACGGGCCATTGGGCAGGTTCACGGCTGAATGACGGCGGTTGTGGCCAATAGGAGTTGCTCTGGTGGGCGGGACTATGGGCTCTGGGCCAATGAAGGGGGGTGCCGGGGCCGGGGCCGGGGGTGGTATTGGCGCTGAGTGTCGGGGACTTGTGCCAATGAGAGCCGATTGAAGGGGCGGCTGAGTGACGGGGGGCTGCGGGCCAATGGGAACAGCGAGGGGGCGGAATTGTGATTGAGTGGCGGGGATGTGGGCCAATGGGGGTTGGGTTAAGGGGCGGGAGCTGCGGCTCTGGGCCAATGAGAGGGTTGCCGGTTGCAAGGCTGAGTGACGGTGCTCTAGGCCAATGGGAGCCGTTTGAAGAAGCGGGAGCTGCGGCTCTGGGCCAAGGAGAGGGGAGCCAGGTGCAAGGCTGAGTGACGGGGCTGTGGGCCAATGGGATCAGGTTGAAGAGGCGGGAGCGGTGGCTACGGACTAATGAGAGCGGTGAGGGGCGGGATTGGCACTGTTGGCCAATGAGAGGGGGCCGGGTGCCATGCTGAGTGACGGGGATTTGGACCAATGGGAGCCAGGCTATAGGGCGGGATCATCGTCTATGAAGCCAATGAGAGTAGCGAGGGGGCGGATTGACGGTGGAGTGACAGGGCTCTAGTCCAATGAGTGGGGAGCCGGGTGCCAGATTGAGCGACGGGCCTCTGGGCCAATGGGGGTTGGCTTAGGGGGCCGGAGCTGCGGCTCTGGACCAACGAGAAGGGAGCCGGGTGCCATGATGAGTGACGTGACTCTAGGCCAATGGAAGCCGGGCTATAGGGCGGGAGCAGCGGCTCTGAACCAATGGGGGCAGAGAGGGGGCGGGTTGGGCCTTGAGCGACGGGGCCGTGGGCCAATGGGAGCAGCGAGGGGGCGGGTTTGGCCTTGAGCGACGGGGCCGTGGGCCAATGGGAGCAGCGAGGGGGCGGGACGGGAGCGGTTTGGGGGGGGCGGGAGCTGCGGCTCCGGACCAATGAGAGGGGGTGGCCGGGCGGCGCGCGGGGGCGATGGACGCTCTCATCCCGGTCGTCAACAAACTGCAGGAGATCTTCGGCTGTCTGGGCGCCGAACTGCTGCAGCTGCCGCAGATAGTGGTGGTCGGCAGCCAGGTGGGAGGGGGGGGAGGGGGGGGGGAGGAGGGAGGGATGAGGGAGGAGGGAGGAGGGAGGGGGGGGGGAGGGGGGATGAGGGATGAGGGAGGAGGGAGGGGAGGAGGGGGGGTGAATGAGGGAGAGGGGGTGAATGAGGGAAGGGAGGCGGTG
This sequence comes from Rhinoraja longicauda, assembly GCF_053455715.1. Classification (NCBI taxonomy): domain Eukaryota; kingdom Metazoa; phylum Chordata; class Chondrichthyes; order Rajiformes; family Arhynchobatidae; genus Rhinoraja; species Rhinoraja longicauda. The sequence goes on along the minus strand of NC_135991.1, from coordinate 6,875,629 downwards.
AGGAGGAGGGAGGGATGAGGGAGGAGGGAGGGATGAGGGATGAGGGAGGGAGGAGGGAGGGATGAGGGGGGAGGGAGGGATGAGGGGGGAGGGAGGGATGAGGGAGGGAGGGATGAGGGAGGGAGGGATGAGGGAGGGAGGGAGGGATGAGGGAGGGATGAGGGAGGAGGGAGGGATGAGGGAGGGAGGAGGGAGGGATGAGGGGGGAGGGAGGGATGAGGGGGGAGGGAGGGATGAGGGGGGAGGGAGGGATGAGGGAGGGAGGAAGGAGGGATGAGGGAGGGATGAGGGGGGAGGGGGGAGTGGGAGAGGGGGGAGGGATGAGGGATGAGGGAGGGGAGGAGGGGGGGTGAATGAGGGAGAGGGGGTGAATGAGGGAAGGGAGGGGGTGAGGAGGGAGGGAGGAGGGAGGGAGGGAGGAGGGAGAGAGGAGGGATGAGGGAGGAAGGAGGGATGAGGGAGGAAGGAGGAGGGAGGGAGGAGGGAGGGAAGGAATAAATGAGGGAGGGAAGGAGGGAATGAATGAGAGAGGAGGGGATGAATGAGGGAGGGAGGGACGAGGTGAAGGAGGGAGGGACGAGGTGAATGAGGGAGGGAGGGAGGGGGGGGTGAATGAGGGAGGGAGGGGGGTGAATGAGGGAGGGAGGGAGGGGGGTGAATGAGGGAGGAGGGGGGTGAATGAGGGAGGGAGGGGGGTGAATGAGGGAGGGAGGGACGAGGTGAATGAGGGAGGGAGGGAGGGGGGTGAATGAGGGAGGGAGGGGGGTGAATGAGGGTGGGAGGGAGGTGAATGAGGGAGGGAGGGAGGGGGGGTGAATGAGGGAGGGTGGGGGGAGAGGGGTGAATGAGGGAGGGAGGGGGGGTGAATGAGGGAGGGAGGGGGGATGAATGAGGGAGGGAGGGAGGGTGAATGAGGGAGGGAGGGAGGGAGGGAGGGTGGGTGAATGAGGGGGAGGGGTGAATGAGGGAAGGGAGGGGTGAAGAGGGGGGTGGAGGGAGGGGGGAATGAGGGGGGAGGAGGTAGGGTAGGGGAGGGGAGGGGGGGAATGAGGGGGGGAGGGGATGAATGGATGAGGAGGGAAGGAATAAATGAGGGACGGAAGGAGGGAATGAATGAGAGAGGAGGGGATGAATGAGGGAGGGAGGGACGAGGGTGAAGGAGGGAGGGACGAGGTGAATGAGGAGGGAGGGAGGGGGGTGAATGAGGGAGGGAGGGAGGGGGGTGAATGAGGGAGGGAGGGGGGATGAATGAGGGAGGGAGGGAGGGAGGGGGGGTGAGGGAGGGAGGGAGGGGGGTGAATGAGGGAGGGAGGGGGGAGAGGGGTGAATGAGGGATGGAGGGGGGTGAATGAGGGAGGGAGGGGTGGGTGAATGAGGGAGGGAGGGAGGGGGGTGTGAATGAGGGGGGGAGGGAGGGAGGGGGTGTGAATGAGGGAGGGAGGGAGGGAGGGGGGTGAATGAGGGAGGGAGGGGGGAGAGGGGTGAATGAGGGAGGGAGGGGGTGAATGAGGGAGGAGGGGAGGAGGGGGGAGGGAGGGGGGTGAATGAGGGAGGAGGGGGGAGGGAGGGGGTGAATGAGGGAGGGAGGGGGGAGAGGGGTGAATGAGGGAGGGAGGGGGGTGAATGAGGGAGGGAGGGGGGGGTGAATGAGGGAGGGGGGGTGAATGAGGGGGGGAGGGAGGGAGGGGGTGTGAATGAGGGAGGGAGGGAGGGAGGGGGGGGGAGAGGGGTGAATGAGGGAGGGAGGGGGGGTGAATGAGGGAGGGAGGGGGAGAGGGGTGAATGAGGGAGGGGAGGGGGGGTGAATGAGGGAGGGGGGGGTGAATGAGGGAGGGAGGGAGGGGGGGTGAATGAGGGAGGGAGGGGGGGGAGAGGGTGTGAATGAGGGAGGGAGGGGGGAGAGGGGTGAATGAGGGAGGGAGGGAGGGAGGGGTGAATGAGGGAGGGAGGGGGGTGAATGAGGGGGGAGGGGAGGGAGGGATTGAGGGGGAGAGGGTGAAGGGAATGAATGGGGGAGGGGGAGGTAGGGTAGGGATGAGGGAGGAGGTGGTGAAGGGAGAGATGAGGGGGAGAGAGGGTGAATGAGGGAGGGAGGGGGTGAATGAGGGGGGAGGTGAGGGGAGAGAAGGAGGAAGAGGGAGAGATGAGGTGAAGGGGAGGGAGGAGGGGATGAATGAGGGAGGAGGGGGTGATGGGGAGAGATGAGGGGGAGGATGAATGAGGGAGGAGGGGTGAATGAGGGAGGAGGGGGTGAATGAGGGAGGGAGGGGGTGATGGGGAGAGGAGGGGATGAGGGGGGGGAGGATGAATGAGGGAGGAGGGGGTGAATGAGGAGGAGGGGGTGAATGAGGGAGGCTAGGAATAAGTTATGAGGGGGGGAGGATGAAGGAGGGAATAAATGGAGGGAAGGAGGGATGAGGGGAGAGGAGGAGGGAGAGGGGGGTGGAGGGAGGGAAGAAGGGAACGAATGAGAGAGGAGGGGATGAATGAGGGTGGGAAGGAGGGAGGGAGGAGAGAGGGAAAGATGAGGTGATGGGGAGGGATTGAGGGGAAGAGGGTGGAGGGATGACGAATGAGGGAAAGATGAGGTGATGGGGAGAGAGGAGGGGACGAGGGATTGAGGGGAAGAGGGTGAAGGGAATGAAAGGGAGGGAGGGTGGAGGGATGAGGAATGAGGGGAGGATGGAGGGAGGTGAGGGAGAGAATGAGGGGGTGGAGGGAGGGAAGGAGGGTATGAATGAGGGTGGAATGAATAAGGGAGGAAAGGAGGGAGGGTGGAAGGAGGGAGGGATGGAGGGGATGAATGAGGGAGGGAGGAGGGAAGGAGGGAATGAAAGAGAGGAAGGGATGAATGGGGGAGGGGGATGAATGAGGGAAGGAGGGTATAAATGAGGGTGGAGGGAAGGAGGGAATGAATGAGGGAGGAAAGGAGGGAATGAAAGAGAGGAGGGGATGAATGAGGAAGGAGGGGATGAATGAGGGAGGAGGGGTGAATGAGGGAGGAGGGGTGAAAGGGAGGAGGGGTGAATGAGGGAGGAGGGAAGGTAGAGAGGGAGGTGAGGGGAGAGGGGGGGAAGAAGGGAATGAATGAGAGAGGAGGGGATGAATGAGGGTGGAAAGGAGGGAGGAGGACGAAGGGAGGAAGAGGGAGAGATGAGGTGATGGGGAGAGAGGAGGGGATGAGGGGGAGAGGGTGAAGGGAATGAATGAGGGAGGGAGGGTAGAGGGAATGAATGAGGGAGGGAGGGAGGAGGGAGGGAGGGAATGAATGAGGGAGGAGGGGATGGATGAGGGAGGCTAGGAATGAATTATGAGGGAGGGAGCATGGAGGGAGGGATGAGGGGAGGGAGGGAGGGGAGGGGAGAGAAGGAGGGGGAAGGGGGGAATGAATGAGGGAGGGAAGGAGAGAGGGAGGGAAGGAGGGAATGAATGAGGGTGAAGGATGAATGAGGAAGGAGGGGATGAATGAAGGAGGAGGGGGTGAATGAGGGAGGGAGGGAGGGAGGGGATGAATGAGGGAGGGAGGGAGAGAGGGAGAGATGAGGTGATGGGGAGAGAGGAGAGGTGATGGGGAGAGATGAGGGGAGGGAGGTAGGAGGGAGGGAGGGAGGGAATGAGGGAGGGGGAGAGATGAGGTGATGGGGAGGGATGAGGCATGAGGGAGGTGAGGGGAGAGAATGAGGGGGTGGAGGGAGGGAAGGAGAGAGGGTGGAGGAGGGAAGGAGGGTATAAATGAGGGTGGAGGAAAGGAGGGAATGAATGAAAGGGAGGGAAGGAGGGAATGAATGAGGGAGGAGGGGGTGAATGAGGGAGGCTAGGAATGAGTTATGAGGGAGGGAGGATGGAAGGAAGGGAATAAATGGAGGGAAGGAGGATGAGGGGAGAGAGGGAGGTGAGGGGAGAGGAGGGGGAGGGGGAGGGGGTGGAGGGAGGGAAGAAGGGAATGAAAGAGAGGAGGGGATGAATGAGGGTGGGAAGGAGGGAGGAGGAGGGAGGGAGGAAGAGGGAAAGATGAGGTGATATGGAGAGAGGAGGGGATGATGAGGATTGAGGGGAAGAGGGTGAAGGGAATGAAAGGGAAGGAGGAGGGAGGGAGGGAAGGTGGAATGAAGGAGGGAGGAGGAGAGAGGGAGATGAGGGGGTGAATGAGGAAGGAGGGGATGAATGAAGGAGGGATTGAATGAAGGAAGGAAGGGATGAGGGAGGGAAGCATAGAGGGTGGAGGGAGGGAAGGTGGGAATGAATGAGGGAGGGAAGGAGGGAATAAATGGGGGAGGGAGGGAAGGGGTGAATGAATGGAGGTGAGGGGAGAGGGTGGAGGGAGGGAATAAATGGGGGGGGTGAGGGAGATGAGGGTGAAGGGGTGAATGAATGAATGAATGAAGAGATGAGGGAGGGAGGGAGGGTGGGGATGAGGGAGAGGATGGGAGAAGGATGAGGGGAAGAGATAACGAGGGAATAAATGAGGGAGGGAGGGATGAGGGAGAGGGCTGAGAGAGATCGAGGGAATAAATGAGGGAGGGAGAGGATAGAAGGGAATAAATGAGGGGGAGGAAGAGGAAATAAATGAAGGGCAAGGCTATGAGGGTGACTAGGGGCCACACGCAGTTTAAGAATAAGGGGACGGCCATTTCGGACTGAGATGAGGAGAAACCTTTCCACCCAGAGAGTTGTGAATGTGTGGGATTCTCTGCCACAGAGGGCAGTGGAGGCCGATTCACTGGATGCTTTCAAGAGAGAGTTAGATTTAGCTCTTGGGGCTAACGGAATCAAGGGGTATGGGAGAAAGCAGGAACGGGGCACTGATTGTGGATGATCAGCCGTGATCATATTGAATGGCGGCGCTGGCTGGAAGGGCCGAATGGCCTACTCCACCTATTTTCTCTGTAAGCAGATGCCAAGGGCAAGGACTAACCCTCCTCCTCTCTCCCTCCCTATCTGGGCAGAGCAGTGGCAAGAGCTCGGTGCTGGAGGGCATCGTCGGCAGGGACTTTCTACCCCGGGGATCGGGCATCGTCACCCGCCGCCCCCCTCGTGCTACAACTCGTCAATGTGGCCTCGCAGGAAGACCGGAGGCGGGCGGCCGGAGGGGACAATGGTGAGGGGCCGAAGGGCCACCGCTAGCCCGCTTCGTCACCGCCCCGGAGCTGGTGGGTGGGGGGGGGAACTGGGACCCACGGTGGCGCAGCGGTAGAGTTGCTGCCTTACAGCGAATGCAGCGCCGGAGACCCGGGATCAATCCCGACCACGGGCGCTGTCTGGAGTGGGAGGGGGAGGTGAAGTGCTCAGCCACCGGGAGATCAGGTTGGTTAAGGCGGACTGAGCGAAGGTGTTGAGCGAAACGATCGCCGAGCCTGCGTTTGGTTTCACGATGTAAAGAAGTTGACATCTAGAGCAGCGGATACAATAGATGAGGTTGGAGGAGGTGCAGGTGAACCTTTGTCTCACCTGGAAAGACTGTTTGGGTCCTTGGATGGAGTTGAGGGGGGAGGTAAAGGGACAGGTGTTGCATCTCGTGCGGTCGCAGGGGAAAGTGCCCGGGGATGGGGTGGTTTGGGTAGGAAGGGACGAGTGGACCAGGGAGTTACGGAGGGAACGTGGCCAGTGGTGGGGTGCCGTAGGAGGTTGTTGTTGATTAGTGCGGGTGTCAGGGGTTATGGGGAGAAGGCAGGAGAATGGGGTTAGGAGGGAGAGATAGATCAGCCGTGATTGAATGGAGTAGACTTGACGGTTTAATTCTGATCCTATTATTCATGACCTGATGTCGAGAGACCCAGGTTCAATCTTGACCAGGCTCCTCCAGCATTTTGTGTCTACCTTCGATTTAAACAAGCATCTGCAGTTCTTTCCTACACATCTAATAGGGACCTGTGTGAGAAGGAACTGCAGATGCTGGTTTAACTCGAAGGTAACACACAAAGTGCTGGAGTAACTCAGCGGGACGGGCAGCATCTGTGGAGAGACCCTCCTTCAGACTGGATAGGAACCTGGTGGGCTGTAGGGCAGCAGCTCTACTGCTGAGCTTGTCCCCACCTTCTCCCCTCCATTCCATCCGCTGGCTTCACAATTCTCTGCCCTTCAATCGGTCCTTCAAGAGGAAAGATTTAATAGGAACTCGAAAGGTAACTTTTCCACTCAAAGGGTGGTGGGTGTATGGAACTCAGAGGAGGTAGTTGAGGCAGGGGCTATCGCAACATTTGTTGAAAGACTGGAGCGACTAGGCTTGTATACACTGGAATTTAGAAGGATGAGAGGGGATCTTATCGAAAGGTATAAGATTATTAAAGGGTTGGACACGTTAGAGGCAGGAAACATGTTCCCAATGTTGGGGGAGTCCAGAACCAGGGGCCACACACAGTTTAAGAATAAGGGGTCGGCCATTTAGAACGGAGATGAGGAAAAACTTTTTCAGTCAGAGAGTTGTGAATCTGTGGAATTCTCTGCCTCAGAGGGCAGTGGAGGCCAATTCTCTGGATGCATTCAAGAGAGAGCTGGATAGAGCTCTTAAGGAGAGCGGAGTCAGGGGGTATGGGGAGAAGGCAGGAACGGGGTACTGATTGAGAATGATCAGCCATGATCACATTAAATGGTGGTGCTGGCTCGAGGGGCCGAATGGCCTCCTCCTGCACCTGTTGTCTATTGTCTATTTAGACAGGTACATGGATAGGACAGGTTTGGAGGGATATGGGCCAAACATGGCCAGGTGGAACTAGTGTAGATGGGGCATGTTAGTCGGTGTGGGCAGGTGGGACTAGTGTGGATGGGGCATGTTGCGCGGTGTGGGCAGGTGGGACTAGTGTAGATGGGGCATGTTGGGCGGTGTGGGCAGGTGGGACTAGTGTGGATGGGGCATGTTGGTCGGTGTGGGCAGGTGGGACTAGTGTAGATGGGGCATGTTGGTCGGTGTGGGCAGGTGGGACTAGTGTAGATGGGGCATGTTGGTCGGTGTGGGCAGGTGGGACTAGTGTAGATGGGGCATGTTGGTCGGTGTGGGCAGGTGGGACTAGTGTAGATGGGGCATGTTGGTCAGTGTGGGCAGGTGGGACTAGTGTAGATGGGGCATGTTGGTCGGTGTGGGCAGGTGGGACTAGTGTAGATGGGGCATGTTGGTCGGTGTGGGCGAGTTGGGCTGAAGGGCCTGTTTCCACACTGTGTGACTGGTGTAGATGGGGCATGTGGGCCAGCAGGGTGGGTTGGGCTGAAGGGCCTGTTTCCACACTGTGTGACTCTGTGACCTGCCTCTCTCCAGGGATCGTTGCTGAGGAATGGGGGACCTTTCTGCATTGCAAGAATAAGGTAATGCCCACACTGCCTCCAGCTCTTATCAAGAGAACGAGCTGCGCCCTGCCCATCTGCACCTGACGCTGCCTCGGCAAGGCCAGCAGCCCAGACCATCACGCACGCACAAACAAACAAACCTCCCTTCCATCGCCTCCATCTACACCTCACGCTGCCTCAGCAAGGCCAGCAGCAGAATCAAGGACCAGTCACACCCCAGTCACCCCCTCTTCTCCCCTCTCCCATCGGGCAAGAGGTACAGAAGTGTGGAGACGCACACCTCCAGATTCAGGGACAGTTTCTTCCCGGCTGTTATCAGGCAACTGGTGGCACGGTGGCGCAGCGGGTAGATTTTTTTTTAGATTTAGAGATACAGCGCAGAAACAGGCCCTTCGGCCCACCGGGTCCGCGCAGCCCAGCGATCCCCGCACATTAACACTATCCTGCACCCACTAGGAACAAATTTTACATTTGCCCAGCCAATTTACCTACATACCTGCACGCCTTTGGAGTGTGGGAGGAAACCGAAGATCTCGGTGAAAACCCACGCAGGTCACGGGGAGAACGTACAAACTCCGTACAGACGGCGCCCGTAGTCAGGATCGAACCTGAGTCTCCGGCGCTGCATTCGCTGTAAGGCAGCAACTCTACCGCTGTGCCACAGTGCTGCGGTTGCAGCTTCTAGACTGTGGAACAGCATCCCTCTCCCCATCAGAACTGCCCCTCCATCCACTCCTTTAAGTCCAGGCTCAAAACCTATTTCTACTCCCTAGCGTTTGAGGCCCTCTGAGGGGGCGCTGTGAACTGTTTATGTATGTGCTGTTATGTTTGTGTGCCATTGTACGTTCGTTCATAGTACCTGAACTGATGTACAGCACTTTGGTCAACGTGGGTTGTTTTTAAATGTGCTGTACAAATAAAATTGACTTGACTTTCCCATCCACTCCCTACTCACCAGGGGCACTTTACAGAGGGCCAATTAACCTACAAACCCAGACGTCTTTGGAGTGTGGGAGGAAACCGGAGCATCCGGAGAAAGCTCATGCAGGATTAGTTTAGTTTAGAGATACAGCACGGAAACAGGCCCAACGGGTCCGCACTGGCCAGCGATCCCCACACACTAACACTATCCTACACCCACTAGGGACAATTTTTACATTTACCAAGTCAAGTCAAGTTTATTTGTTACGTACACATACACGATGTGCAGTGAAATGAAAGTGGCAACGCCTGCGGATTGTGCTCAAAAAAGAATGACAGTTACAGCATATAAATAAAGTTAATATAGTGTAGACAAAATGTAGTCCCTGGAGTTATAAAAGTTAACAGTCCTGATGGCCTGTGGGAAGAAACTCCGTCTCATCCTCTCTGTTTTCACAGCGTGACAGCGGAGGCGTTTGCCTGACCGTAGCTGCTGGAACAGTCCGTTGCTGGGGTGGGAGGGGTCCCTCATAATGTTGCTGACTCTGGATCTGCACCTCCTGATGTATAGGTCCTGCAGGGGGACGAGTGTAGTTCCCATGGTGCGTTCTGCCGAACGCACTACTCTCCGCAGGGCCATCCTGTCCTGGGCAGAGCTGTTCCCAAACCAGACTGTAATGTTGCCGGACAGGATGCTTTCTACAGCCCCAGAGTAGAAGCAATGAAGGATCCTCAGAGACACTCTGAATTTCCTCAGCTGTCTAAGGAGGTAAAGGCGCTGCTTTGCCTTACCCACCAGTACGGCAATGTGCGTTGCCCACTTCAGATCCTCTGTGATGCCAATTAACCTACAAACCCGTACGTCTTTGGAGTGTGGGAGGGAACCGAAGATCTGGGAGAAAACCCACGCAGGTCACGGGGAGAACGTACAAACTCCGTACGGACAGCGCCCACAGTCGGGATGGAACCCGGGTCTCCGGCGCTGTGAGGCAGCAACTCTACCGCCGTGCCGCCCAGTGTCGGGACCCTTTTCCAGCCTTTCCATCCCCTCCCCTCTCCTGCCCTCTCCTCCCTTTCCCTCCCCACCTCCTCGCCAGGCAGGCCCGGGAGAACGCGGAGGGCTTACAGGGTTAACGACTGTCGACCGTGTCCCCGCAGATCCTTGTGGACTTTGAGGAGATCCGGCAGGAGATCGAGAGCGAGACGGAGCGGATGACAGGGACCAACAAGGTACACGATCGCGGGAGGTTCCGGAAAACATAGAAGCACAGAAAACACACCGACCAGCCAAAACGTCACGCCCACCTGCCTAACATGCTGTTGGTCCTCCGTGTGACAATAGACAATAGGTGCAGGAGGAGGCCATTCGGCCCTTCGAGCCTGTACGCACCGCCATTCAATGTGATCCTGGCTGATCATTCTCAATCAGTACCCCGTTCCTGCCTTCTCCCCATACCCCCTGACTCCGCTATCCTTAAGAGCTCTATCCAGCTCTCTCTTGAATGCATTCACAGAATTGGCCTCCACTGCCTTCTGAGGCAGAGAATTCCACAGATTCACAACTCTCTGACTGAAAAAGTTTTTCCTCATCTCAGTTCTAAATGGCGGACCCCTTATTCTTAAACTGTGTGGCCCCTGGTTCTGGACTCCCCCAACATTGGGAACATGTTTCCTGCCTCTAACGTGTCCAACCCCTTAATAATCTTATACGTTTCGATAAGATCTCCTCTCATCCTTCTAAATTCCAGTGTATACAAGCCTAGTCGCTCCAGTCTTTCAACATATGACAGTCCCGCCATTCCGGGAATTAACCTGGTGAACCTTCGCTGCACGCCCTCAATAGCAAGAATATGTGCAGCCCCATACGCAGCAGGGTGCGATGCACTGTGTATTGTGACACATTCCTCCCGTGACCACCATTAACATTTTCTGTGACTTGTGCCACAGTCGACCTTCTGTCGGTTCGGACCAGACGGGATAACCTTCGTTGCCCTCGTGCATCGATGAGCCTCGGGCGCCCAACACCCTGCCTGTCGCCGGTTTGTGGTTTGTCCCTCCTCGGACCATTGACGGTCGGTACTCACCAATGCTGACCGGGAGCACCCCACAAGCCTTGCCGTTTCAGAGATGCTCTGACCCAGTCGTCTGGCCAGAACAATTTGGCCCTTGTCAAAGTCGCTCAGGACTTTACTCCTGCCCATTTCTCCTGCATCCAACACGTCAACTTCAAGAACTGACTGTTCACTTGCTGCCTAATATATCCCACCCCTTGACAGGTGCCATTGTAACAAGATAATCAATGTTATTCACTTCGCCTGTCAGTGGGCGTCATGTTTTGGCTGATCGGTGTAAGTGCATAGAAAATAGGTAGACACAAAACGCTGGAGTAACTCAGCGGGACAGGCAGCATCTCTGGAGAGAAGGAATGGGTGACGTTTCGGGTCGAGACCCTTTTTAGTTTCGTTTAATTTTAGTTTAGAGATACAGCGCGGAAACAGGCCCTTTCGGCCCACCGGGTCCGCGCCGACCAGCGATCCCCGCACATTAACACATCCTGCACCCACTGTGGACAATCTTGACATTCACCAAGCCTATTAACCTACAAACCCGAACGTCTTTGGAGTGTGGGAGGAAACCGAA
>NC_135991.1:6857061-6864290 GCF_053455715.1 Rhinoraja longicauda | reverse complement strand
AGAAACATAGAAAATAGGTGCAGGAGTAGGCATTCGGCCCTTCCAGCCTGTACGCACCGCCATTCAATGCGATCATGGCTGATCATCCAGCTCAGTATCCGTACCTGCCTTCTCTCCGTACTCCCTGATCCCTTTAGCCACAAGGGCCACATCTAACTCCCTCTTAAATACAGCCAACGAACTGGCCTCCACTACCTTCCAATGTTAATAGACAATAGACAATAGGTGCAGGAGTAGGCCATTCGGCCCTTCCAGCCTGTACGCACCGCCATTCAATGCGATCATGGCTGATCATCCAGCTCAGTATCCCGTACCTGCCTTCTCTCCGTACCCCCTGATCCCTTTAGCCACAAGGGCCACATCTAACTCCCTCTCAATATAGCCAACGAACTGGCTCCACTACCTTCCCAATGTTAATAGACAATAGACAATAGGTGCAGGAGTAGGCCATCACTCTCAATCAGTACCCCGTTCCTGCCTTCTCCCATACCCCCAATGTTGGGGGAGTCCAGAACCAGGGGCCACACACAGTTTAAGAATAAGGGGTCGGCCATTTAGAACGGAGACGCGGAAAAACACTTTTCCAGTCAGAGAGTTGCGAATCTGTGGAATTCTCTGCCTCAGAGGGCAATCTCCGTATGCATTCAAGAGAGAGCAAAGAATTCCACAGACTCACCACTCTCTGTGTGAAGAAATGTTTTCTCATCTCGGTCCTAAAAGACTTCCCCCCTTATCCTTAAGCCGTGACCCCTGGTTCTGGACTCCCCCAACATCGGGAACAATCTTCCCGCATCTAGCCTCTCCGACCCCTTAAGGATTTTATATGTTTCTATAAGATCCCCCCTAAATCCCAGCGAGTACAAGCCCAGTCTATCCAGTCTTTCCTCATACGAAAGTCCCGCCATCCAGGGATCAATCTGGTGAACCTTCTCTGTACTCCCTCTAAGGCAAGAACGTCTTTCCCAGGTTAGGAGACAAAACTGTACGCAATACTCCAGGTGCGGCCTCACCAAGGCCCTGTACAACTGCAGTAGAACCTCCCTGCTCCTATACTCAAATCTCTTGCTATGAATGCCAACACATACCATTGGCTTTCTTCATTGCTGCTGCACCTGCATGCTTGCTTTCAATGACTGGTGCACCATGACACCCAGGTCACGTTGCATCTCCCTTCTCCCAATCGGCCACCATTCAGGTAATACTCTTGCTTTCCTGTTCTTGCGCCAAAGCCTCACATTATCCACATTATATTGCATTTGCCCACTCTCCTAACCTATCCAAGTCACTCTGCAGCCTCCTAGCGTCCTCCTGCAGCTAACACTGCCACCCAGCTTCGTGTCGTCCGCAAACTTAGAGATGTTTGCATTTCAATTCCTCGTCCAAATCATTAATATACACTGTAAATAGCTGGGGTCCCAGCACCGAGCCTTGCGGTACCCCACTAGTCACTGCCTGCCATCCGAAAAGGACCCGTTTTATTCCTACTCTTCTTTGAGTACTCTATTATCCAGAGACGGCGTGGAAACAGGCACATTTCGGCCCACCGGGGTCCACGCCGACCAGCGATCCAGCACTATCCGAGACCCCACTGGGGACATTTATTTACATTGACCACCAGCCAATTTACCGACAAAACCCGCACGTCTTTGAGTGTGGGGGGGACCCGGAGAAAACCGTGAAGGTTATTCACTTTGGAAGTAAGAATAGAAAGGCAGATTATTATCTGAATGGTGTCAAGTTAGGAGGAGGGGGAGGTTCACGAGATCTGGTGTCCCAGTGCATCAGTCACTGAAAGGAAGCATGCAGGTACAGCGGGCGGTGAAGAAAGCCAATGGCATGTTGGCCTTCGTAACAAGAGGAGTTGAGTATAGGAGCAAAGAGGTCCTTCTGCAGTTGTACAGGGCCCTAGTGAGACCGCACCTGGAGTACTGTGTGCAGTTGTACCGGGCCCTGGTGAGACCGCACCTGGAGTACTGTGTGCAGTTTTGGTCTCCAAATTTGAGGAAGGATATTCTTGCTATTGAGGGCGTGCAGCGTAGGTTCACCAGGTTAATTCCCGGAATGGCGGACTGTCGTATGTTGAAAGGCTGGAGCGATTGGGCTTGTATACACTGGAATTTAGAAGGATGAGGGGATCTTATTGAAACGTATAAGATAATTAGGGGATTGGACACGTTAGAGGCAGATAACATGTTCCCAATGTTGGGGGAGTCCAGAACAAGGGGCCACACAGTTTAAGAATAAGGGGTCGGCCATTTAGAACGGAGATGAGGAAGAACTTTTTCAGTCAGAGGGTGGTGAAGGTGTGGAATTCTCTGCCTCAGAGGGCAGTGGAGGAGGCCAGTTCGTTGGATGCTTTCAAGAGAGAGCTGGATAGAGCTCTTAAGGATAGCGGAGTGAGGGGGTATGGGGAGAAGGCAGGAACGGGGTACTGATTGAGAATGATCAGCCATGATCGCATTGAATGGCGGTGCGTACAGGCTCGAAGGGCTGAATGGCCTCCTCCTGCACCTATTGTCTATTGTCTATTGTCTATTGTCTAAAACCCACGCAGGAGAACGTGCAAACTCCGCACAGACAGCACCCGTAGTCGGGATGGAACCCGCTACATTCGCTGTAAGGCAGCTAGAGGAGGTTTACAAGAACCATCCCAGGAATGAGTGGGTTAACCTTTACGATGAGCGTTTGTGGGCACTGGGCCTGTACTCGCTGGAGTTCAGAAGGACGAGGGGGGACCTCATTGAACAGTGAGCGGCCCGGATAGAGTGGACGTGGAGAGGATGTTCCCACTAGTGGGAGAGTCTAGGACCAGAGGGCACAGCCTCAGAATTAAAGGACGTTACTTTAGGAAGGAGTCGAGCGGGGAATTTCTTTAGTCAGAGGGCGGTGAACGAATGTACAGGTGTGGAGCTAGTATAGACTCAGCAGCTGAATGGCCTCTTCAGGCAGTTCTGAAGACAGGTGCAGGAGGAGGCCATTCGGCCCTTCAGCCTGTACGCACCGCCATTCAATGTGATCATGGCTGATCATTCTCAATCAGTACCCCGTTCCTGCCTTCTCCCATACCCCTGACTCCGCTATCCTTAAGAGCTCTATCTAGCTCTCTCTTGAATGCATTCAGAGAATTGGCCTCCACTGCCTTCTGAGGCAGAGAATCCCACAGATTCACAACTCTCCGACTGAAAGAGTTTTTCTTCATCTCAGTACTAAATGGCCGACCCCTTATTCTTAAACTGTGTGGCCCCTGGTTCTGGACTCCCCCAACATTGGGAACATGTTTCCTGCTCTAACGTGTCCAACCCCTTAATAATCTTATATGTTTCGATAAGATCCCCTCTCATCCTTCTATATTCCAGTGTATACAAGCCTAGTCGCTCCAGTCTTTCAACATACGACAGTCCCGCCATCCGGGAATTAACCTGGTGAACCTACGCTGCACGCCCTCAATAGCAAGAATATCCTTCCTCAAATTTGGAGACCAAAACTGCACACAGTACTCCAGGTGCGGTCTCACCAGGGCCCTGTACAACTGCAGAAGGACCTCTTTGCTCCTATACTCAACTCCTCTTGTTATGAAGGCCAACATGAAGGCCATTGGCTTTCTTCACTGCCTGCTGTACCTGCATGCTTCTTTCAGTGACTGATGCACTAGGACACCCAGATCTCGTTGAACGTCCCCTGTTCTAACTTGACACCATTCAGATAATACTCTGCCTTCCTATTCTTACCACCAAAGTGGACAACCTCACACTTATCCACATTAAACTGCATCTGCCATGCATCCGCCCACTCACACACCTGTCCAAGTCACCCTGCAACCTCATAGCACCTTCCTCACAGTTCACACTACCACCCAGCTTTGTATCATCTGCAAATGTGCTAATGGTACTTTTAATCCCTTCATCCAGTCATTAATGTATATTGTAAATAGCTGCGGGGTCCAGCACCGAGCTTGTGGTACCCCACTAGTCACTGCGGGGTCCAGCACCGAGCCTTGCGGTACCCCACTAGTCACTGCGGTCCCAGCACCGAGCCTTGTGGTACATTCCTGCTTTCTCCCCATATCCCTTGATTCCATTAGCTCCTAGAATTAAATGTAACTCTCTCTTGAAAACATCCAGTGAATTGGCCTCCACTGCCTTCTGTGGCAGAGATTCCCACAGATTCACAACTCTCTGGGTGAAGACGTTTCTTCCTCATCTCAGTTCTAAATGGCCGACCCCTTATTCTTAAACTGTGTGGCCCCTGGTTCTGGATTCCACCAACATCCGGAACATTTTTCCTGCATCCAGCCTGTCCAATCCCTTAAGAATTGCATATGTTCTATAAGGCCCACCTCTCATCCGTCTAAACTCCAGTGAATACAAGCCCAGTCGAACCATTCTTCATCATACGTCAGTCCTGCCATCCCGGGTATTAATAATAGACGCTAAGTGCAGAAGAGGCCATTCAGCACTTCGAGCCAGCACCGCCATTCAACGTGATCGTGGCTGAACCTGGTGAATCTGTGGGATTCATTGCCACAGACGGCTGTGGAGTCAGTGGAGATATTGAAGGCAGAGAGGGGTAGATTGTCGATCAGTGCGGGTGTCAGAGGTTGTGGGGAGAAGGGGGAGAATGGGGTTAGGAGGGAGAGATAGATCAGCCGTGATTGAGTGGTGGAGTGGACCTGATGGGCCGAATGGCCTGATTCTGCTGCTATCACGACACAGGGCAGAGAGTGTGGGGCTATTTTGGGGCATGGGAGGGAGGGTGGGGGGGGAGGGAGGGAGGGCATCTCAGGGCAGGAGAGTCTTGGCTGACCTTGTGTAACTGGAGGTCAGGGAGTGGGAGCTCGGCCAGGGCCGCAGCGGTAGTGCGGGCTGGGGAGGGTAAGACGAGAAGGTGTGACACACGCGAGGGAGGGAGGGAGGCATTCTGTCGTAGCCGGGGTGGTGAGGAGCCGAGGTTTCCCCCATACACACCCCCCCCCAATAATCTAGTTTAGTTTAGAGGGGGGCAGAGTGTGGCGGAGAAGAGGGAGGGAGGGAGGGAGGGAGGGAGGAGGGAGGAGGGAGGGAGGGAGGGAGGGAGGGAGGGAGGGAGGGAGAGAGGGAGGGAGGGAGGGAGGGAGGGAGGGAGGGAGGGAGGGAGGGAGGAGGGAGGGAGGGAGGGAGGAGGGAGGGAGGGAGGGAGGGAGGGAGGGAGGGAGGGAGGGAGGAGGGAGGGCGGTGAGGAAGGGCAATGAGGGATCTCTTCACCCCAATGTTGGCTGAAGCACCTGTCAATCCCTCAATCCCTCTCTCCCTCCACTGATTCTGAGGTTGGGAAGGGGCTGGCACGGACCAGATGGGCTGAAGGGCATGTTACTGCTCTGGATTTCTCTGTCAGAATGGGAGGTGGGGGAGGATGGGGGGGGGGGGGGGGTCCCCCTTCCCTCTGAAGAAGGGTCTCGACCCGAAACGTCACCCATTCCCTCTCTCCAGAGATGCTGCCCGACCGCTGAGTTACTCCAGCATCTTGTACCTTCGATTTGTGCCAGCATCTGCAGTTATTTCCCTCCACAGGCCGGCACGGCTTACTGATGGTGGACGATCAGCCGTGATCACAATGAATGGGGGGGTGCGTACAGGCTCGAAGGGCCGAATGGCCTCCTCCTGCACCTGTTCCCTATGTTTCTAGGGCCCAAACCTCTCCTGCATTGATGTAGCACCCTCTCCCCCTCCCCGCCTCCCCCCCCCCCCCCCCCCCCCCCCCCAAACCCCCCTCCTCCCTCCCTAGGAAAAAGAATTAAACCTTAAATGTGAATAACTTTGTAAATATAACACCGATTTCAATGAAACCTCTTCCATTAGCACCAGAGGGAGGACGGTGGGCAAGGTGGTTGTAGAGCTACCGGTTTGGTTGCAGTTTCGGGAACAAACAAACGAACAACAACAAGTTTTAGTACGCGGATGGATCTGTGTGAAGGTTTTTCTTCCGCACAGAGAGAGTGGCGAGTCTGTGTGGAATTCTCTGCCACCGAAGGTAGTCGAGGCCAGTTCGTCGGCTATATTTAAGAGGGAGTGGGCCCTTGTGGCTAAAGGATCAGGGGGTACGGAGAGAAGGCACAGGTTACTGATTGTGGATGATCAGCCATGATCGTATTGAATGGCGGTGCAGTACAGGCTCGAAGGGCCGAATGGCCTCCTCCTGCACCTATTTTCTGTGTCCTATGTTGGTTGTAAAAGAGAGTTAGATAGAGCTCTAGGGGGTCAGTGGAATCAAGGATATGGGGAGAAGGCAGACAACGGTTACTGATTGTGACGATCAGCCGTGATCACAATGAAGTATAAGAAAATAACTGCAGATGCTGGTACGAATCGAAGGTGTTTATTTCACACAAACGCCGGAGTAACTCAGCGGGTCGGGCAGCATCTGTGGAGAGAAGGAACGGGTGACGTTGACTGTTGACACGTCTGCTGGGAGCAGTGCTGGTTGTGCAGTCTCACAGCGGCCAGGAAGACGGAACTCCTATATCTCTCCAACACACACTTGGGGTAGAAACATAGAAACATAGAAACATAGAAACATAGAAAATAGGTGCAGGAGTAGGCCATTCGGCCCTTCGAGCCTGTACGCACCGCCATTCAATATGATCATGGCTGATCATCCAGCTCAGTATCCCGTACCTGCCTTCTCTCCATACCCCCTGATCCCTTTAGCCACAAGGGCCACATCTAACTCCCTCTTAAATATAGCCAACGAACTAGCCTCGACTACCCTCTGTGGCAGAGAATTCCACAGACTCACCACTCTCTGTGTGGAAAAAAAACTCGGTCTAAAAGACTTCCCCCTTATCCTTAAACTGTGTGGCCCCTTGTTCTGGACTTCCCCAACATCGGGAACAATCTTCCCGCTTCTAGCCTGTCCAACCCCTTAAGAATATTGTAAGTTTCTATAAGATCCCCCCTCAATCTTCTAAATTCCAGCGAGTACAAGCCCAGTCTATCCAGTCTTTCTTCATATGAAAGTCCTGCCATCCCAGGGATCAATCTGGTGAACCTTCTCTGTACTCCCTCTATGGCAAGAACGTCTTTCCTCAGATTAGGAGACCAAAACTGTACGCAATACTCCAGGTGCGGTCTCACCAATGCCCTGTACAACTGTGTGTGGTCTCGCCAATGCCCTGTACAACTGTGTGTGGACTCACCAATGCCCTGTACAACTGCGTGTGGACTCAATGCCCTGTACAACTGTGTGTGGACTCA
>NC_135991.1:6837061-6852061 GCF_053455715.1 Rhinoraja longicauda | reverse complement strand
CTTAAACTGTGTGTGGCCCCTGGTTCTGGGACTCCCCCAACATTGGGAACATGTTTCCTGCCTCTAACGTGTCCAACCCCTTAATAATCTTATACGTTTCGATAAGATCCCCTCTCATCCTTCTAAATTCCAGTGTATACAAGCCTAGTCGCTCCAGTCTTTCAACATATGATAGTCCCGCCATTCCGGGAATTAACCTACGCTGCACGCCCTCAATAGCAAGAATATCCTTCCTCAAATTTGGAGACCAAAACTGCACACAGTACTCCAGGTGCGGTCTCACCAGGGCCCGGTACAACTGCACACAGTACTCCAGGTGCGGTCTCACCAGGGCCCTGTACAACTGCACACAGTACTCCAGGTGCGGTCTCACCAGGGCCCTGTACAACTGCACACAGTACTCCAGGTGCGGTCTCACCAGGGCCCGGTACAACTGCAGAAGGACCTCTTTGCTCCTATACTCGAGGCGTCAATTGGGTCAACGCCTCATGGAAAAAAATCGGTCAATGTTGACATCGAAATACTCAAACTCTCGTTTGTTTGATAATAATATATTCCTTTATTCGTCCCACGCCGGGGAAATTTACAGTGTCACAGCCGCAACGTAGACAGCCAAGAGATCACTCATCTATATAACTAAAGCTCTCGTTTGTTTGTTCGTTTGTGACTGAACTTCAGCCAAAGCGGGTACCCGATAGCGCGACAATTTTAGGCCCCACCTTACTCACCATTGTAGTAATGGGCGGCACGCTGGCGCAGCGGTAGAGTTGCCGCCTTACAGCGAACGCAGCGCCGGAGACTCAGGTTCGATCCTGACTACGGGCGCCGTCTGTACGGAGTTTGTACGTTCTCCCC
Source organism: Rhinoraja longicauda (assembly GCF_053455715.1). Taxonomy (NCBI): domain Eukaryota; kingdom Metazoa; phylum Chordata; class Chondrichthyes; order Rajiformes; family Arhynchobatidae; genus Rhinoraja; species Rhinoraja longicauda. Next base: position 6,851,206 of record NC_135991.1, on the reverse strand, counting down.
GTGACCTGCGTGGGTTTTCTCCCAGATCTTCGGTTTCCTCCCACACTCCAAAGACGTGCGGGTACGTAGGTTAATTGGCTGGGCAAATGTAAAAATCGTCCCTAGTGGGGTGTAGGATGGTGTTAGTGTGCGGGGATCGCTGGGCGGCGCGGACTTGGAGGGCCGAAGGGCCTGTTTCCGGTTGTATCTATATGATATGATATGATGGTCACTTTAGTGAAGATGCAAGTAGTTTTATTGCAATCGGTGTTATTCACATTTTAAAGTTTAAGAGGGAGGGGGGAAAGGGGGAGAAGGGAGTGGGGGGGGGGTGAGGAGAGAGGGGAGGGGGAGAGGAGAGGGTGGTGCACCAATGCAGGAGAGGTTTGGGCCCAACGGGTACACTTGGTCTAGTTAGAAAGTAAAAATAAAGGCAAGGATAATTGGCATCACTATTCTGTGTACGGAGCTGCATGGAGGCAGAGAGCTCTTCAGCGGGTAGTCCATAGAGCTCAGAGGACCATCGGAACACAGCTACCAGCCTTGGGGGGCATCTACAACACACGGTGCCTCAGAAAAGCCACCAGCATCCACAAAGACTCTTCACACCCCTGCAACAGTCTGTTGGGGACCTCCACCGTCGGGCACCGGATACAAGGCCTTCTACGCCCGCACCTCCACACTCAGGAACAGCTTCAACCCCGGGGGCCATAGCTGCTATGAACCGGTCCTGCTGAGCCGGAATGGGCTTGCATACACTGGAATTTAGAAGGATGAGGGGGGATCTTATTGAAACGTATAAGACAATTAGGGGATTGGACACGTTAGAGGCAGATGACATGTTCCCAACGTTGGGGGAGTCCAGAACAAGGGGCCACACACAGTTTAAGAATAAGGGGTCGGCCATTTAGAACGGAGATGAGGAAGAACTTTTTCAGTCAGAGGGTGGTGAAGGTGTGGAATTCTCTGCCTCAGAAGGCAGTGGAGGAGGCCAGTTCGTTGGATGCTTTCAAGAGAGAGCTGGATAGAGCTCTTAAGGATAGCGGAGTCAGGGGGTATGGGGGAGAAGGCAGGAACGGGGTACTGATTGAGAGTGATCAGCCATGATCGCATTGAATGGCGGTGCGTACAGGCTCGAAGGGCTGAATGGCCTCCTCCTGCACCTATTGTCTATTGAACCGGCACAGATCTACTTGCACTTAATTCTGTTTTAAATCTGTTTCTAATTTTGTTTCACTGGGTTGTCTAAATCTATAGCGACTAGCTAATTAATTTATTGCATCGTATGGGAGGCGCATTCCCCAATCTTGTTGTACCCCTGTACAATGACCATAAAGATATAGACAATAGACAATAGACAATAGACAATAGGTGCAGGAGGAGGCCATTCAGCCCTTCGAGCCTGTACGCACCGCCATTCAATGCGATCATGGCTGATCACTCTCAATCAGTACCCCGTTCCTGCCTTCTCCCCATACCCCCTCACTCCGCTATCCTTAAGAGCTCTATCCAGCTCTCTCTTGAAAGCATCCAACGAACTGGCCTCCACTGCCTTCTGAGGCAGAGAATTCCACACCTTCACCACCCTCTGACTGAAAAAGTTCTTCCTCATCTCCGTTCTAAATGGCCTACCCCTTATTCTCAAACTGTGGCCCCTTGTTCTGGACTCCCCCAACATTGGGAACATGTTATCTGCCTCTAATGTGTCCAATCCCCTAATTATCTTATATGTTTCAATAAGATCCCCCCTCATCCTTCTAAATTCCAGTGTATACAAGCCCAATCGCTCCAGCCTTTCAACATACGACAGTCCCGCCATTCCGGGAATTAACCTAGTGAACCTACGCTGCACGCCCTCCATAGCAAGAATATCCTTCCTCAAATTTGGAGACCAAAACTGCACACAGTACTCCAGGTGCGGTCTCACCAGGGCCCGGTACAACTGTAGAAGGACCTCTTTGCTCCTATACTCAACTCCTCTTGTTACGAAGGCCAACATTCCATTGGCTTTCTTCACTGCCTGCTGAACCTGCACGCTTCTTTTCATTGACATATTGTATTGTATTGTATTCCTTGACTGTTGACACGTCTGCTGGGAGCAGTGCTGGTTGTGCAGTCTCACAGCGGCCAGGAAGGACGGAACTCCTATATCTCTCCAACACACACTTGGGGTAGAAACATAGAAACATAGAAACATAGAAACATAGAAACATAGAAACATAGAAAATAGGTGCAGGAGGAGGCCATTCGGCCCTTCGAGCCTGTACGCACCGCCATTCAATGCGATCATGGCTGATCATCCAGCTCAGTATCCCGTACCTGCCTTCTCTCCAGACCCCCTGATCCCTTTAGCCACAAGGGCCACATCTAACCCCCTCTTAAATATAGCCAACGAACTGGCCTCGACTACCTTCTGTGGCAGAGAATTCCACAGACTCACCACTCTCTGTGTGAAGAAATGTTTTCTCATCTCGGTCCTAAAAGACTTCCCCCTTATCCTTAAGCTGTGACCCCTGGTTCTGGACTCCCCCAACATCGGGAACAATCTTCCCGCATCTAGCCTCTCCAACCCCTTAAGAATTTTATATGTTTCAATAAGATCCCCCCTCAGTCTTCTAAATTCCAGCGAGTACAAGCCCAGTCTAACCAATCTTTCTTCATATGAAAGTCCCGCCATCCCAGGGATCAATCTGGTGAACCTTCTCTGTACTCCCTCTATGGCAAGAACGTCTTTCCTCAGGTTAGGAGACCAAAACTGTGCGCAATACTCCAGGTGTGGCCTCACCAAGGCCCTGTACAACTGGTACTCCAGGTGCGGTCTCACCAAGGCCCTGTACAACTGGTACTCCAGGTGCGGTCTCACCAAGGCCCTGTACAACTGGTACTCCAGGTGCGGTCTCACCAAGGCCCTGTACAACTGGTACTCCAGGTGCGGTCTCACCAAGGCCCTGTACAACTGGTACTCCAGGTGCGGTCTCACCAAGGCCCTGTACAACTGGTACTCCAGGTGTGGTCTCACCAAGGCCCTGTACAACTGGTACTCCAGGTGTGGTCTCACCAAGGCCCTGTACAACTGGTACTCCAGGTGCGGTCTTCACCAAGGCCCTGTACAACTGGTACTCCAGGTGCGGTCTCACCAAGGCCCTGTACAACTGGTACTCCAGGTGTGGTCTCACCAAGGCCCTGTACAACTGCAGCAGAACCTCCCTGATGGAGTCTGTCACTGAAGGAGCTACTCAGTGCAGTGACAATGGGGTGGGAGTCGTTGTCCAGCACCGATGATTGTTTGTTCCTGAACTACAGCCAAGATGGTACACGGTAGCGCGACAACGTTAGGCCCACCTTACTCACCGTCGTCCCTCTGGTGCCAATGGAAGGAGTTTCATTGAAATCGGTGTTATATTTTTAAAGTTATTCACATTTTAAAGTTTAAATCTATCTCCTGGGGAGGGAGGGAGGGAGGGAGGGAGGGAGGGAGGGAGGGAGGGAGAGGGAGGAGAGGTGGGAGACGGGAAGGAGAGGGGAGGAGAGGGAGCTGCACCAATGCAGGAGAGGTTTGGGCCCAACATAGTGCTGGTATTCACTGGAGTTTAGAAGGACGAGAGGGGATCTTATAGGGACATATATCATCATCATTGGTCCAAAAACACTCACCAAATCCACCCAAAACTTCATCCTCAACATTGATGGTCTCCCAGTATCCACCTCACCTCACATCCGGAATCTTGGAATCATCCTTGATCAAACCCTCTCCTTCGACAAACACATCAAACACATCACCAAGACAGCCTTCTTCCACCTCAAAAACATTGCCCCGTCTCCGTCCATCCCTCTCCTCCACAGCTGCAGAAACCCTCATCCACGCCTTCATCACCTCCCGTCTGGACTACTGCAACAGCCTCCTCTATGGCGCACCCTCAAAAATCATCAGTAAACTTCAATACATTCAAAACTCCGCTGCCCGTCTACTCACCCACTCCCCGATCCGTGACCATATCACCCCCGTCCTTTACAAACTCCACTGGCTCCCCGTCCCCCAGAGAATCCAGTACAAAATCCTCCTCATCACCTACAAAGCCCTCCATAACCTGGCCCCATCCTACCTGACCGACCTCCTCCACAGGCACACTCCCACCTGCACCCTCCGCTCTGCTGCTGCCAATCTCCTGTCCCCCCCACATCCGGACCAAACTCAGATCCTGGGCTTTCTCCATCGCTGCTCCCACCCTCTGGAACTCACTACCCCAAACCGTCAGAGACTCCTCCTCACACTCACCACATTCAAAACATCACTGAAGTCTCACCTGTTCAGCACTGCCTTCAACCACTGAAGGTCACCTCACCCTCTGTCTCCTTTCTCTGTTCATTAGCAAATTTGCCGATGATACAAAGTTGGGGGGTAGTGTGAATTGTGAGGAAGATGCAATAAGGCTGCAGGGTGACTTGGACAGGTTGTGCGAGTGGGCGGATACATGGCAGATGCAGTTTAATGTGGATAAGTGTGAGGTTATTCACTTTGGAAGTAAGAAATAGAAAGGCAGATTATTATCTGAATGGTGTCAAGTTAGGAGGAGGGGGAGTTCAACAAGATCTGGGTGTCCTAGTGCATCAGTCAATGAAAGGAAGCATGCAGGTACAGCAGGCAGTGAAGAAAGCCAATGGCATGTTGGCCTTCATAACAAGAGGAGTTGAGTATAGGAGCAAAGAGGTCCTTCTACAGTTGTACCGGGCCCTGGTGAGACCGCACCTGGAGTACTGTGTGCAGTTTTGGTCTCCAAATTTGAGGAAGGATATTCTTGCTATTGAGGGCGTGCAGCGTAGGTTCACCAGGTTAATTCCCGGAATGGCGGGACTGTCGTATGTTGAAAGACTGGAGCGACTAGGCTTGTATACACTGGAATTTAGAAGGATGAGAGGGGATCTTATCGAAACGTATAAGATTATTAAGGGGTTGGTCACGTTAGAGGCAGGAAACATGTTCCCAATGTTGGGGGAGTCCAGAACCAGGGGCCACACAGTTTAAGAATAAGGGGTCGGCCATTTAGAACGGAGATGAGGAAGAACTTTTTCAGTCAGAGAGCGGCGAAGGTGTGGAATTCTCTGCCTCAGAGGGCAGTGGAGGCCAGTTCGTTGGATGCTTTCAAGAGAGAGCTGGATAGAGCTCTTAAGGATAGCGGAGTGAGGGGGTATGGGGAGAAGGCAGGAACGGGGTACTGATTGAGAGTGATCGGCCATGATCGCATTGAATGGCGGTGCGTACAGGCTCGAAGGGCTGAATGGCCTCCTCCTGCACCTATTGTCTATTGTCTATTGTCTATTGTCTATTGTCTAAATCTCTGTAAAGCGTCTTTGAGTGTATGAAAAGCGCTATATAAATAAAATGCATTATTATTATTATTGTTATTATATAAGTTATAAAAGGACTGGACAAGCTAGATGCAGGAAAAATGTTCCCCATGTTGGGGGAGTCCAGAACCGGGGGCCACACACAGTCTAAGAATAAAGGGGAGGCCGTTTAAAACTGAGGTGAGAAAAAACCTTTTCATTTCTGTGGGATTCTCTGCCACAGAGGGCAGTGGAGGCCAATTTACTGGATGGATTTAAGAGAGAGTTAGATAGAGCTCTAGGGGCTAGTGGGATCACGGGACATGGGGAGAAGGCAGGCACGGGGTATTGATTGTGGACGATCAGCCATGATCACAATGAATGGCGGTGCGTACAGGCTCGAAGGGCCGAATGGTCTCCTCCTGTACCTATTTTCTATGTTTCTATAGGATACAGGTGCAGGGGGAGGCCAGTCGACCTTTTGAGTCCGCACCACCATTCAATAGACAATAGACAATAGGTGCAGGAGGAGGCCATTCAGCCCTTCGAGCCTGTACGCACCGCCATTCAATGCGATCATGGCTGATCACTCTCAATCAGTACCCCGTTCCTGCCTTCCCCCCCATACCCCCTCGCTCCGCTATCCTTAAGAGCTCTATCCAGCTCTCTCTTGAAAGCATCCAACGAACTGGCCTCCTCCACTGCCCTCTGAGGCAGAGAATTCCACACCTTCACCACAGCTTGACGACATCTTTCCCCCCCCGCACCCCCCATAAAAGGGGTGGGCGTCCTCTCTTCAAGGGGTTTCCCCTCAAAGTTGGGTGGGGTGGGGAGTGTGTGTGTCGAGACCCTTCTTAAGACTGGGGAGCATCAGAACTTGCCTCCAGCTTCCTAAAAAGTCCCTTTTCGTATTATTTTCCGGTCTGTGGGATGTATGTGGAATGTACATTAATGTATTGTCACGTGTACTGAGGTAGAGTGCAAAGCTTTTTGTTGCGTGCGAGCCAGTCAGCGGAAAGTCTGTGTACGATTACAACGGAGCCGTCTATGGTGCACAGATACAAAAACGTACAGGTTTGTAGGTTAATTGGCTTGGTATAAAAGTTTAAATTGCCCCCTAGTGTGTGTAAGGTAGCCCTTCGGCCCATCGAGTCCATGCCAACCATGGATAATAGACAATAGACAATAGACAATAGGTGCAGGAGGAGGCCATTCAGCCCTTCGAGCCTGTACGCACCGCCATTCAATGCGATCATGGCTGATCACTCTCAATCAGTACCCCGTTCCTGCCTTCTCCCCATACCCCCTCACTTCGCTATCCTTAAGAGCTCCATCCAGCTCTCTCTTGAAAGCATCCAACGAACTGGCCTCCACTGCCTTCTGAGGCAGAGAATTCCACACCTTCACCACCCTCTGACTGAAAAAGTTCTTCCTCATCTCCGTTCTAAATGGCCGACCCCTTATTCTCAAACTGTGTGGCCCCTTGTTCTGGACTCCCCCAACATTGGGAACATGTTTCCTGCCTCTAACGTGTCCAATCCCCTAATTATCTTATACGTTTCAATAAGATCCCCCCTCATCCTTCTAAATTCCAGTGTATACAAGCCCAGTCGCTCCAGCCTTTCAACATACGACAGTCCCGCCATTCCGGGAATTAACCTGGTGAACCTACGCTGCACGCCCTCCATAGCAAGAACATCCTTCCTCAAATTTGGAGACCAAAACTGCACACAGTACTCCAGGTGCGGTCTCACCAGGGCCCTGTACAACTGCACACAGTACTCCAGGTGCGGTCTCACCAGGGCCCTGTACAACTGCACACAGTACTCCAGGTGCGGTCTCACCAGGGCCCGGTACAACTGTAGAAGGACCTCTTTGCTGGAGTAACTCGGTGGCACAGGAGGAAAGGAATGGATGACGTATTGGATCTGAAGAGGGGTCTGGACCGGAAACATCACCTGTGCGGGGATCGCTGGTCGGCTTGGACTCAGTCGGCCGACCGGCCTTTTTTCCGCACTGTACCTCTAAACTAAAACAACCCAAAACTAAACATGTCTTGCAAGTGTTTAGTATAGAGATACATCGCAGGAAACTGGCCCCTCGGCCCCTCGAGTCTCCACCGACCAGCATTCCCCGCACACTAACACTATCCTACGCTGGGGACAATCTTTACATTGATACCAAGCCAACCAACCAGCAAACCTGTGCGTCTTTGGAGTGTGGGAGGAAACCAAAGTTCTCGGAGGGACAGAAAAAAAGATAGGTAGGCCATTCGAGCCTGTACGCACCGCCACTCAATATGATCATGGCCGATCATCCACAATCAGTACCCCGTTCCTGCTTTCTCCCTTGATTCCGTTAGCCCCAAGAGCTAAATCGAACTCTCGAGCTTGGAAGCATCCAGTGAATTTGGCCTCCACTGCCCCTCTGTGGCAGAGAATCCCACACATTCACAACTCTCTGGGCGGAAAACGTTTTTCCTCAACTCAGTCCTTAATGGACGACCCCTTATTATTAAACTGTGTGTGGCCCCTGGTTCTGGACTCCCCCCAACATCAGGAACATTTTTTTTCCTTGCAGTAGGTTGCAGTTACAAAACCCAAGCAGGTCACCGGGAGAACATACAAACTCTGTATGGACAGGCACCCGTAGCTAGGATTGAACCCGTGTCGATGGAGCTGTGAGGCAGCAACTCTATCGCTGTGCCACTGCGTTGAGTTATTGGGGGTGTTTTAGAGGTTGGAGTTAGACAGGAGTTACTGGGGGTGGTTTCTGGGTCTCCTTGTATGTTAGCCATTGGGGTTGTTTGTGGTCTGGGTATTATCTTCTTCACACCGACTGAGATAGACAATAGACAATAGACAATAGGTGCAGGAGGAGGCCATTCAGCCCTTCGAGCCTGTACGCACCGCCATTCAATGCCATCATGGCTGATCACTCTCAATCAGTACCCCGTTCCTGCCTTCTCCCCATACCCCCTGACTCCGCTATCCTTAAGAGCTCTATCCAGCTCTCTCTTGAAAGCATCCAACGAACTGGCCTCCACTGCCCTCTGAGGCAGAGAATTCCACACCTCTCTGACTGAAAAAGTTCTTCCTCATCTCCGTTCTAAATGGCCGACCCCTTATTCTTAAACTGTGTGTGGCCCCTTGTTCTGGACTCCCCCAACATTGGGAACATGTTTCCTGCCTCTAACGTGTCCAATCCCCTAATTATCTTATATGTTTCAATAAGATCCCCCCTCATCCTTCTAAATTCCAGTGTATACAAGCCCAATCGCTCCAGCCTTTCAACATACGACAGATGTGGTGAAAAACGTTATTTTGCATGCTATTGATGTGATGGCAACTTTCCAACCTTTCCAGTGACTTCTTTTCCAATTGCCAATACTACACAGGGAGTCGGAGTGATCTTACCTGGAGTACCAGTTGTACAGGGCCTTGGTGAGACCGCACCTGGAGTACCAGTTGTACAGGGCCTTGGTGAGACCGCACCTGGAGTACCAGTTGTACAGGGCCTTGGTGAAGACCGCACCTGGAGTACCAGTTGTACAGGGCCTTGGTGAGACCGCACCTGGAGTACCAGTTGTACAGGGCCTTGGTGAGACCGCACCTGGAGTACCAGTTGTACAGGGCCTTGGTGAAGACCGCACCTGGAGTACCAGTTGTACAGGGCCTTGGTGAGACCGCACCTGGAGTACCAGTTGTACAGGGCCTTGGTGAGACCGCACCTGGAGTACCAGTTGTACAGGGCCTTGGTGAGACCGCACCTGGAGTACCAGTTGTACAGGGCCTTGGTGAGACCGCACCTGGAGTACCAGTTGTACAGGGCCTTGGTGAGACCGCACCTGGAGTACCAGTTGTACAGGGCCTTGGTGAGACCGCACCTGGAGTACCAGTTGTACAGGGCCTTGGTGAAGACCGCACCTGGAGTACCAGTTGTACAGGGCCTTGGTGAGACCGCACCTGGAGTACCAGTTGTACAGGGCCTTGGTGAAGACCGCACCTGGAGTACCAGTTGTACAGGGCCTTGGTGAGACCGCACCTGGAGTACCAGTTGTACAGGGCCTTGGTGAGACCACACCTGGAGTACCAGTTGTACAGGGCCTTGGTGAGACCGCACCTGGAGTACCAGTTGTACAGGGCCTTGGTGAGACCGCACCTGGAGTACCAGTTGTACAGGGCCTTGGTGAGACCGCACCTGGAGTACCAGTTGTACAGGGCCTTGGTGAGACCGCACCTGGAGTACCAGTTGTACAGGGCCTTGGTGAGACCGCACCTGGAGTACCAGTTGTACAGGGCCTTGGTGAGACCGCACCTGGAGTACCAGTTGTACAGGGCCTTGGTGAAGACCGCACCTGGAGTACCAGTTGTACAGGGCCTTGGTGAGACCGCACCTGGAGTACCAGTTGTACAGGGCCTTGGTGAGACCGCACCTGGAGTACCAGTTGTACAGGGCCTTGGTGAAGACCGCACCTGGAGTACCAGTTGTACAGGGCCTTGGTGAGACCGCACCTGGAGTACCAGTTGTACAGGGCCTTGGTGAGACCGCACCTGGAGTACCAGTTGTACAGGGCCTTGGTGAAGACCGCACCTGGAGTACCAGTTGTACAGGGCCTTGGTGAGACCGCACCTGGAGTACCAGTTGTACAGGGCCTTGGTGAAGACCGCACCTGGAGTACCAGTTGTACAGGGCCTTGGTGAAGACCGCACCTGGAGTACCAGTTGTACAGGGCCTTGGTGAGACCGCACCTGGAGTACCAGTTGTACAGGGCCTTGGTGAGACCGCACCTGGAGTACCAGTTGTACAGGGCCTTGGTGAAGACCGCACCTGGAGTACCAGTTGTACAGGGCCTTGGTGAAGACCGCACCTGGAGTACCAGTTGTACAGGGCCTTGGTGAAGACCGCACCTGGAGTACCAGTTGTACAGGGCCTTGGTGAGACCACACCTGGAGTATTGCGTACAGTTTTGGTCTCCCAATCTGAGGAAAGACGTTCTTGCCATAGAGGGAGCACAGAGAAGGTTCACCAGATTGATCCCTGGGATGGCAGGACTTTCATATGAAGACTGGTTAGACTGGGCTTGTACTCGCTGGAATTTAGAAGATTGAGGGGGGATCTTATAGAAACATATAAAATTCTTAAGGGGTTGGACAGGCTAGATGGGGGAAGATTGTTCCCGATGTTGGGGGAGTCCAGAACCAGGGGTCACAGCTCAAGGATAAGGGGGAAGTCTTTTAGGACCGAGATGAGAAAACATTTCTTCACACAGAGAGTGGTGAATCTGTGGAATTCTCTGCCACAGAAGGTAGTCGAGGCCAGTTCGTTGGCTATATTTAAGAGGGAGTTAGATGTGGCCCTTGTGGCTAAAGGGATCAGGGGGTATGGAGAGAAGGCAGGTACGGGATACTGAGCTGGATGGTCAGCCATGATCACATTGAATGGCGGTGCGTACAGGCTCGAAGGGCCGAATGGCCTACTCCTGCACCCATTTTCTATGTTTCTATCCTACAGAACAGATCTTCCAGTCGTTATTTCCAGTTTAATTAATTGTTTATTGAAGTAGTTGTACAAACAAGGAGATGAACATACCAGGCTATACTTATTTCACATTCAAGTTGTAGCTGGCTGCTCCGTTCCAAGCCCCAGGTCTTTCCAGTCCAAGGTCTGTCCAGGACTGTATGCTCTCCCTCCATGTATCTGGCCACTACCTGTCTCTTACGCCCATATATATACACCACCCTGTACATCTAATGACTGCCCCCAAGTGTACAAAATGATACGCCAAGATATATCTAGACAAAATGATATAATATGCCAACGCCGTCATGGTCTCAACTTCCACTGCTTTGCCGATGATATCCAGCTCCTCATCTCCACCAAGTCAATCTCCCACCACCACACATTTTAAAGTTTAAATCTATCTCCTGGGGAGGGAGGGAGGGAGGGAGGGAGGGAGGGAGGGAGAGGGAGGAGAGGTGGGAGACGGGGAGGAGAGGGAGCTGCACCAATGCAGGAGAGGTTTGGGCCCAACATAGTGCTGGTATTCGCTGGAGTTTAGAAGGACGAGAGGGGATCTTATATGGGACATAAATCATCATCATTGGTCCAAAAACGCTCACCAAATCCACCCAAAACTTCATCCTCAACATTGATGGTCTCCCAGTATCCGCCTCACCTCACATCCGGAATCTTGGAATCATCCTTTGATCAAACCCTCTCCTTCGACAAACACATCAAACACATCACAAAGACAGCCTTCTTCCACCTCAAAAACATTGCCCCGTCTCCGTCCATCCCTCTCCTCCACAGCTGCAGAAACCCTCATCCACGCCTTCATCACCTCCCGTCTGGACTACTGCAACAGCCTCCTCTATGGCGCACCCTCAAAAATCATCAGTAAACTCCAATACATCCAATAAACTCCGCTGCCCGTCTACTCACCCACACCCCGATCCGTGACCATATCACCCCCGTCCTTTACAAACTCCACTGGCTCCCCATCCCCCAGAGAATCCAGTACAAAATCCTCCTCATCACCTACAAAGCCCTCCATAACCTGGCCCCATCCTACCTGACCGACCGACCTCCTCCACAGGCACACTCCCACCTGCACCCTCCGCTCTGCCGCTGCCAATCTCCTATCCCCCCACCACATCCGGACCAAACTCAGATCCCGGGCTTTCTCCATCGCTGCTCCCACCCTCTGGAACTCACTACCCCAAACCGTCAGAGACCCCTCCTCACACTCAAAACATCACTGAAGTCTCACCTGTTCAGCACTGCCTTCAACCACTGAAGGTCACCTCACCTACTGCCTCCTTTCTCCGTTCGTTTACTTATTGATCTATTTATTCACTTCTCTATGTTCTAGAAATCCCTGTAAAGCGTCTTTGAGTGTTTGACAAGCGCTCTATAAATGTAATGCATCATTATTATTATTATTATTATTATTAACTGTAGCTAGCCTGAACATAAATGGCTCCTCCAATCGATTTTACAGCGTACAAGACGCAAGCGCGGTCTCGCCATACGGGCGGCACGTTGGCGCAGCGGTAGAGTTGCCGCTTTACAGCGAACGCAGCGCCGGAGACTCAGGTTCGATCCTGACCACGGGCGCCGTCTGTACGGAGTTTGTACGTTCTCCCCGTGACCTGCGTGGGTTTTCTCCGAGATCTTCGGTTTCCTCCCACGCACGCCAAAGACGTGCGGGTATGTAGGTTAATTGGCCGGGTAAATGTAACAATTGTCCCTAGTGGGGGGTAGGATGGTGTTGGTTTGCGGGGATCGCTGGGCGGCACGGGCTTGGAGGGCCGAAGGGCCTGTTTCCGGCTGTAGATATATGATATGATATGATACACGGAAACCCATCTGCGGCCTTTTGTTTCAATCAGTGCCAACGCGTACTCTTTGGGTGTCCGAAGGAACTGCAGATGATTGGCACAAAGTGCTGGAGTAACTCAGCGGGTCGGGCAGCATCTCTGGGGAGAAGGGATGGGTGACGTTTCGAGTTGAGACCCTTCTTCGGACATTCCTTCTCTTTCAGAATGGCAGGCAGTAACTAGTGGGGTACCGCAAGGCTCGGAGCTGGTGGGGTACCGCAAGGCTCGGTGCTGGGACCGCGCAGTGACTAGTGGGGTACCGCAAGGCTCGGTGCTGGACACCGCAGTGACTAGTGGGGTACCGCAAGGCTCGGTCCTGGGACCCCGCAGTGACCAGTGGGGTACCGCAAGGCTCGGTGCTGGGACACCGCAGTGACCAGTGGGGTACCGCAAGGCTCGGTGCTGGTGGGGTACCACAAGGCTCGGTGCTGGGACCCCGCAGTGACCAGTGGGGTACCGCAAGGCTCGGTGCTGGGACCCCCACTAGTGGGGTACCACAAGGCTCGGTGCTGGGACCCCGCAGTGACTAGTGGGGTACCGCAAGGCTCGGTGCTGGGACCCCGCAGTGACCAGTGGGGTACCGCAAGGCTCGGTGCTGGGACACCGCAGTGACCAGTGGGGTACCGCAAGGCTCGGTGCTGGGACCCCGCAGTGACTAGTGGGGTACCACAAGGCTCGGTGCTGGGACCCCGCAGTGACTAGTGGGGTACCACAAGGCTCGGTGCTGGGACCCCGCAGTGACTAGTGGGGTACCACAAGGCTCGGTGCTGGGACCCCGCAGTGACCAGTGGGGTACCGCAAGGCTCGGTGCTGGGACACCGCAGTGACCAGTGGGGTACCGCAAGGCTCGGTGCTGGGACCCCGCAGTGACTAGTGGGGTACCGCAAGGCTCGGTGCTGGGATCCCGCAGTGACTAGTGGGGTACCACAAGGCTCGGTGCTGGGACCGCAGTGACTAGTGGGGTACCACAAGGCTCGGTGCTGGGACCCCGCAGTGACCAGTGGGGTACCGCAAGGCTCGGTGCTGGTGGGGTACCACAAGGCTCGGTGCTGGGACCCCGTAGTGACTAGTGGGGTACCGCAAGGCTCGGTGCTGGGACCCCGCAGTGACCAGTGGGGTACCGCAAGGCTCGGTGCTGGGACCCCGCAGTGACTGTGCTGGGACCCCGCAGTGACCAGTGGGGTACCGCAAGGCTCGGTGCTGGGACCCCGCAGTGACTAGTGGGGTACCGCAAGGCTCGGTGCTGGTGGGGTACCACAAGGCTCGGTGCTGGGACCGCAGCTATTTACAATATACATTAATGACTTGGATGAAGGGATTAAAAGTACCATTAGCACATTTGCAGATGATACAAAGCTGGGTGGCAGTGTGAACTGTGAGGAAGGTGCTATGAGGTTGCAGGGTGACTTGGACAGGTTGTGTGAGTGGGCGGATGCATGGCAGATGCAGTTTAATGTGG
>NC_135991.1:6831270-6836561 GCF_053455715.1 Rhinoraja longicauda | reverse complement strand
GGCCCAGACAGTGTAGACCCGGACACTGTAGGCCCGTTCACTGTAGGCCCGTACACTGTAGGCCCGAACGCTGTAGGTCCAGACAGTGTAGGTCCGGACATTGTAGGCCCGGACGCTGTAGGCCCGGACGCTGTAGGCCCAGACACTGTAGGTCCAGACGCTGTAGGCCCGGACGCTGTAGGCCCGGATGCTGTAGGCCCGGATGCTGTAGGCCCGGACGCTGTAGGTCCAGACAGTGTAGGCCCGGACGCTGTAGGCCTGGACGCTGTAGGCCTGGACGCTGTAGGCCCTGACGCTCTAGGCCCGGACACTGTAGGCCCGGACACTGTAGGCCCGGACACTGTAGGCCCGGACACTGTAGGCCCGGACACTGTAGGCCCGGACACTGTACACCCCGGACACTGTTCACCCCGGACACTATCGGCCCAGACACTGTAGGCCCAGACGCTGTAGGCCCGGACGGTGTAGGCCCGGACACTGTAGGCCCGGACGCTGTAGGCCCGGACAGTGTAGGCCCGGGCGCTGTAGGCCCAACACTGTAGGTCCAGACATTGTAGGCCTGGACAGTTTAGGCCCAGACTCTGTAGGCCCGGACGCTGCAGGCCCGGACGCTGCAGGCCTGGACACTAGGCCCGGACGCTGTAAGTCCAGACAGTATAGGCCCGGACGCTGTAGGCCCGGACACTGTAGGTCCAGACAGTGTAGGCCTGGACACTGTAGGCCCGGGGGTGCTGTAGGCCCGGACAGTGTAGGCCCAGACGCAGTAGGCCCGGACGCTGTAGGCCCTGACGCTGTAGGCCCTGCCACTCTAGGCCCGGACACTGTAGGCCCGGACACTGTAGGCCCAGACAGTGTAGACCCGGACACTGTAGGCCCGGACACTGTAGGCCCAGACAGTGTAGACCTGGACACTGTAGGCCCGGACACTGTAGGCCCGGACACTAGGGCCCAGACAGTGTAGACCCGGACACTGTAGGCCCAGACAGTGTAGACCCGGACATTGTAGGCCCGGACGCTGTAGGCCCGGACGCTGTAGGCCCGGACGCTGTAGGCCCGGACGCTGTAGGCCCGGACGCTGTAGGCCCGGACGCTGTAGGCCCGGACGCTGTAGGCCCGGACGCTGTAGGCCCGGACGCTGTAGGCCCGGACGCTGTAGGCCCGGACGCTGTAGGCCCGGACGCTGTAGGCCTGGACGCTGTAGGCCTGGACGCTGTAGGCCCGGACACTGTAGGCCCGGACAGTGTAGGCCCGGATACTGTAGGCCCGAACACTGTACACCCCAGACACTGTAGGCCCGGACACTGTAGGCCCGGACACTGTAGGCCCGGACACTGTAGGCCCGGACAGTGTAGACCCGGACACTGTAGGCCCGTACACTGTAGGCCCAGACAGTGTAGACCCGGACACTGTAGGCCCGAACGCTGTAGGTCCAGACTGTGTAGGTCCGGACATTGTAGGCCCGGACGCTGTAGGCCCGGATGCTGTAGGCCCGGACGCTGTAGGCCCGGACTCTGTAGGCCCAGACACTGTAGGTCCAGACGCTGTAGGCCCGGACGCTGTAGGCCCGGATGCTGTAGGCCCGGATGCTGTAGGCCCGGACGCTGTAGGTCCAGACAGTGTAGGTCCGGACATTGTAGGCCCGGACGCTGTAGGCCCGGATGCTGTAGGCCCGGACGCTGTAGGTCCAGACAGTGTAGGCCCGGACACTGTAGGCCCGGACGCTGTAGGCCTGGACGCTGTAGGCCTGGACGCTGTAGGCCCTGACGCTCTAGGCCCTGCCACTCTAGGCCCGGACACTGTAGGCCCGGACACTGTAGGCCCGGACACTGTAGGCCCGGACACTGTAGGCCCGGACACTGTAGGCCCGGACACTGTAGGCCCGGACACTGTAGGCCCGGACAGTGTAGACCCGGACACTGTAGGCCCGGACACTGTAGGCCCAGACACTGTAGGCCCAGACAGTGTATACCCGGACACTGTAGGCCCGGACGCTCTAGGTCCAGACAGTGTAGGTCCAGACAGTGTAGGTCCGGACATTGTAGGCTCGGACGCTGTAGGCCCGGACGCTGTAGGCCCGGACGCTGTAGGCCCGGACGCTGTAGGCCCAGACACTGTAGGTCCAGACGCTGTAGGCCCGGACGCTGTAGGCCCGGATGCTGTAGGCCCGGACGCTGTAGGTCCAGACAGTGTAGGCCCGGACAGTGTAGGCCCGGACGGTGTAGGCCCGGACGGTGTAGGCCCGGACGCTGTAGGCCCTGACGCTGTAGGCCCTGCCACTCTAGGCCCGGACACTGTAGACCCGGACACTGTAGGCCCGGACACTGTAGACCCGGACACTGTAGGCCCGGACACTGTAGGCCCAGACAGTGTAGACCCGGACATTGTAGGCCCGGACGCTGTAGGCCCGGACACTGTACACCCCGGACACTGTAGGCCCAGATGCTGTAGGCCCGGACGCTGTAGGCCCGGATGCTGTAGGCCCGGACGCTGTAGGTCCAGACAATGTAGGCCCGGACAGTGTAGGCCCGGACGGTGTAGGCCCGGACACTGCAGGCCCGGACGCTGTAGGCCCTGACGCTGTAGGCCCTGCCACTCTAGGCCCGGACACTGTAGGCCCTGACACTCTAGGCCCGGACACTGTAGGCCCTGACACTCTAGCTTTCAGACATTTTCGCTCTGGACACTGTAGGCCCGGACTCTGTAGGCCCGGACAGTGTAGGCCCGGACACTGTAGGCCCGGACACTGTACACCCCGGACACTGTTCACCCCGGACACTATCGGCCCAGACACTGTAGGCCCAGACGCTGTAGGCCCGGACGGTGTAGGCCCGGACACTGTAGGCCCGGACGCTGTAGGCCCGGACAGTGTAGGCCCGGGCGCTGTAGGCCCAACACTGTAGGTCCAGACATTGTAGGCCTGGACAGTTTAGGCCCAGACTCTGTAGGCCCGGACGCTGCAGGCCCGGACGCTGCAGGCCTGGACACTAGGCCCGGACGCTGTAAGTCCAGACAGTATAGGCCCGGACGCTGTAGGCCCGGACACTGTAGGTCCAGACAGTGTAGGCCTGGACACTGTAGGCCCGGGGGTGCTGTAGGCCCGGACAGTGTAGGCCCAGACGCAGTAGGCCCGGACGCTGTAGGCCGGGAGGCTGTAGGCCCGGACGCTGTAGGCCCGGACGCTGTAGGCCCGGACGCTGTAGGCCCGGACGCTGTAGGCCCAGATGCTGTAGGCCCGGACGCTGTAGGCCCAGATGCTGTAGGCCCAGATGCTGTAGGCCCGAACACTGTAGGCCCGGACACTGTAGGCCCGGACAGTGTAGGCCCGGATACTGAAGGCCCGGAGACTGTACACCCCAGACACTGTACACCCCGGACACTATCGGCCCGGACGCTGTAGTTCCGGACACGGTAGGCCCGGACGTTGTAGGCCCGGACACTGTAGCCCCGGCCACTGTAGGCCCAGACACTGTAGGTCCGGACATTGTAGGTCCAGACAGTGTGGGCCCGGACGGTGTAGGCCCGGATACTGTAGGCCCGGAGACTGTACACCCCAGACACTGTACACCCCGGACACTATCGGCCCGGACGCTGTAGTTCCTGACACGGTAGTCCCGGCCACTGTAGGCCCAGACACTGTAGGTCCGGCCATTGTAGGTCCGGACAGTGTGGGCCCGGACGGTGTAGGCCCGGACAGTGTAGGCCCGGACGCTGTAGGCCCAGACACTGTAGGCCCGGACGCTGTAGGCCCGGACGCTGTAGGCCCGGACGGTGTAGGCCCGGACACTGTAGGCCCGGACGCTGTAGGCCCGGACGCTGTAGGCCCGGACACTGTAGGTCCAGACACTGTAGGCCCGGTCACTGTAGGCCCAGACTCTGTAGGCCCGGGCGCTGTAGGTCCAGACACTGTAGGTCCGGACAGTGTAGGCCTGGACAGTGTAGGCCCGGACTCTGTAGGCCCGGACACTGTAGGCCCGGACACTGTAGGCCCGGACGCTGTAGGCCCGGACGCTGTATGCCCGGACGCTGTAGGCCCGGACCACTGTAGACCCAGACGCTGTAGGTCCGGACATTGTAGGTCCAGACAGTGTGGGCCCGGACGCTGTAGGCCCGGACGCTGTAGGCCCGGACGCTGTAGGCCCGGACGCTCTAGGCCCGGACGCTGTAGGCCCAGACGCTGTAGGCCCAGACGCTGTAGGCCCGAACGCTGTATGCCCGGACGCTGTAGGCCAGGACACTGTAGGCCCGGACACTGTAGGCCCGGACAGTGTAGGCCCGGATACTGTAGGCCCGGAGACTGTACACCCCGGACACTGTACACCCCGGACACTATCGGCCCGGACGCTGTAATTACGGACAGTGTGGGCCCGGACGGTGTAGGCCCGGACAGTGAAGGCCCGGACGCTGTAGGCCCAGACACTGTAGGCCCAGATGCTGTAGACCCGGACGCTGTAGGCCCAGACGCTGTAGGCCCAGACGCTGTAGTCCCGAACGCTGTATGCCTGGACGCTGTAGGCCCGGACGCTGTAGGCCCGGACGCTGTAGGCCCGGACGCTGTAGGCCCGGACGCTGTAGGCCCAGACGCTGTAGGCCCGGACGCTGTAGGCCCAGACGCTGTAGGCCCGAACGCTGTATGCCCGGACGCTGTAGGCCCGGACACTGTAGGTCCGGACACTGTAGGCCTGGACAGTGTAGGCCCGGATACTGTAGGCCCGGAGACTGTACACCCCGGACACTGTATACCCCGGACACTATCGGCCCAGACACTGTAGGCCCGGACGCTGTAGGCACGGACGCTGTAGGCCCGGACGGTGTAGGCCCGGACACTGTAGGCCCGGACGCTGTAGGCCCGGACACTGTAGGTCCAGACACTGTAGGCCCGGACACTGTAGGCCCGGATGCTGTAGGCCCGGGCGCTGTAGGCCCAGACACTGTAGGTCCAGACAGTGTAGGCCCAGACAGTGTAGGCCCGGACTCTGTAGTCCCGGACACTGTAGGCCCGGACACTGTAGGCCCGGACGCTGTAGGCCCGGACGCTGTAGGTCCAGACAGTGTAGCCCCGGACACTGTAGGCCCGGGGGTGCTGTAGGCCCGGACAGTGTAGGCCCAGACACTGTAGGCCCGGACGCTGTAGGCCCAGACACTGTAGGTCCAGACACTGTAGGCCCGGACACTGTAGGCCCGGACGCTGTAGGCCCGGACAGTGTCGATGTTTCTCTCTCTTGCCCACAGAATGATTCGGGCGGACACAGAGCGCTGGTGAACAAGTGGACTAGTTTTCTTAAAGCTCGATT
>NC_135991.1:6825462-6830770 GCF_053455715.1 Rhinoraja longicauda | reverse complement strand
AATGATCACCCACAGTCCAACAATCATCACCCACACAATGATCACCCACAGTCCAACAATCATCACCCACAGTCCAACAATCATCACCCACAGTCCAACAATCATCACCCACAGTCCAACAATCATCACCCACAGTCCAACAATCATCACCCACAGTCCAACAATCATCACCCACAGTCCAACAATCATCACCCACAGTCCAACAATCATCACCCACAGTCCAACAATCATCACCCACAGTCCAACAATCATCACCCACAGTCCAACAATCATCACCCACAGTCCAACAATCATCACCCACAGTCCAACAATCATCACCCACAGTCCAACAATCATCACCCACAGTCCAACAATCATCACCCACAGTCCAACAATCATCACCCACAGTCCAACAATCATCACCCACAGTCCAACAATCATCACCCACAGTCCAACAATCATCACCCACAGTCCAACAATGATCAATCACCCACAGTCCAACAATCATCACCCACAGTCCAACAATCATCACCCACAGTCCAACAATCATCACCCACAGTCCAACAATCATCACCCACAGTCCAACAATAGTCACCCACAGTCCAACAATCATCACCCACAGTCCAACAATGATCACCCACAGTCCAACAATCATCACCCACAGTCCAACAATCATCACCCACAGTCCAACAATCATCACCCACAGTCCAACAATGATCACCCACACAATGATCACCCACAGTCCAACAATCATCACCCACAGTCCAACAATGATCACCCACACAATGATCACCCACAGTCCAACAATCATCACCCACAGTCCAACAATGATCACCCACACAATGATCACCCACAGTCCAACAATCATCACCCACAGTCCAACAATCATCACCCACAGTCCAACAATCATCACCCACACAATGATCACCCACAGTCCAACAATGATCACCCACAGTCCAACAATGATCACCCACAGTCCAACAATCATCACCCACAGTCCAACAATCATCACCCACAGTCCAACAATCATCACCCACAGTCCAACAATCATCACCCACACAATGATCACCCACAGTCCAACAATGATCACCCACAGTCCAACAATGATCACCCACAGTCCAACAATCATCACCCACAGTCCAACAATCATCACCCACAGTCCAACAATCATCACCCACAGTCCAACAATCATCACCCACAGTCCAACAATCATCACCCACAGTCCAACAATCATCACCCACACAATGATCACCCACAGTCCAACAATCATCACCCACAGTCCAACAATCATCACCCACAGTCCAACAATCATCACCCACAGTCCAACAATCATCACCCACAGTCCAACAATGATCACCCACAGTCCAACAATAATCACCCACAGTCCAACAATCATCACCCACAGTCCAACAATCATCACCCACAGTCCAACAACAAAAGCATCAAACAGGCACCCAAATTACCCAACCCCAAAACCCCCCCAAAAACACAGTCCAACAATAGAAGCATTAAATAGGCATTCAAATCACACACCCCAAAACCCCCAAAAACACAGTCCAACAATAAAAACACTAAACAGGCACCCAAATCACACACCCCCAAACCCCCCAAAACACAGTCCAACAATAGAAGCATCAAACAGGCATTCAAATCACCCAACCCCAAAACCCCCCAAAACACAGTCCAACAATAGAAGCATCAAACAGGCACTCAAACCACCCAACCCCAAAAACACACAAAAAAGAAACATCCATCAAAGAAACATCCATCACAGTGAGTCTCCTCCAGTCCTCTCTCTCCTCACTGTGATGGAAGGCCACAATGTCTTTCCCTTCTCCCGCTGTGCCTCGCCCGCAGTCAGGTTGTTGTGGTTGCAGGCCGCACCGGACGGTCCACAGCGGGCCAAGCCCAAGGCGCGTCGCGTCGCAGCCGCTCCCGCAGCCTCCGAAGACGGCCGGCTCCGCCGATGAAAAGCCCGATCCGGGGCGGGCGAACACGCTGTCGCTGCCGCTGTTGCTGCACGTCGGGGCGGTCGTGGCTCCCGACATTGAAGCCCCCGCCCAGCAGAGAAATATCCCGCGGCCATCTTAGGCCGCGCCGGACGGTGAAATGTCCGCGCCCCAAGCCCCGCGATCCGGGGTGGGCGAACACGCTGCCGCTGCCGGAGCTCCCAATGTCGGAATCCACGCGGCCCGAGCCTAAGGCGAGTCGCAGCCGCTCCCGCAGCCTCCGAAGACGGCCGGCTCCGGTGATGGTAAGTCCGATCCACGGACTTGGATGGTAAGTCCGATGGAGGCCGACAGCTCCAGGAGTTGGGCCGATGGTTGGGCCGCAGCAGGAACGGAGACACGGCCCAGAAAACAAAGGTCGGGTCTCCGTTCGGAAGGGACACATATTTACAGTGTTAGTTTCCCCCTCCCCCCCACATACACACACAGAACACAAACACAAAAACACCACATCACAACTACAATTAAGACCAAAAAAAACCCAACAAAAACACAAAGACAAATGGACCGCAGGTGAGCGGCAGCTGCTAGGGCAGTGCCGCCATTTTGTACGTGGGCCTACACGCACCGACGTGGGCCTACACGCGCCAACGTGGGCCTACACGCGCCGACATGGGCCTACACGCACCGACGTGGGCCTACACGCACCGACGTGGGCCTACACGCGCCGACGTGGGCCTACACGCGCCGACGTGGGCCTACACGCACCGACGTGGGCCTACACGCACCGACGTGGGCCTACACGCACCGACGTGGGCCTACACGCGCCGACGTGGGCCTACACGCGCCGACGTGGGCCTACACGCGCCGACGTGGGCCTACACGCGCCGACGTGGGCCTACACGCGCCGACGTGGGCCTACACGCACCGACGTGGGCCTACACGCACCTCCCCCAGCAGCCTGCAGCGTCACGTCGGCGCCAATGACTACTGAGCAGGTAACTATACCAACTCACACTGACCCAAACGACCCGGACTGAGCTGGAAACTTTTCTTTTGTTTTGTTTCCCTTCAGGGCTTTTATTTTCTTCTTTTGAACCTTTTGTGCTGGGGCAGCAATGCTTCATTCCCTCCCTAGGCGGAACACCAAACCGCTGCCACCATGTTGTACTTCGTGGTCCAGTACTTGTTGTACCTTTGTGGTGACTCTGGAAGGACCACGAGTACACGTGTATAAAACACATTACATTGCTGGAGCTCAACTCCAGGCTGTTTATTCCGTGGTCATCTGGATCCAGAGTGAGGGGGGATCTTATTGAAACGTATAAGATAATTAGGGGATTGGACACATTAGAGGCAGGAAACATGTTCCCAATGTTGGGGGAGTCCAGAACAAGGGGCCACAGTTTAAGAATAAGGGGTCGGCCATTTAGAACGGAGATGAGGAAGAACTTTTTCAGTCAGAGAGTGGTGAAGGTGTGGAATTCTCTGCCTCAGAAGGCAGTGGAGGCCAGTTCGTTGGATGCTTTCAAGAGAGAGCTGGATAGAGCTCTTAAGGATAGCGGAGTGAGGTGGTATGGGGAGAAGGCAGGAACGGGGTACTGATTGAGAGTAATCAGCCATGATCGCATTGAATGGCGGTGCGTACAGGCTCGAAGGGCTGAATGGCCTCCTCCTGCACCTATTGTCTATTGTCTATTGTGGCCGCCTAATCACACCAATCACTTATATACACAACCATACAAAGTAGTTCTTCGATACACAAAGTAGTCCCAGCAATATCACAACACCTCTCTCCCCCGCTAATGTGGTAGCGGGATGTTCCCGTGCCTCTCATCAAGATGGCGACTCCCCGCCCCTTACCAAGATGGCAATGGCGCCCCTCATTAACATGTCGGTACTCCCGCCCCTCATTATAATGGCGGTGCCCCTCATTAACATGGCGGCTCACCTCCCTCCCCTCACCAAGATGGCGACACCTTTCCCCTCACCAAGATGGCGACACCTTTCCCCTCACCAAGATGGCGACACCTTTCCCCTCACCAAGATGGCGACGCCTTTCCCCTCACCAAGATGGCGACACCTTTCCCCTCACCAAGATGGCGACACCTTTCCCCTCACCAAGATGGCGACGCCTTTCCCCTCACCAAGATGGCGACGCCTTTCCCCTCACCAAGATGGCGACGCTTGCCCTTTGTCCCTCACCAATATGGCGGCGATTACACAGACAGTCAAAGTAATTTGGTAATATTTTATTCTAAGTATTAAAAAACGACGCACAAAAACAAGCAATTTACACGGTTCTGCGATGTTGGGAAAAATAAATTATTTATATAATATGTAACAAAACTTAAAATTATATTAACTCTATAACAGACAACATGAAGTGTCCCCCCTCCCCCTCCTCTCCCCCCTCTCCCCCCTCCTCTCCTCTCCCCCCCTGCCCCCTCCTCTCCTTCTCACTCCCTCTCCCCCCTCCCTATCTCCCCCCTCTCCCTCCCCCTCCTCTCCTTCTCACTCCCCCCTCTCATTATCTCTCCTTCCCCCTCTCACTATCTCTCCCCTCTCCCTCCCCCTCTTTCCCCTCTCTCCCCCCTCTCCCCATTTCCCTCCCCCTTCCCCCTCCTCTCTCTCTCTCTCTCTCTCGCTCTCACCCCCTCTCCCTCCCCTCTCTCTCTCCCTCTCTCTCTCCCTCTCTCTCTCCCTCTCCCCTCTCTCTCCCCCCCTCCTCTCCTCTCTCTCCCCCCCTCTCCCTCTCCCTCCTCCCTCTCACCCCCCTCTCTCTTTCCCCTCTCCCCCTCACTCCCTATCTACCCCCCTCTCCCTCTTTCCCCCTCTCTCTCCCCTCACTACCTCCCCCCTCTTCCCCCCCCCTCACGCTCACCCCCCTCCCCTCCCCCTCTCTCCCCCCCCCTCTCTCTCTCCTCCCCCCCCCTCTCCCTCCCCCTCTCTCCCCCCCCTCTCTCTCTCCTCCCCTCTCTCTCTCCCCCCCCCCTCTCTCTCTCCCCCCTCCCCCTCTCTCCCCCCCCCCCCCTCTCTCTCTCCTCCCCTCCCTCTCGGCGATGAAGGCAGATGTTCAGCTTCCTATCTCTGGAGCAGATGTGCAGTTTGTTCCCGCTGCTCCAGGGCAACGCCGCCAGATGTGGAGGGTCCCCATCTCCTCTGGAACAGATGTGGAGTCCCGATGCTGATGTGGAGCCCGTGTCTCTGGGCCAGATGTGGGCAGGCCACTGTCTCAGCTCCTGGGCAATGCAGGCACTGTGGGACAGATGTGGAGAGTCCTGGTGCAGATGTTGATGCACCACTGGGTTAATCTGGTGCAGATGTGGAGCCCACTGTCTCCTCTGGGACAGATGTGGAGTGTCCACTCTCTTCTCTGG
>NC_135991.1:6781577-6824962 GCF_053455715.1 Rhinoraja longicauda | reverse complement strand
CTGCCCT
Source organism: Rhinoraja longicauda (assembly GCF_053455715.1). Taxonomy (NCBI): domain Eukaryota; kingdom Metazoa; phylum Chordata; class Chondrichthyes; order Rajiformes; family Arhynchobatidae; genus Rhinoraja; species Rhinoraja longicauda. The sequence continues at coordinate 6,824,955 of NC_135991.1, read as the reverse complement.
ACCCCCCCAACCCAGCCCCACATCTGCCCTACCCCCCCTTGAACCCCAACCCAGCCCCACACATCTGCCAGAACCCCCCTGAACCCCAACCCAGTCCCACACATCTGCCCTACCCCCCCCCAACCCAGCCCCACACATCTGCCATACCCCCCAACCCCAGTCCCACACATCTGCCCTACCCCCCCCAACCCAGCCCCCACACATCTGCCAGACCCCCCCCTGAACCCCAACCCAGCCCCACACATCTGCCCTACCCCCCCAACCCAGCCCCACACATCTGCCCTACCCCCCCCAAACCCACACATCTGCCATACCCCCCCAACCCCAGTCCCACACATCTGCCCTACCCCCCCCCCCCAACCCCAGTCCCACACATCTGCCCTCGCCCCTGAACCCCAAACCACCCCACCCTACCCCCCCAACCCCAACCCCACATCTGCCCTACCCCCCCAACCCAGCCCCACACATCTGCCCTACCCCCCCAACCAGCCCACCCACACATCTGCCCTACCCCCCCCCAACCCACCCCCACATCTGCCCCCACCCCCCAACCCACCCCCACATCTGCCCTACCCCCCCCAACCCACCTCATCTGCCCTACCCCCCCCCAACCCAGCCCCACACATCTGCCCCTACCCCCCTGAACTACAACCCAGCCCCACACACCTGCCCTACCCCCCAACCCAGTCCCACACATCTGCCCTACCCCACTGAACTACAACCAGCCCCACACATCTGCCTTACCCCCCCCTGAACTACAACCCAGCCCCACACATCTGCCCTACCCCCCCCGAACCCCAACCCCAGCCCCACATCTGCCGTACTCTGAACCACCCCAACCCAGCCCCACACATCTGCCCTACCCCCCCCAACCCGTCCCACACATCTGCCCTACACCAAACCCCTCTGAACCCCTGGATTACACCCGTCTGCCCCCCCCACTCCAGGGGACCCGTTACTACAACAACAATTATCGGTCTGAAGAAGGGTCTTGACCCCCAAAATGTCGCCCATCCCGTTCCTCCTGCCCACAAATGCTCCAGTGGTTTGTGTCCATCTGCAGCCAATATATCAGAGGGCAGGCCCTTCGGCCCACAATGTCCGTGCTGTACACGGTGCCAAGACCATCGCTCGTGATCCACGCCCCCCCCCATTGCCTGCATATCCGTGTGGACTATGGTATCTGCACAGGGCGTGCAGCGTAGGTTCACTAGGTTAATTCCCGGAATGGCGGGACTGTCATATGTGAAAGACTGGAGCGACTAGGCTTGTATACACTGGAATTTAGAAGGATGAGAGGGGATCTTATCGAAACGGTATAAGATTATTAAGGGGTTGGACACGTTAGAGGCAGGAAACATGTTCCCAATGTTGGGGGAGTCCAGAACAAGGGGCCACAGTTTAGAATAAGGGGTCGGCCATTTAGAACAGAGATGAGAAAAAACTTTTCCAGTCAGAGAGTTGTGAATCTGTGGGATTCTCTGCCTCAGAGGGCAGTGGAGGCCAATTCTCTGAATGCATTCAAGAGAGAGCTAGATAGAGCTCTTAAGGATAGAGGAGTCAGGGGGTATGGGGAGAAGGCAGGAACGGGGTACTGATTGTGAATGATCAGCCATGATCACATTGAATGGCGGTGCGTACAGGCTCGAAGGGCCAAATGGCCTCCTCCTGCACCTATTGTCTATTGCCCCCACCCCCCTCTGTGTAAAACACCTGCCCCCGCTCATCTCCTCTAAACTTTGCCCCTCTCACCTTCAACCTGTGCCCTCTAATCTTGGGCTTTTCCACACTGGGGTGGGGGGGGGGGAACAAGGCTGTGACTGTCTACCCTATCTAAGCCTCGCAGAGCTTTATAAACATCTAGCAGCCCCCCCCCCGACCTCCAACACTCCAGAGAAAGCAATCCCAGTCTGTCAAGCCTCTCCCTGTAGCTCACACCCTCTAATCCAGCCTCTCCCTGCAGCTGTGACCCTCTAATCCACCCTCTCCCTGTAGCTCACACCCTCTAATCCAGCCTCTCCCTGTATCTGAAACCCTCTAATCCAGCCTCCTGTAGCTCACACCCTCTAATCCACCCTCTCCCTGTAGCTAATCCCTCTAATCCAGCCTCTCCTGTAGCTCACACCCTCTAATCCACCCTCTCCCTGTATCTGAAACCCTCTAATCCACCCTCTCCCTGTAGCTGTGACCTCTAATCCAGCCTCTCCCTGTAGCTCACACCCTCTAATCCAGCCTCTCCCTGTAGCTAATCCCTCTAATCCAGCCTCTCCCTGTAGCTGTGACCCTCTAATCCAGCCTCCCTGTAGCTCACACCCTCTAATCACCCTCTCCCTGTAGCTAATCCCTCTAATCCAGCCTCTCCCTGTAGCTCACACCCTCTAATCCACCCTCTCCCTGTATCTGAAACCCTCTAATCCACCCTCTCCCTGTAGCTCACACCCTCTAATCCAGCCTCTCCCTGTAGCTAATCCCTCTAATCCACCCCTCTCCCTGTAGTTAATCCCTCTAATCCAGCCTCTCCCTGTAGCTGTGACCCTCTAATCCAGCCTCTCCCTGTAGCTAATCCCTCTAATCCACCCCTCTCCCTGTAGCTGTGACCCTCTAATCCCTGTAGCTCACACCCTCTACCTGTAGCTAATCCCTCTAATCCACCCTCTCCCTGTAGCTGTGACCCTCTAATCCACCCTCTCCCTCTAGCTCACACCCTCTAATCCAGGCAGCATCTGGTAGACCCTCCTCTCACCCTCTCCCTGTTGCTGTGACCCTCTAATCCACCCTCTCCCTGTAGCTGTTGGCATTCATAGCGAGGGGATTTGAGTTTAGGAGCAGGGAGGTTCTGCTGCAGTTGTACAGGGCCTTGGTGAGACCGCACCTGGAGTATTGCGTACAGTTTTGGTCTCCTAATCTGAGGAAAGACATTCTTGCCATAGAGGGAGTACAGAGAAGGTTCACCAGATTGATTCCTGGGATGGCAGGACTTTCATTTGAAGAAAGACTGGATAGACTGGGCTTGTACTCGCTGGAATTTAGAAGACTGAGGGGGGATCTTATAGAAACTTACAAAATTCTTAAGGGGTTGGAGAGGCTAGATGCAGGAAGATTGTTCCCGATGTTGGGGAAGTCCAGAACCAGGGGTCACAGTTTAAGGATAAGGGGGAAGTCTTTTAGGACCGAGATGAGAACGTTTTTTTCACACAGAGAAGTGGTGAATCTGTGGAATTCTCTGCCACAGAAGGTAGTTGAGGCAGTTCGTTGGCTATATTTAAGAGGGAGGTTAGATGTGGCCCTTGTGGCTAAAGGGATCAGGGGGTATGGAGAGAAGGCAGGTACGGGATACTGAGTTGGATGATCAGCCATGATCATATTGAATGGCGGTGCGTACAGGCTCGAAGGGCCGAATGGCCTACTCCTGCACCTATTTTCTATGTTTCTATGACCCTCTAATCCAGACAGAGTTCTGGTGAAACCCCTCTGCCCCTCTCCAAAGCCCCCAGATCCTTGCTGTAATGGGGGCGATCGGAACCGCACGCAATAGTCCAAGTGCGGCCTGACCAATGAAGGCAGGCGTAGCGTCACGCACGCACGTACGCACGCCTTCCCACCCTCCCGCTCTGTCTACTTGTGTTGTTGCTTTCAGGGAGTTATGGACTTGGAGCACAGGTTCCTCTGTACATTCAGGGTCTTGCCATTAGGCTTGTATACACTGGAATTTAGAAGGATGAGAGGAGATCTTATCGAAACGTATAAGATTATTAAGGGGTTGGACACGTTACAGGCAGGAAACATGTACCCAGTCTGAAGAAGGGTCTCGACCCGAAAAACGTCACCATTCCTTCTCTCCCGAGATGCTGCCTGACCTGCTGAGTTACTCCAGCATTTTGTGAATAAGCATGTTCCCAATGTTGGGGGGAGTCCAGAACCAGGGGCCACAGTTTAAGAATTAGGGGTCGGCCATTTAGAACTGAGATGAGGAAAAACGTTTTCAGTCAGAGAGTTGTGAATCTGTGGAATTCTCTGCCTCAGAGGGCAGTGGAGGCCAATTCTCTGAATGCATTCAAGAGAGAGCTAGATAGAACTCTTAAGGATAGCGGAGTCAGGGGGTATGGGGAGAAGGCAGGAACGGGGTACTGATTGAGAATGATCAGCCGTGATCACATTGCATGGCGGTGCGTACAGGCTGGAAGGGCCGAATGGCCTCCTCCTGCACCTCTTGTCTAAACTCCATCTGCCGTTTCTCTGCCCGATTCTGTAGTTGATCGACATCCCACAGTCGGTGACCCCAGCAATCTTGCTGTCATGGGCAGAGTTACTGACCAACCCGTCCACGTTTACACGCAAGTCATTTGTATAATCACAAACAGCACAGCTATCTGCGGAACTCCACTTGCCAAAGACCTCCAGCCTGAATACCACACTTAGAAACACAGAAACATAGACAACAGGTGAAAAGGAGGCCATTCGGCCCTTCCAGCCAGCGCCGCCATTCAATATGATCACGGCTGATCATCCACAATCAGTACCCCGTTCCTGCCTTCTCCCCACATCCCTTGATTCCGTTAGCCCCAAGAGCTAAAAGGGTCTCGACATGTCCGTCAGAACATGTCTGAAGAAGGGTCTCGACCCGAAATGTCACCCATTCCCTCTGTCCTAGATGCTGCCTGACCCGCTGAGTTACTCCAGCATTTTGTGAATAAATACCTTCGATTTGTACCAGCATCTGCAGTTATTTTCCAACACAGCTAAATCCAACTCTCTCTTGAAAGCATCCAGTGAATTGGCCTCCACTGCCCTCTGTGGCAGAGAATCCCACACATTCACAACTCTCTGGGTGAAAAGGTTTCTCATCTCAGTCCTAAATGGCCGACCCCTTATTCTTAAACTGTGTGTGGCCCCTGGTTCTGGACTCCCCCAACATTGGGAACATGTCTCCTGCATCTAGCCTGTCCAATCCCTTAAGAATTTTATGTTTCCATAACGTCAATAAACAGACAACAGACAGTAGACGCAGGAGTAGGTCATTCGGCCCTTCGAGCCTGTACGCACCACCATTCAATGTGATCATGGCTGATCATTCACAATCAGTACCCCGTTCCTGCCTTCTCCCCATACCCCCTCACTCCGCTATCCTTAAGAGCTCTATCTAGCTCTCTCTTGAATGCATTCAGAGAATTGGCCTCCACTGCCTTCTGAGGCAGAGAATTCCACAGATTCACAACTCTCTGACTGAAAGAGTTTTTACTCATCTCCGTTCTAAATGGCCGACCCCTTATTCTTAAACTGTGGCCCCTTGTTCTGGACTCCCCCAACATTGGGAACATGTTTCCTGCCTCTAACGTGTCCAACCCCTTAATAATCTTATACATTTCGATAAGATCCCCTCTCATCCTTCTAAATTCTAGTTTATACAAGCCCAGTCAACCCATTTTTTCATCATATGTCAGTCCCGCCATCCCGGGAATTAACCTGGTGAACCTACGCTGCACGCCCTCAATAGCAAGAATATCCTTCCTCAAATTAGGAGACCAAAATTGCACATAATACTCCAGGTGCGGTCTCACTAGGGCCCTGTACAACTGCAGTAGGACCTCCTTGCTCCTATCAAATCCTCTCGCAATGAAGGCCAACATAGCTTTCTTCACTGCCTGCTGTACCTGCATGCTTCCTTTCAGTGACTGATGCACTAGGACACCCAGATCTCGTTGTACGTCCCCTTTTCCTATCTTGACACCATTCAGATAATAATCTGCCTTCCTATTCTTACCACCAAAGTGGATAACCTCACACTTATCCACATTAAACTGCATCTGCCATGCATCCGCCCACTCACACAACCTGTCCAAGTCACCCTGCAACCTCATAGCATCTTCCTCACAGTTCACACTACCACCCAGCTTTGTATCATCTGCAAATGTGCTAATGGTACTTTTAATCCCTTCATCCAAGTCATTAATGTATATTGTAAATAGCTGCGGTCCCAGCACCGAGCCTTGCGGTACCCCACTAGTCACTGCCTGCCATTCTGAAAGGGACCCATTTATCCCCACTCTTTGCTTTCTGTCTGTCAACCAATTTTCTATCCATGTCAGTACTCTACCTCCAATACCATGTGCTCTAATTTTGCCCACTAATCTCCTATGTGGGACCTTGTCAAAGGCTTTCTGAAAGTCAAGGTACACCACATCCACCGGCTCTCCCCTTCAATTTTCCTAGTTACATCCTCAAAGAATTCCAGAAGATTAGTCAAGCATGATTTCCCCTTCGTAAATCCATGCTGACTCGGAACGATCCTGTTACTGCTATCCAAATGCTCCGGTATTTCGTCTTTTATAATTGACTCCAGCATCTTCCCCACCACTGATGTCAGACTAACTGGCCTATAATTTCCCGTTTTCTCTCTCCCTCCTTTCTTAAAAAGTGGGACAACATTAGCTACCCTCCAATCCACAGGAACTGATCCTGAATCGATAGAACATTGGAATTTTTTTTCACAAAGTGCTGGAGTAACTCAGCAGGTCAGGCAGCGTCACAGGAGAGAAGGAATGGGTGACGTTTCAGGTCGAGACCCTTCTTCAGACATTGGAAAATGATCACCAATGCGTCCACAATTTCTAGAGCCACCTCCTTGAGTACTCTGGGATGCAGACCATTAGGCCCTGGGGATTTATCAGCCTTCAGTCCCATCAGTCTACCCAACACCATTTCCTGCCTAATGTGGATTTCCTTCAGTTCCTCCATCACCCTAGGATCTCTGCCCACTAGAACATCTGGGAGATTGTTGGTACAGAAGAAAAGCACCCGCTTCCCCATAATAAATTCACCCGCTTCTGTCTTCAAGGGACCCACATTTGTCTCAACTAATTTTTTCTTCTTCACATATACCTAAAGAAGGTTTTACTATCCTCCTTTATATTCTTGGCTAGCTTACCCTCCTCTCTGTCTCCACCTCCCTCCCTGTCCCAGGTGTTGCCACTCCTCACTCTGTCTCCCCCTCACCTGTTCCAGCTCCTGCATCTCCTCCCTCTAACCCTGTCCTCTCCTCTCTCTCCCCCTCACCTGCTCCAGGTCCCTTCTCTCTCTCTCTCTCTCTTCCCCCTCAACTGCTCCAGGTGTGTAATCTCTCCCCCCTTTCTCCCCCTCATCTGCGCCGGGTCCTGCATCTCCCCTCTCCCCGCTGTCTCCCCCTCACCTGCCCCAGGTGTGGAGTGTTGTATCCCCTCTCTCTGTCTCCCCCTCACCTGTCCCAGGTGTGTGGTCCCCCCCTCACCTGTCCCAGGTGTGTAGACCCCCCCTCACCTGCTCCAGCTGTGCAGGGTCCTGCATGTCGTCTCTCCCCGCTGTCTCCCCCTCCCCCTCGCCTGTCCCAGGTGTGTAGTCCCCCCCCTCACCTGTCCCAGGTGTGTAGACCCCCCTCACCTGCTCCAGGTGTGCAGGGTCCCCACCCCCTCTCCCTCACCTGCCCAGCCCAGGTGTACAGGTGTGTAGACCCTCCTCACCTGCTCCAGCTGTGCGGGGTCCTGCATGTCGTCTCTCCCCGCTGTCTCCCCCACCCCCTCACCTGCCCCAGGTGTACTGCCCCCTCACCTGTCCCAGGTGTGTAGAACCCCCCTCACCTGCTCCAGCTGTGCGGGGTCCTGCATGTCGTCTCTCCCCCTCACCTGTCCCATGTGTGTAGTCCCCCCCTCACCTGTCCCAGGTGCGTAGACCCCCCCTCACCTGCTCCAGCTGTGCCAGGTCCTGCATGTTGTCTCTCCCCCTCAACTGTCCGTCACCTGTCCCAGGTGTGTAGACCCCCTCACCTGTCCCAGTCACCTGTCCCAGGTGTGTAGTCCCCCCAGTCACCTGTCCCAGGTGTGTAGACCCCCCTCACCTGTTCCAGCTGTGCAGGGTCCTGCATGTCGTCTCTCCCCGCTGTCTCCCCCTCACCCTCACCTGTCCCAGGTGTACTGTCCCCCTCACCTGTTCCAGCTGTGCCGGGTCCTGCATGTCTTCTCTCCCCGCTGTCTCCCCCTCACCTGTCCCAGGTGTGTAGTCCCCCCCTCACCTGTCCCAGGTGTGTACACCCCCCTCACCTGTTCCAGCTGTGCAGGGTCCTGCATGTCGTCTCTCCCCGGTCTCCCCCTCCCCTGTCCCAGGTGTACAGTCCCCTCACCTGTCCCAGTCACCTGTCCCAGGTGTACTGTCCCCCTCACCTGTTCCAGCTGTGCAGGGTCCTGCATGTCGTCTCTCCCCGCTGTCTCCCCCTCACCAGTCCCAGGTGTGTAGTCCCCCTCTCACCTGTCCCAGGTGTACTGTCCCCCTCACCTGTTCCAGCTGTGCCGGGTCCTGCATGTCTTCTCTCCCCGCTGTCTCCCCCTCCCCCTACCTGTCCCAGGTGTACTGTCCCCCTCACCTGTCCCCCTCACCTGTTCCAGCTGTGCAGGGTCCTGCATGTCGTCTCTCCCCGCTGTCTCCCCATCCCCTGTCCCAGATGTACAGTCCCCCTCACCTGTCCCAGGTGTACTGTCCCCCTCACCTGTTCCAGCTGTGCAGGGTCCTGCATGTCTTCTCTCCCCGCTGTCTCCCCCTCACCTGTCCCAGGTGTGTAGTCCCCCCCCTCACCTGTCCCAGGTGTACTGTCCCCCTCACCTGTTCCAGCTGTGCAGGGTCCTGCATGTCTTCTCTCCCCGCTGTCTCCCCCTCCCCCTCCCCTGTCCCAGGTGTACTGTCCCCCTCACCTGTCCCAGGTGTACTGTCCCAGGTGTACTGTCCCCCTCCCCTGTCCCAGGTGTACTGTCCCAGGTGTACTGTCCCCCTCACCTGTTCCAGCTGTGCAGGGTCTTGCATGTCTTCTCTCCCCGCTGTCTCCCCCTCCCCTGTCCCAGGTGTGTAGTCCCTCCCCCCTCACCTTCCCAGGTGTACGGTCCCCCTCACCTGTTCCAGCTGTGCAGGGTCCTGCATGTCTTCTCTCCCCGCTGTCTCCCCCTCCCCCCTCACCTGTCCCAGGTGTACTGTCCCAGATCACCTGTCCCAGGTGTACTGTCCCCCTCACCTGTCCCAGGTGTACTGTCCCCCTCACCTGTTCCAGCTGTGCAGGGTCCTGCATGTCTTCTCTCCCCGCTGTCTCCCCCTCCCCTGTCCCAGGTGTGTAGTCCCTCCCCCTCACCTGTCCCAGGTGTACTGTCCCAGGTGTACTGTCCCCCTCCCCTGTCCCAGGTGTACTGTCCCCCTCACCTGTCCCAGGTGTACTGTCCCAGGTGTACTGTCCCCCTCCCCTGTCCCAGGTGTACTGTCCCAGGTGTACTGTCCCCCTCACCTGTTCCAGCTGTGCAGGGACTTGCATGTCTTCTCTCCCCGCTGTCTCCCCCTCCCCTGTCCCAGGTGTGTAGTCCCTCCCCCCTCACCTGTCCCAGGTGTACGGTCCCCCTCACCTGTTCCAGCTGTGCAGGGTCCTGCATGTCTTCTCTCCCCGCTGTCTCCCCCTCCCCTGTCCCAGGTGTGTAGTCCCTCCCCCCTCACCTGTCCCAGGTGTAATGTCCCCCCCCTGTCCCAGGTGTACTGTCCCAGGTGTACTGTTCCCCTCACCTGTCCCAGGTGTACTGTCCCCCTCACCTGTTCCAGCTGTGCAGGGTCCTGCATGTCTTCTCTCCCCGCTGTCTCCCCCTCCCCTGTCCCAGGTGTACTGTCCCCCTCACCTGTCCCAGGTGTACGGTCCCCCTCACCTGTTCCAGCTGTGCAGGGTCCTGCATGTCTTCTCTCCCCGCTGTCTCCCCCTCCCCCTCCCCTGTCCCAGGTGTACTGTCCCCCTCCCCTGTCCCAGGTGTACTGTCCCCCTCACCTGCCCCAGGTGTACTGTCCCCCTCACCTGTTCCAGCTGTGCAGGGTCCTGCATGTCTTCTCTCCCCGTTGTCTCCCCCTCCCCTGTACCATGTGTGTAGTCCTTCCCCTCACCTGTCCCAGGTGTACTGTCCCCCTCCCCTGTCCCAGGTGTACTGTCCCAGGTGTACTGTCCCCCTCACCTGTCCCAGGTGTACTGCCCCCCTCACCTGTTCCAGCTGTGCAGGGTCCTGCATGTCTTCTCTCCCCGCTCTCTCCCCCTCCCCTGTCTCAGGTGTGTAGTCCCTCCCCCTCCCCTGTCCCAGGTGTACTGTCCCAGGTGTACTGTCCCCCTCACCTGTCCCAGGAGTACTGCCCCCCTCACCTGTTCCAGCTGTGCAGGGTCCTGCATGTCTTCTCTCCCCGCTGTCTCCCCCTCCCCTGTCCCAGGTGTGTAGTCCCTCCCCCTCCCCTGTCCCAGGTGTACTGTCCCAGGTGTACTGTCCCCCTCACCTGTTCCAGCTGTGCAGGGTCCTGCATGTCTTCTCTCCCCGCTGTCTCCCCCTCCCCTGTCCCAGGTGTGTAGTCCCTCCCCCTCACCTGTCCCAGGTGTACTGTCCCCCTCACCTGTTCCTGCATGTCTTCTCTCCCCGCTGTCTCCCCCTCCCCTGTCGCAGGTGTGTAGTCCCTCCCCCTCACCTGTCCCAGGTGTACTGTCCCCCTCACCTGTTCCAGCTGTGCAGGGTCCTGCATGTCTTCTCTCCCCGCTGTCTCCCCCTCCCCCCTCACCTGTCCCAGGTGTACTGTCCCCCTCCCCTGTCCCAGGTGTGTAGTCCCTCCCCCTCCCCTGTCCCAGGTGTACTGTCCCAGGTGTACTGTCCCAGGTGTACTGTCCCCCTCACCGGTTCCAGCTGTGCAGGGTCCTGCATGTCTTCTCTCCCCGCTGTCTCGTACTCATCCTCACTGTTGTACCCCCCTCCCCTGTCCCAGGTGTACTGTCCCAGGTCACCTGTCCCAGGTGTGTAGTCCCTCCCCCCATACCTGTCCCAGGTGTACTGTCCCCCTCACCTGTTCCAGCTGTGCAGGGTCCTGCATGTCTTCTCTCCCCGCTGTCTCCCCCTCCCCTGTCCCAGGTGTACTGTCCCCCTCCCCTGTCCCAGGTGTGTAGTCCCTCCCCCTCCCCTGTCCCAGGTGTACTGTCCCCCTCACCTGTTCCAGCTGTGCAGGGTCCTGCATGTCTTCTCTCCCCGCTGTCTCCCCCTCCCCTGTCCCAGGTGTGTAGTCCCTCCCTGTCACCTGTCCCAGGTGTACTGTCCCCCTCCCCTGTCCCAGGTGTGTAGTCCCTCCCCCTCACCTGTCCCAGGTGTACTGTCCCAGGTGTACTGTCCCCCTCACCTGTTCCAGCTGTGCAGGGTCCTGCATGTCTTCTCTCCCCGCTGTCTCCCCCTCCCCCTACCTGTCCCATGTGTACTGTCCCAGGTGTACTGTCCCCCTCACCTGTTCCAGCTGTGCAGGGTCCTGCATGTCTTCTCTCCCCGCTGTCTCCCCCTCCCCCTCCCCTGTCCCAGGTGTACTGTCTCAGGTGTACTGTCCCCCTCACCTGTTCCAGCTGTGCAGGGTCCTGCATGTCTTCTCTCCCCGCTGTCTCCCCCTCCCCCTACCTGTCCCAGGTGTACTGTCCCAGGTGTACTGTCCCCCTCCCTTGTCCCAGGTGTGTAGTCCCTCCCCCTCACCTGTCCCAGGTGTACTGCCCCCCTCACCTGTTCCAGCTGTGCAGGGTCCTGCATGTCTTCTCTCCCCGCTGTCTCCCCCTCCCCTGTCCCAGGTGTGTAGTCCCTCCCCCTCACCTGTCCCAGGTGTACTGTCCCCCTCACCTGTCCCAGGTGTACTGTCCCAGGTGTACTGCCCCCCTCACCTGTTCCAGCTGTGCAGGGTCCTGCATGTCTTCTCTCCCCGCTGTCTCCCCCTCACCTGTCCCAGGTGTACTGTCCCCCTCACCTGTTCCAGCTGTGCAGGGTCCTGCATGTCTTCTCTCCCCGCTGTCTCCCCTGTCCCAGGTGTGTAGTCCCTCCCCCTACCTGTCCCAGGTGTACTGTCCCCCTCACCTGTCCCAGGTGTACTGTCCCAGGTGTACTGTCCCCCTCACCTGTCCCAGGTGTACTGCCCCCCTCACCTGTTCCAGCTGTGCAGGGTCCTGCATGTCTTCTCTCCCCGCTGTCTCCCCTGTCCCAGGTGTGTAGTCCCTCTCCCTCCCCTGTCCCAGGTGTACTGTCCCCCTCACCTGTCCCAGGTGTACTGTCCCCCTCACCTGTTCCAGCTGTGCAGGGTCCTGCATGTCTTCTCTCCCCGCTGTCTCCCCCTCCCCTGTCCCAGGTGTACTGTCCCAAGTGTACTGTCCCCCTCACCTGTCCCAGGTGTACTGTCCCAGGTGTACTGTCCCCCTCACCTGTCCCAGGTGTACTGTCCCAGGTGTACTGTCCCCCTCACCTGTCCCAGGTGTACTGTCCCCCTCACCTGTTCCAGCTGTGCAGGGTCCTGCATGTCTTCTCTCCCCGCTGTCTCCCCTGTCCCAGGTGTGTAGTCCCTCCCCCTCACCTGTCCCAGGTGTACTGTCCCCCTCACCTGTTCCAGCTGTGCAGGGTCCTGCATGTCTTCTCTCCCCGCTGTCTCGTACTCATCCTCACTGTTGTACCCCCCGGCTCGCTCCTCCTGAGCGGTTGCGGTCCCAGCTGATGTCCCGGAGACCCCAGCAGAGGGTGTGGGGACGGATGTCCCAGGCCCAGGTGAGGGTGAAGGTGAGTCAACACCGGAGCTGGTGCCGGGGGAGAGTGCTGCTGTCCCGGGGGAGAGGAGGAGGCAGCAGCAGCGGCGGCGATGGCGGCCGGGCCGAGGCCGGTGTCGGTGTCGGTGATGGAGGCCGGGCCGGTGGGTCTTGCGGCCGCTGCGGTGTCGGCGCCGGGCGGGCCCGGGTTCAGGAGCTGTTGGGCGGCCACGGGGCCAGTGTTGATGTGGACCCCCGGGCCCCGGGGACAGGCCGACGGCCATGCCCGGTTGTGATGTCCCAGCTCCAGACCCACCTCCTCCTCCTGCTCCTCCTCCTCCTCCTCCTCCTCCTCCTCCACCTCCTCCTCCTCCTCCTCCTCCTCCTCCTCCTCCTCCAGCCCCCGGCCCCCCCGCACCGTCCGGCCCGTCCCCCGGCCTGTCTCCAGCGGCAGCCCCAGGCCTATCTCCAGGCCTGTCCGCCCAACGTAGTGGCGGTGGTGACCCGCGGGGCCCAGCAGCAGCGGCAGCGGCGGCAGCGGCGGCAGCGAGGGCGAGACGGAGACGTGGGTGAGGCAGCGGCAACGGGAGGCCGTCAGCGGCGTCTCGCTCCGGGTCTGCAGGCCGCTCGGCCGGCGGTTTGGGCAGGATGGTCATGGCGGCGGTGGCGGCGGCGACGGCGACGGCAGCGACGGCTCCAGCTCCTCCCGCGGCCCGGCCTCCCCTCCCTCTCCTCCTCCTCCTCTCCTCCTCCCTCCCGGGCCCAGCTTCCGCCGGATCCACAACGCCCCGTCCGACACTGCCCCGCACTGACGTCACACCGCCCCGCAATCACGTCACATGGCAGTGACGGCTCCAGCTCCTCCCGCGGCCCGGCCTCCCCTCCCTCTCCTCCTCCTCTCCTCCTCCCTCCCGGGCCCAGCTTCCGCCGGATCCACAACGCCCCGTCCGACACTGCCCCGCACTGACGTCACACCGCCCCGCAGTTACGTCACACCACCACGTCACATGGCAGTGACGGCTCCAGCTCCTCCCGCGGCCCGGCCTCCCCTCCCTCTCCTCCTCCTCCCTCCCGGGCCCAGCTTCCGCCGGATCCACAACGCCCCGTCCGACACTGCCCCGCACTGACGTCACACCGCCCCGCAATCACGTCACACCACACGTCACATGGCAGTGACGGCTCCGGCTCCAGCTCCTCCCGCGGCCCGGCCTACCCTCCCTCTCCTCCTCCCCTCCCTCCCGGGCCCAGCTTCCGCCGGATCCGCAACGCCCCGTCCGATACTGCCCCGCAATTACGTCACACCGCCCCGCAATCGCGTCACACCGCCCCGCAATCGCGTCACACCTACACGTCACGTCACATGGCAGCGACGGCTCCAGCTCCTCCCGCGGCCCGGCCTCCCCTCCCTCTCCTCCTCCTCTCCCTCCTCTCCCTCCTCCCCTCCCTCCCGGGCCCAGCTTCCGCCGGATCCACCGCACCGCCCCAAACGGCACTGCCCCGCACTGACGTCACACCGCCCCGCAACCGCGTCACACCAACACGTCACATGACGGCCCCAGCTCCTCCCGCGGCCCGGCCTCCCCTCCCTCTCCTCCTCCTCCTCCCTCCTCCCCTCCCTCCCGGGCCCAGCTTCCGCCGGATCCGCAACGCCCCGTCCGATACTGCCCCGCAATTACGTCACACCGCCCCGCAATCGCGTCACACCGCCCCGCAACGCGTCACACCTACACGTCACGTCACATGGCAGCGACGGCTCCAGCTCCTCCCGCGGCCCGGCCTCCCCTCCCTCTCCTCCTCCCCTCCCTCCCGGGCCCAGCTTCCGCCGGATCCACAACGCCCCAACCGGCACTGCCCCGCAATTACGTCACACCGCCCCGCAATAACGTCAATGACCCAGTTGCACCCGTAACTGCCCCGCAATTACGTCGCACTGAAAACGTGCCCCTGCCCCGCAATGACGTGCAACCGGAACCGCCCTGCCCCGCAATGACGTCAAATCGGAACCGCCCCAGCTCTTGCCCCGCAATTATGTCACTGTGGGCAGACTTTCAGAAGGCCTTCGACAAGGTCCCACATAGGAGATTGGTGTACAAACTTAAAGCACACGGTATTGGGGGTTCAGCGTTGAGGTGGATAGAAAATTGGTTGGCGGACAGGAAGCAAAGAGTAGGAATAAACGGGTCAATAGACAATAGACAATAGGTGCAGGAGGAGGCCATTCAGCCCTTCGAGCCTGTACGCACCGCCATTCAATGCGATCATGGCTGATCACTATCAATCAGTACCCCGTTCCTGCCTTCTCCCCATACCCCCTCACTCCGCTATCCTTAAGAGCTCTATCCAGCTCTCTCTTGAAAGCATCCAACGAACTGGCCTCCACTGCCTTCTGAGGCAGAGAATTCCACACCTTCACAACTCTCTGACTGAAAAAGTTCTTCCTCATCTCCGTTCTAAATGGCCTACCCCTTATTCTCAAACTGTGGCCCCTTGTTCTGGACTCCCCCAACATTGGGAACATGTTATCTGCCTCTAATGTGTCCAATCCCCTAATTATCTTATATGTTTCAATAAGATCCCCCCTCATCCTTCTAAATTCCAGTGTATACAAGCCCAATCGCTCCAGCCTTTCAACATACGACAGTCCCGCCATTCCGGGAATTAATCTAGTGAACCTACGCTGCACGCCCTCCATAGCAAGAATATCCTTCCTCAAATTTGGAGACCAAAACTGCACACAGTACTCCAGGTGCGGTCTCACCAGGGCCCGGTACAACTGCAGAAGGACCTCTTTGCTCCTATACTCAACTCCTCTTGTTACGAAGGCCAACATTCCATTGGCTTTCTTCACTGCCTGCTGAACCTGCATGCTTCCTTTCATTGACTGATGCACTAGGACACCCAGATCTCGTTGAACTCCCCCTCCTCCTAACTTGACACCATTCAGATAATAATCTGCCTTTCTATTCTTACTTCCAAAGTGAATAACCTCACACTTATCTACATTAAACTGCATCTGCCATGTATCCGCCCACTCACACAACCTGTCCAGGTCACCCTGCAGCCTTATTGCATCTTCCTCACAATTCACACTACCCCCCAACTTAGTATCATCTGCAAATTTGCTAATGGTACTTTTAATCCCTTCGTCTAAGTCATTAATGTATATCATAAATAGCTGGGGTCCCAGCACCGAACCTTGCGGTACCCCACTGGTCAATGCCTGCCATTCCGAAAGGGACCCATTTATCCCCACTCTTTGCTTTCTGTCTGTTAACCAATTTTCTATCCATGTCAGTACCCTACCCCCAATACCATGTGCCCTAATTTTGCCCACTAATCTCCTATGTGGGACCTTGTCGAAGGCTTTCTGAAAGTCGAGGTACACCACATCCACTGACTCTCCCTTGTCAATTTTCCTAGTTACATCCTCAAAAAATTCCAGTAGATTTGTCAAGCATGATTTCCCCTTCGTAAATCCATGCTGACTCGGAATGATCCTGTTACTGCTATCCAAATGCTCAGCAATTTCGTCTTTTATAATTGACTCCAGCATTTTCCCCACCACTGATGTCAGACTAACTGGTCTATAATTACCCGTTTTCTCTCTCCCTCCTTTCTTAAAAAGTGGGATAACATTTGCTATTCTCCAATCCACAGGAACTGATCCTGAATCTATAGAACATTGAAAAATGATCTCCAATGCTTCCACTATTTCTAGAGCCACCTCCTTAAGTACCCTGGGATGCAGACCATCAGGCCCTGGGGATTTATCAGCCTTCAGTCCCATCAGTCTACCCAAAACCATTTCCTGCCTAACGTGGATTTCCTTCAGTTCCTCCATCACCCTAGGTTCTCCAGCCCCTAGAACATCTGGGAGAATGCTTGTATCTTCCTCAGTGAAGACAGATCCAAAGTAACGGTTTAACTCGTCTGCCATTTCTTTGTTCCCCATAATAAATTCCCCTGCTTCTGTCTTCAAGGGACCCACATTTGCCTTGACTATTTTTTTCCTCTTCACGTACCTAAAAAAACTTTTGCTATCCTCCTTTATATTATTGGCTAGTTTACCCTCGTACCTCATCTTTTCTCCTCGTATTGCCTTTTTAGTTAACTTTTGTTGCTCTTTAAAAGAGTCCCAATCCTCTGTCTTCCCACTCTTCTTTGCTATGTTATACTTCCTCTCCTTAATTTTTATGCTGTCCCTGACTTCCCTTGTCAGCCACAGGTGTCTCTTACTCCCCTTAGAGTCTTTCCACCTCTTTGGAATAAATTGATCCTGCAACCTCTGCATTATTCCCAGGAATACCTGCCATTGCTGTTCTACCGTCTTCCCTGCTAGGGCCTCCTTCCAATCAATTTTGGCCAGCTCCCGCCTCATGCCTCTGTAATCCCCTTTGCTATACTGTAATACCGACACTTCCGATTTTCCCTTCTGCCTTTCCATTTGCAGAGTAAAACTTATCATGTTGTGATCACTGCCTCCTAATGGCTCTTTTACCTCTAGTCCCCTTATCAGATCAGGATCATTACACAACACTAAATCCAGAATTGCCTTCTCCCTGGTAGGCTCCAGTACAAGCTGTTCTAAGAATCCATCTCGAAGGCACTCTACAAACTCTCTTTCCTGGGGTCCATTTCCAACCTGATTTTCCCAGTCTACCTGCATGTTGAAATCTCCCATAACCACAGTAGCATTACATTTTTGACACGCCAATTTTATCTCCTGATTCAACTTGCACCCTATGTCGAGGCTACTGTTTGGGGGCCTATAGATAACTCCCATTAGGGTCTTTTTACCCTTACAATTTCTCATTTCTATCCATACTGATTCAACATCTCCTGATTCTATGTCACCCCTTGCAAGGGAATGAATATCATTCCTTACCATCAGAGCAACCCCACCCCCTCTGCCCACCTGTCTGTCTTTTCTATACGTTGTGTACCCCTGAATATTCAGTTCCCAGCCCTGGTCCTCTTGTAGCCATGTCTCAGTGATCCCTACAACATCATACTTGCCCATGACTAACTGAGCCTCAAGCTCATCCACTTTATTTTTTATACTACGCGCATACTACTTTTCGGAATGGCAGGCAGTGACTAGTGGGGTACCGCAAGGCTGAGTGCTGGGACCCCAGTTATTTACAGTGTATATTAATGATTTGGACGAGGGAATTGAATGCAACATCTCTAAGTTTGCGGATGACACGAAGCTGGGTGGCAGTGTTAGCTGCGAGGAGGATGCTAGGAGGCTGCCGAGTGACTTGGATAGATTAGGCGAGTGGGCAAATGCATGGCAGATGCAATATAATGTGGATAAATGTGAGGTTATTCACTTTGGCGGCAAGAACAGGAAAGCAGAGTATTACCTGAATGGTGACCGATTGGGAGAAGGGGAGATGCAACGTGACCTGGGTGTCATGGTGCACCAGTCATTGAAAGCAAGCGTGCAGGTGCAGCAGGCAGTGAAGAAAGCCAATGGTATGTTGGCATTCATAGCAAGAGGATTTGAGTTTAGGAGCAGGGAGGTTCTGCTGCAGTTGTACAGGGCCTTGGTGAGACCGCACCTGGAGTATTGCGTACAGTTTTGGTCTCCTAATCTGAGGAAAGACGTTCTTGCCTTAGAGGGAGTACAGAGAAGGTTCACCAGATTGATCCCTGGGATGGCGGGACTTTCATATGAAGAAAGACTGGCTAGACTAGGCTTGTACTCGCTGGGATTTAGAAGACTGAGGGGGGATCTTATAGAAACATATAAAATTCTTAAGGGGTTGGAGAGGCTAGATGCGGGAAGATTGTTCCCGATGTTGGGGAAGTCCAGAACCAGGGGTCACAGCTTAAGGATAAGGGGGAAGTCTTTTAGGACCGAGATGAGAAAACATTTCTTCACACAGAGAGTGGTGAGTCTGTGGAATTCTCTGCCACAGAAGGTAGTTGAGGCCAGTTCATTGGCTATATTTAAGAGGGAGTTAGATGTGGCCCTTTTTGCTAAAGGGATCAGGGGGTATGTTGAATGGCGGTGCAGGCTCGAAGGGCCGAATGGCCTACTCCTGCATCTATGTTTCTATGTTTCAGGCGGAACCGCCCAGCCCGCTGCCGCTGCCCCGCAATTACGTCATTCTTATCCCAGCCCGCCAGTTGCCCCGCAATAACGTCAGTTCACCTCGTTACGCCTCAATGACCACCGGCATCCGCCCCGCAATGACGTCTCCCTCCATCCCCGCCAGCTGCGCTTCCGATCGAATCGCCCGCGGCCCCGGAAACATCACCCGGACAACTGTGCCCCGCAATGACGTCGGTCCCCACCCTGCCCCGCAATGACGTCACCGCAACCATCTGACGTCCTGGTGTCAGGTGATCGCATGCCCCGCAATGACGTATTGCGGTGGTTTGTTGTTGTTGGGAAGGCCCCGCAGTGGCGCGTCGGCACGCGGTGACGTAATGTCAGGTGGTCCCCGTGCCCCGCAAGTACGTCAGAACTCAGCTCTCTGCCCCGCAATGACGTGCTGGTGTGGTTTGTTGTTGTTAGAGAGGCCACGCTCCACACACTGCTTTAGCCAGAACGCTATTGTCATTTAGGGGCTGTTTACTAGAGTTGGTGTTTGTAGATTAATTACTGAGTATTAATGCGGCTGTCACAAGCCCGAGCCGGAGTAACTCAGCGCGACGGGCAGCGTCTCTAGAGAGAATGGGTGACGCTGCGGGTCTAGACCGGTCCAAAGATGCTGCCCGTCCCGCTGAGATACTCCGGCACCTTGTGTCTGCCCCTCACCAAGATGGCGGCGCCTTGCCCCTCACCAAGATGGCGGTCGTGTGCCTCTGACAATATGGCGGCGCCTTGCCCCTCACCAAGATGGCGGTCGCGTGCCCCCTAACCAACATGGCGGCGCCTTGCCCCTCACCACGATGGCGGACGCGTGCCCCTCACCAAGATGGCGGCGCCTTGCCCCTCACCAAGATGGCGGTCGCGTGCCCCCTAACCAACATGGCGGCGGTTGCCCCCCATGTCCTTCCCCTCACCAAGATGGCGGCTGCGTGCCCCTCACCAATATGGCGGCAGAGTTCTCCTCACCAAGCGCTGCTCCATCCCTCACCAAGATGACGGCGGCGACCCTCTTGTTGTACTTCGTGGTCCGGTACTTGTTGTACCTTTGTGGTGACTCTGGAAGGACCACGAGTACACGTGTATAAAAAAGGTTACATTGCTGGAGCTCAACTCCAGGCTGTTTATTCCGTGGTCATCTGGATCCAGAGTGACCGCCTAATCACACCAATCACTTATATACACAACCATACAAAGTAGTTCTTGGATACACAAAGTAGTCCCAGCAATATCACAACATCCCCCTTGTCTTATATATTACAACATCCCCCTTGTCTTATATAAAATTGTTTTCTTTACCATTCGAGGGCTAAAATATATTTAACAAACAAAACCAAAACACCATTGCTTTTTGCAAACAAAACCAATGGCACAACTAAACACAATTGCTTTTTTTCGCCATCATGGTGGTCACTCCTCTGCGGAATTTCACTCATCGCCGGGTGGTCACTCACTCCGTGTGGTCACTCACTCCGTGTGGTCACTCACTCCGTGTGGTCACTCACTCCGTGTGGTCACTCACTCCGTGTGGTCACTCACTCCGTGTGGTCACTCATCTCCGGGTGGTCACTCACTCCGGGTGGTCACTCCGTGTGGTCACTCACTCCGTGTGGTCACTCACTCCGTGTGGTCACTCACTCCGTGTGGTCACTCACTCCGTGTGGTCACTCATCTCCGGGTGGTCACTCACTCCGTGTGGTCACTCACTCCGGGTGGTCACTCACTCCGTGTGGTCACTCACTCCGTGTGGTCACTCACTCCGTGTGGTCACTCACTCCGGGTGGTCACTCACTCCGGGTGGTCACTCACTCCGTGTGGTCACTCACTCCGTGTGGTCACTCACTCCGTGTGGTCACTCACTCCGGGTGGTCACTCACTCCGTGTGGTCACTCACTCCGGGTGGTCACTCACTCCGTGTGGTCACTCACTCCGGGTGGTCACTCCACAGATATATACATTTATACAAAAGCATCAAATATAATACATTAAGCTTTCATTACACAGATCACTACACAGGTCATTAAACACAAAATATTCATTTTGTTCCATATCTTCCCCTCGAGAAGACGTGCTGTGTAGATCAAACGTAGTGTAGGCTCTAGATGCTCCACCACCATGATTTGCCTGCCACTGCTGGCCTCCCACTGCTGGGCTGGCACTGCTGGGCTCCCACTGCTGGGTTGGCACTGCTGGGCTCCCACTGCTGGGTTGGCACTGCTGGGCTCCCACTGCTGGGCTGGCACTGCTGGGCTCCCACTGCTGGGCCCCACTGCTGGGTTGGCACTGCTGGGCTCCCACTGCTGGGCTCCCACTGCTGGGTTGGCACTGCTGGGCTCCCACTGCTGGGCCCCACTGCTGGGTTGGCACTGCTGGGCTCCCACTGCTGGGTTGGCACTGCTGGGCTCCCACTGCTGGGTTGGCACTGCTGGGCTCCCACTGCTGGGTTGGCACTGCTGGGCTCTCACTGCTGGGTTGGCACTGCTGGGTTGGCACTGCTGGGCTCCCACTGCTGGGCTCCCACTGCTGGGCTCCCACTGCTGGGCTCCCACTGCTGGGCTCCCACTGATGGGCTCCCACTGCTGGGCTCCCACTGCTGGGTTGGCACTGCTGGGCTCCCACTGCTGGGTTGGCACTGCTGGGCTCTCACTGCTGGGTTGGCACTGCTGGGTTGGCACTGCTGGGCTCCCACTGCTGGGCTCCCACTGCTGGGCTCCCACTGCTGGGCTCCCACTGCTGGGTTCCCACTGCTGGGCTCCCACTGCTGGGTTGGCACTGCTGGGCTCCCACTGCTGGGTTGGCACTGCTGGGCTCTCACTGCTGGGTTGGCACTGCTGGGTTGGCACTGCTGGGCTCCCACTGCTGGGCTCCCACTGCTGGGCTCCCACTGCTGGGCTCCCACTGCTGGGCTCCCACTGCTGGGCTGGCACTGCTGGGCTCCCACTGCTGGGCTGGCACTGCTGGGCTGGCACTGCTGGGCTCCCACTGCTGGGCTGGCACTGCTGGGCTCCCACTGCTGGGCTCCCACTGCTGGGCTGGCACTGCTGGGCTGGCACTGCTGGGCTCCCACTGCTGGGCTGGCACTGCTGGGCTCCCACTGCTGGGCTCCCACTGCTGGGCTCCCACTGCTGGGCTCCCACTGCTGGGCTGGCACTGCTGGGCTCCCACTGCTGGGCTCCCACTGCTGGGCTCCCACTGCTGGGCTCCCACTGCTGGGCTCCCACTGCTGGGCTCCCACTGCTGGGCTGGCACTGCTGGGCTGGCACTGCTGGGCTGGCACTGCTGGGCTCCCACTGCTGGGCTGGCACTGCTGGGCTGGCACTGCTGGGCTGGCACTGCTGGGCTCCCACTGCTGGGCTGGCACTGCTGGGTTGGCACTGCTGGGTTGGCACTGCTGGGCTCCCACTGCTGGGCTCCCACTGCTGGGCTCCCACTGCTGGGCTCCCACTGCTGGGTTGGCACTGCTGGGCTCCCACTGCTGGGCTGGCACTGCTGGGCTCCCACTGCTGGGCTCCCACTGCTGGGCTCCCACTGCTGGGCTCCCACTGCTGGGCTCCCACTGCTGGGCTGGCACTGCTGGGCTCCCATTGCTGGGCTCCCACTGCTGGGCTCCCACTGCTGGGCTCCCACTGCTGGGCTCCCACTGCTGGGCTCCCACTGCTGGGCTGGCACTGCTGGGCTGGCACTGCTGGGCTCCCACTGCTGGGCTCCCACTGCTGGGCTGGCACTGCTGGGCTCCCACTGCTGGGCTCCCACTGCTGGGCTCCCACTGCTGGGCTCCCACTGCTGGGCTCCCACTGCTGGGCTGGCACTGCTGGGCTCCCACTGCTGGGCTCCCACTGCTGGGCTCCCACTGCTGGGCTGGCACTGCTGGGCTCCCACTGCTGGGCTCCCACTGCTGGGCTCCCACTGCTGGGCTGGCACTGCTGGGCTCCCACTGCTGGGCTGGCACTGCTGGGCTGGCACTGCTGGGCTCCCACTGCTGGGCTGGCACTGCTGGGCTCCCACTGCTGGGCTCCCACTGCTGGGCTGGCACTGCTGGGCTGGCACTGCTGGGCTCCCACTGCTGGGCTGGCACTGCTGGGCTCCCACTGCTGGGCTCCCACTGCTGGGCTCCCACTGCTGGGCTCCCACTGCTGGGCTGGCACTGCTGGGCTCCCACTGCTGGGCTCCCACTGCTGGGCTCCCACTGCTGGGCTCCCACTGCTGGGCTCCCACTGCTGGGCTCCCACTGCTGGGCTGGCACTGCTGGGCTGGCACTGCTGGGCTGGCACTGCTGGGCTCCCACTGCTGGGCTGGCACTGCTGGGCTGGCACTGCTGGGCTGGCACTGCTGGGCTCCCACTGCTGGGCTGGCACTGCTGGGTTGGCACTGCTGGGTTGGCACTGCTGGGCTCCCACTGCTGGGCTCCCACTGCTGGGCTCCCACTGCTGGGCTCCCACTGCTGGGCTCCCACTGCTGGGCTCCCACTGCTGGGCTGGCACTGCTGGGCTCCCACTGCTGGGCTCCCACTGCTGGGCTCCCACTGCTGGGCTGGCACTGCTGGGCTCCCACTGCTGGGCTCCCACTGCTGGGCTGGCACTGCTGGGCTGGCACTGCTGGGCTCCCACTGCTGGGCTCCCACTGCTGGGCTCCCACTGCTGGGCTCCCACTGCTGGGCTCCCACTGCTGGGCTGGCACTGCTGGGCTCCCACTGCTGGGCTCCCACTGCTGGGCTCCCACTGCTGGGCTGGCACTGCTGGGCTGGCACTGCTGGGCTCCCACTGCTGGGCTCCCACTGCTGGGCTCCCACTGCTGGGCTCCCACTGCTGGGCTCCCACTGCTGGGCTGGCACTGCTGGGCTCCCACTGCTGGGCTCCCACTGCTGGGCTCCCACTGCTGGGCTCCCACTGCTGGGCTCCCACTGCTGGGCTCCCACTGCTGGGCTGGCACTGCTGGGCTGGCACTGCTGGGCTGGCACTGCTGGGCTCCCACTGCTGGGCTGGCACTGCTGGGCTGGCACTGCTGGGCTGGCACTGCTGGGCTCCCACTGCTGGGCTGGCACTGCTGGGTTGGCACTGCTGGGTTGGCACTGCTGGGCTCCCACTGCTGGGCTCCCACTGCTGGGCTCCCACTGCTGGGCTGGCACTGCTGGGCTCCCACTGCTGGGCTGGCACTGCTGGGCTCCCACTGCTGGGCTCCCACTGCTGGGCTCCCACTGCTGGGCTCCCACTGCTGGGCTGGCACTGCTGGGCTCCCACTGCTGGGCTCCCACTGCTGGGCTCCCACTGCTGGGCTCCCACTGCTGGGCTCCCACTGCTGGGCTCCCACTGCTGGGCTGGCACTGCTGGGCTCCCACTGCTGGGCTGGCACTGCTGGGCTCCCACTGCTGGGCTCCCACTGCTGGGCTCCCACTGCTGGGCTGGCACTGCTGGGCTGGCACTGCTGGGCTGGCACTGCTGGGCTGGCACTGCTGGGCTCCCACTGCTGGGCTCCCACTGCTGGGCTCCCACTGCTGGGCTCCCACTGCTGGGCTCCCACTGCTGGGCTCCCACTGCTGGGCTCCCACTGCTGGGCTCCCACTGCTGGGCTGGCACTGCTGGGCTGGCACTGCTGGGCTGGCACTGCTGGGCTGGCACTGCTGGGCTCCCACTGCTGGGCTGGCACTGCTGGGCTGGCACTGCTGGGCTGGCACTGCTGGGCTCCCACTGCTGGGCTCCCACTGCTGGGCTCCCACTGCTGGGCTCCCACTGCTGGGCTGGCACTGCTGGGCTCCCATTGCTGGGCTCCCACTGCTGGGCTCCCACTGCTGGGCTCCCACTGCTGGGCTCCCACTGCTGGGCTCCCACTGCTGGGCTGGCACTGCTGGGCTGGCACTGCTGGGCTCCCACTGCTGGGCTCCCACTGCTGGGCTGGCACTGCTGGGCTCCCACTGCTGGGCTCCCACTGCTGGGCTCCCACTGCTGGGCTCCCACTGCTGGGCTCCCACTGCTGGGCTGGCACTGCTGGGCTCCCACTGCTGGGCTCCCACTGCTGGGCTCCCACTGCTGGGCTGGCACTGCTGGGCTCCCACTGCTGGGCTCCCACTGCTGGGCTCCCACTGCTGGGCTGGCACTGCTGGGCTCCCACTGCTGGGCTGGCACTGCTGGGCTGGCACTGCTGGGCTCCCACTGCTGGGCTGGCACTGCTGGGCTCCCACTGCTGGGCTCCCACTGCTGGGCTGGCACTGCTGGGCTGGCACTGCTGGGCTCCCACTGCTGGGCTGGCACTGCTGGGCTCCCACTGCTGGGCTCCCACTGCTGGGCTCCCACTGCTGGGCTCCCACTGCTGGGCTGGCACTGCTGGGCTCCCACTGCTGGGCTCCCACTGCTGGGCTCCCACTGCTGGGCTCCCACTGCTGGGCTCCCACTGCTGGGCTGGCACTGCTGGGCTGGCACTGCTGGGCTGGCACTGCTGGGCTCCCACTGCTGGGCTGGCACTGCTGGGCTGGCACTGCTGGGCTGGCACTGCTGGGCTCCCACTGCTGGGCTGGCACTGCTGGGTTGGCACTGCTGGGTTGGCACTGCTGGGCTCCCACTGCTGGGCTCCCACTGCTGGGCTCCCACTGCTGGGCTCCCACTGCTGGGCTGGCACTGCTGGGCTCCCACTGCTGGGCTCCCACTGCTGGGCTCCCACTGCTGGGCTGGCACTGCTGGGCTCCCACTGCTGGGCTCCCACTGCTGGGCTGGCACTGCTGGGCTGGCACTGCTGGGCTCCCACTGCTGGGCTCCCACTGCTGGGCTCCCACTGCTGGGCTCCCACTGCTGGGCTCCCACTGCTGGGCTGGCACTGCTGGGCTCCCACTGCTGGGCTCCCACTGCTGGGCTGGCACTGCTGGGCTGGCACTGCTGGGCTCCCACTGCTGGGCTGGCACTGCTGGGCTCCCACTGCTGGGCTCCCACTGCTGGGCTCCCACTGCTGGGCTCCCACTGCTGGGCTGGCACTGCTGGGCTCCCACTGCTGGGCTCCCACTGCTGGGCTCCCACTGCTGGGCTCCCACTGCTGGGCTCCCACTGCTGGGCTCCCACTGCTGGGCTGGCACTGCTGGGCTGGCACTGCTGGGCTGGCACTGCTGGGCTCCCACTGCTGGGCTGGCACTGCTGGGCTGGCACTGCTGGGCTGGCACTGCTGGGCTCCCACTGCTGGGCTGGCACTGCTGGGTTGGCACTGCTGGGTTGGCACTGCTGGGCTCCCACTGCTGGGCTCCCACTGCTGGGCTCCCACTGCTGGGCTGGCACTGCTGGGCTCCCACTGCTGGGCTGGCACTGCTGGGCTCCCACTGCTGGGCTCCCACTGCTGGGCTCCCACTGCTGGGCTCCCACTGCTGGGCTGGCACTGCTGGGCTCCCACTGCTGGGCTGGCACTGCTGGGCTCCCACTGCTGGGCTGGCACTGCTGGGCTGGCACTGCTGGGCTGGCACTGCTGGGTTGGCACTGCTGGGCTCCCACTGCTGGGCTCCCACTGCTGGGCTCCCACTGCTGGGCTGGCACTGCTGGGCTGGCACTGCTGGGTTGGCACTGCTGGGTTGGCACTGCTGGGCTCCCACTGCTGGGCTGGCACTGCTGGGCTGGCACTGCTGGGCTCCCACTGCTGGGCTGGCACTGCTGGGCTGGCACTGCTGGGTTGGCACTGCTGGGCTGGCACTGCTGGGCTGGCACTGCTGGGCTGGCACTGCTGGGCTGGCACTGCTGGGCTGGCACTGCTGGGCTGGCACTGCTGGGTTGGCACTGCTGGGTTGGCACTGCTGGGCTGGCACTGCTGGGCTGGCACTGCTGGGCTCCCACTGCTGGGCTCCCACTGCTGGGTTGGCACTGCTGGGTTGGCACTGCTGGGCTCCCACTGCTGGGCTGGCACTGCTGGGCTGGCACTGCTGGGCTGGCACTGCTGGGCTCCCACTGCTGGGCTGGCACTGCTGGGCTCCCACTGCTGGGCTCCCACTGCTGGGCTCCCACTGCTGGGCTCCCACTGCTGGGCTCCCACTGCTGGGCTCCCACTGCTGGGCTCCCACTGCTGGGCTCCCACTGCTGGGCTCCCACTGCTGGGCTCCCACTGCTGGGCTGGCACTGCTGGGCTCCCACTGCTGGGCTCCCCCTGCTGGGCTCCCACTGCTGGGCTGGCACTGCTGGGCTCCCACTGCTGGGCTCCCACTGCTGGGCTCTCACTGCTGGGCTGGCACTGCTGGGCTCCCACTGCTGGGCTGGCACTGCTGGGCTGGCACTGCTGGGCTCCCACTGCTGGGCTCCCACTGCTGGGCTGGCACTGCTGGGCTCCCACTGCTGGGCTCCCACTGCTGGGCTGGCACTGCTGGGCTCCCACTGCTGGGCTCCCACTGCTGGGCTCCCACTGCTGGGCTCCCACTGCTGGGCTCCCACTGCTGGGCTCCCACTGCTGGGCTCCCACTGCTGGGCTGGCACTGCTGGGCTGGCACTGCTGGGCTGGCACTGCTGGGCTCCCACTGCTGGGCTCCCACTGCTGGGCTGGCACTGCTGGGCTCCCACTGCTGGGCTGGCACTGCTGGGCTGGCACTGCTGGGCTGGCACTGCTGGGCTCCCACTGCTGGGCTGGCACTGCTGGGCTCCCACTGCTGGGCTCCCACTGCTGGGCTCCCACTGCTGGGCTCCCACTGCTGGGCTGGCACTGCTGGGCTCCCACTGCTGGGCTCCCACTGCTGGGCTCCCACTGCTGGGCTGGCACTGCTGGGCTCCCACTGCTGGGCTCCCACTGCTGGGCTCCCACTGCTGGGCTCCCACTGCTGGGCTCCCACTGCTGGGCTGGCACTGCTGGGCTGGCACTGCTGGGCTGGCACTGCTGGGCTCCCACTGCTGGGCTGGCACTGCTGGGCTGGCACTGCTGGGCTGGCACTGCTGGGCTCCCACTGCTGGGCTGGCACTGCTGGGTTGGCACTGCTGGGTTGGCACTGCTGGGCTCCCACTGCTGGGCTCCCACTGCTGGGCTCCCACTGCTGGGCTCCCACTGCTGGGCTCCCACTGCTGGGCTGGCACTGCTGGGCTCCCACTGCTGGGCTCCCACTGCTGGGCTCCCACTGCTGGGCTGGCACTGCTGGGCTCCCACTGCTGGGCTCCCACTGCTGGGCTGGCACTGCTGGGCTGGCACTGCTGGGCTCCCACTGCTGGGCTCCCACTGCTGGGCTCCCACTGCTGGGCTCCCACTGCTGGGCTCCCACTGCTGGGCTGGCACTGCTGGGCTCCCACTGCTGGGCTCCCACTGCTGGGCTGGCACTGCTGGGCTGGCACTGCTGGGCTCCCACTGCTGGGCTGGCACTGCTGGGCTCCCACTGCTGGGCTCCCACTGCTGGGCTCCCACTGCTGGGCTCCCACTGCTGGGCTGGCACTGCTGGGCTCCCACTGCTGGGCTCCCACTGCTGGGCTCCCACTGCTGGGCTCCCACTGCTGGGCTCCCACTGCTGGGCTCCCACTGCTGGGCTGGCACTGCTGGGCTGGCACTGCTGGGCTGGCACTGCTGGGCTCCCACTGCTGGGCTGGCACTGCTGGGCTGGCACTGCTGGGCTGGCACTGCTGGGCTCCCACTGCTGGGCTGGCACTGCTGGGTTGGCACTGCTGGGTTGGCACTGCTGGGCTCCCACTGCTGGGCTCCCACTGCTGGGCTCCCACTGCTGGGCTGGCACTGCTGGGCTCCCACTGCTGGGCTGGCACTGCTGGGCTCCCACTGCTGGGCTCCCACTGCTGGGCTCCCACTGCTGGGCTCCCACTGCTGGGCTGGCACTGCTGGGCTCCCACTGCTGGGCTGGCACTGCTGGGCTCCCACTGCTGGGCTGGCACTGCTGGGCTGGCACTGCTGGGCTGGCACTGCTGGGTTGGCACTGCTGGGCTCCCACTGCTGGGCTCCCACTGCTGGGCTCCCACTGCTGGGCTGGCACTGCTGGGCTGGCACTGCTGGGTTGGCACTGCTGGGTTGGCACTGCTGGGCTCCCACTGCTGGGCTGGCACTGCTGGGCTGGCACTGCTGGGCTCCCACTGCTGGGCTGGCACTGCTGGGCTGGCACTGCTGGGTTGGCACTGCTGGGCTGGCACTGCTGGGCTGGCACTGCTGGGCTGGCACTGCTGGGCTGGCACTGCTGGGCTGGCACTGCTGGGCTGGCACTGCTGGGTTGGCACTGCTGGGTTGGCACTGCTGGGCTGGCACTGCTGGGCTGGCACTGCTGGGCTCCCACTGCTGGGCTCCCACTGCTGGGTTGGCACTGCTGGGTTGGCACTGCTGGGCTCCCACTGCTGGGCTGGCACTGCTGGGCTGGCACTGCTGGGCTGGCACTGCTGGGCTCCCACTGCTGGGCTGGCACTGCTGGGCTCCCACTGCTGGGCTCCCACTGCTGGGCTCCCACTGCTGGGCTCCCACTGCTGGGCTCCCACTGCTGGGCTCCCACTGCTGGGCTCCCACTGCTGGGCTCCCACTGCTGGGCTCCCACTGCTGGGCTCCCACTGCTGGGCTGGCACTGCTGGGCTCCCACTGCTGGGCTCCCACTGCTGGGCTCCCACTGCTGGGCTGGCACTGCTGGGCTCCCACTGCTGGGCTCCCACTGCTGGGCTCTCACTGCTGGGCTGGCACTGCTGGGCTCCCACTGCTGGGCTGGCACTGCTGGGCTGGCACTGCTGGGCTCCCACTGCTGGGCTCCCACTGCTGGGCTGGCACTGCTGGGCTCCCACTGCTGGGCTCCCACTGCTGGGCTGGCACTGCTGGGCTCCCACTGCTGGGCTCCCACTGCTGGGCTCCCACTGCTGGGCTCCCACTGCTGGGCTCCCACTGCTGGGCTCCCACTGCTGGGCTCCCACTGCTGGGCTGGCACTGCTGGGCTCCCACTGCTGGGCTGGCACTGCTGGGCTGGCACTGCTGGGCTGGCACTGCTGGGCTGGCACTGCTGGGCTGGCACTGCTGGGCTCCCACTGCTGGGCTCCCACTGCTGGGCTGGCACTGCTGGGCTCCCACTGCTGGGCTGGCACTGCTGGGCTGGCACTGCTGGGCTGGCACTGCTGGGCTCCCACTGCTGGGCTGGCACTGCTGGGCTCCCACTGCTGGGCTCCCACTGCTGGGCTCCCACTGCTGGGCTCCCACTGCTGGGCTGGCACTGCTGGGCTCCCACTGCTGGGCTCCCACTGCTGGGCTCCCACTGCTGGGCTGGCACTGCTGGGCTCCCACTGCTGGGCTCCCACTGCTGGGCTCCCACTGCTGGGCTCCCACTGCTGGGCTCCCACTGCTGGGCTGGCACTGCTGGGCTGGCACTGCTGGGCTGGCACTGCTGGGCTCCCACTGCTGGGCTGGCACTGCTGGGCTGGCACTGCTGGGCTGGCACTGCTGGGCTCCCACTGCTGGGCTGGCACTGCTGGGTTGGCACTGCTGGGTTGGCACTGCTGGGCTCCCACTGCTGGGCTCCCACTGCTGGGCTCCCACTGCTGGGCTGGCACTGCTGGGCTCCCACTGCTGGGCTGGCACTGCTGGGCTCCCACTGCTGGGCTCCCACTGCTGGGCTCCCACTGCTGGGCTCCCACTGCTGGGCTGGCACTGCTGGGCTCCCACTGCTGGGCTGGCACTGCTGGGCTCCCACTGCTGGGCTGGCACTGCTGGGCTGGCACTGCTGGGCTGGCACTGCTGGGTTGGCACTGCTGGGCTCCCACTGCTGGGCTCCCACTGCTGGGCTCCCACTGCTGGGCTGGCACTGCTGGGCTGGCACTGCTGGGTTGGCACTGCTGGGTTGGCACTGCTGGGCTCCCACTGCTGGGCTGGCACTGCTGGGCTGGCACTGCTGGGCTCCCACTGCTGGGCTGGCACTGCTGGGCTGGCACTGCTGGGTTGGCACTGCTGGGCTGGCACTGCTGGGCTGGCACTGCTGGGCTGGCACTGCTGGGCTGGCACTGCTGGGCTGGCACTGCTGGGCTGGCACTGCTGGGTTGGCACTGCTGGGTTGGCACTGCTGGGCTGGCACTGCTGGGCTGGCACTGCTGGGCTCCCACTGCTGGGCTCCCACTGCTGGGCTGGCACTGCTGGGTTGGCACTGCTGGGTTGGCACTGCTGGGCTCCCACTGCTGGGCTCCCACTGCTGGGCTCCCACTGCTGGGCTGGCACTGCTGGGCTCCCACTGCTGGGCTGGCACTGCTGGGCTCCCACTGCTGGGCTCCCACTGCTGGGCTCCCACTGCTGGGCTCCCACTGCTGGGCTGGCACTGCTGGGCTCCCACTGCTGGGCTGGCACTGCTGGGCTGGCACTGCTGGGCTCCCACTGCTGGGCTCCCACTGCTGGGCTCCCACTGCTGGGCTGGCACTGCTGGGCTCCCACTGCTGGGCTCCCACTGCTGGGCTCTCACTGCTGGGCTGGCACTGCTGGGCTCCCACTGCTGGGCTGGCACTGCTGGGCTGGCACTGCTGGGCTCCCACTGCTGGGCTCCCACTGCTGGGCTGGCACTGCTGGGCTCCCACTGCTGGGCTCCCACTGCTGGGCTGGCACTGCTGGGCTCCCACTGCTGGGCTCCCACTGCTGGGCTCCCACTGCTGGGCTCCCACTGCTGGGCTCCCACTGCTGGGCTCCCACTGCTGGGCTCCCACTGCTGGGCTGGCACTGCTGGGCTGGCACTGCTGGGCTGGCACTGCTGGGCTCCCACTGCTGGGCTCCCACTGCTGGGCTGGCACTGCTGGGCTCCCACTGCTGGGCTGGCACTGCTGGGCTGGCACTGCTGGGCTGGCACTGCTGGGCTCCCACTGCTGGGCTGGCACTGCTGGGCTCCCACTGCTGGGCTCCCACTGCTGGGCTCCCACTGCTGGGCTCCCACTGCTGGGCTGGCACTGCTGGGCTCCCACTGCTGGGCTCCCACTGCTGGGCTCCCACTGCTGGGCTGGCACTGCTGGGCTCCCACTGCTGGGCTCCCACTGCTGGGCTCCCACTGCTGGGCTCCCACTGCTGGGCTCCCACTGCTGGGCTGGCACTGCTGGGCTGGCACTGCTGGGCTGGCACTGCTGGGCTCCCACTGCTGGGCTGGCACTGCTGGGCTGGCACTGCTGGGCTGGCACTGCTGGGCTCCCACTGCTGGGCTGGCACTGCTGGGTTGGCACTGCTGGGTTGGCACTGCTGGGCTCCCACTGCTGGGCTCCCACTGCTGGGCTCCCACTGCTGGGCTCCCACTGCTGGGCTCCCACTGCTGGGCTGGCACTGCTGGGCTCCCACTGCTGGGCTCCCACTGCTGGGCTCCCACTGCTGGGCTGGCACTGCTGGGCTCCCACTGCTGGGCTCCCACTGCTGGGCTGGCACTGCTGGGCTGGCACTGCTGGGCTCCCACTGCTGGGCTCCCACTGCTGGGCTCCCACTGCTGGGCTCCCACTGCTGGGCTCCCACTGCTGGGCTGGCACTGCTGGGCTCCCACTGCTGGGCTCCCACTGCTGGGCTGGCACTGCTGGGCTGGCACTGCTGGGCTCCCACTGCTGGGCTGGCACTGCTGGGCTCCCACTGCTGGGCTCCCACTGCTGGGCTCCCACTGCTGGGCTCCCACTGCTGGGCTGGCACTGCTGGGCTCCCACTGCTGGGCTCCCACTGCTGGGCTCCCACTGCTGGGCTCCCACTGCTGGGCTCCCACTGCTGGGCTCCCACTGCTGGGCTGGCACTGCTGGGCTGGCACTGCTGGGCTGGCACTGCTGGGCTCCCACTGCTGGGCTGGCACTGCTGGGCTGGCACTGCTGGGCTGGCACTGCTGGGCTCCCACTGCTGGGCTGGCACTGCTGGGTTGGCACTGCTGGGTTGGCACTGCTGGGCTCCCACTGCTGGGCTCCCACTGCTGGGCTCCCACTGCTGGGCTGGCACTGCTGGGCTCCCACTGCTGGGCTGGCACTGCTGGGCTCCCACTGCTGGGCTCCCACTGCTGGGCTCCCACTGCTGGGCTCCCACTGCTGGGCTGGCACTGCTGGGCTCCCACTGCTGGGCTGGCACTGCTGGGCTCCCACTGCTGGGCTGGCACTGCTGGGCTGGCACTGCTGGGCTGGCACTGCTGGGTTGGCACTGCTGGGCTCCCACTGCTGGGCTCCCACTGCTGGGCTCCCACTGCTGGGCTGGCACTGCTGGGCTGGCACTGCTGGGTTGGCACTGCTGGGTTGGCACTGCTGGGCTCCCACTGCTGGGCTGGCACTGCTGGGCTGGCACTGCTGGGCTCCCACTGCTGGGCTGGCACTGCTGGGCTGGCACTGCTGGGTTGGCACTGCTGGGCTGGCACTGCTGGGCTGGCACTGCTGGGCTGGCACTGCTGGGCTGGCACTGCTGGGCTGGCACTGCTGGGCTGGCACTGCTGGGTTGGCACTGCTGGGTTGGCACTGCTGGGCTGGCACTGCTGGGCTGGCACTGCTGGGCTCCCACTGCTGGGTTGGCACTGCTGGGTTGGCACTGCTGGGCTCCCACTGCTGGGCTGGCACTGCTGGGCTGGCACTGCTGGGCTGGCACTGCTGGGCTCCCACTGCTGGGCTGGCACTGCTGGGCTCCCACTGCTGGGCTCCCACTGCTGGGCTCCCACTGCTGGGCTCCCACTGCTGGGCTCCCACTGCTGGGCTCCCACTGCTGGGCTCCCACTGCTGGGCTCCCACTGCTGGGCTCCCACTGCTGGGCTCCCACTGCTGGGCTGGCACTGCTGGGCTCCCACTGCTGGGCTCCCACTGCTGGGCTCCCACTGCTGGGCTGGCACTGCTGGGCTCCCACTGCTGGGCTCCCACTGCTGGGCTCTCACTGCTGGGCTGGCACTGCTGGGCTCCCACTGCTGGGCTGGCACTGCTGGGCTGGCACTGCTGGGCTCCCACTGCTGGGCTCCCACTGCTGGGCTGGCACTGCTGGGCTCCCACTGCTGGGCTCCCACTGCTGGGCTGGCACTGCTGGGCTCCCACTGCTGGGCTCCCACTGCTGGGCTCCCACTGCTGGGCTCCCACTGCTGGGCTCCCACTGCTGGGCTCCCACTGCTGGGCTCCCACTGCTGGGCTGGCACTGCTGGGCTGGCACTGCTGGGCTGGCACTGCTGGGCTCCCACTGCTGGGCTCCCACTGCTGGGCTGGCACTGCTGGGCTCCCACTGCTGGGCTGGCACTGCTGGGCTGGCACTGCTGGGCTGGCACTGCTGGGCTCCCACTGCTGGGCTGGCACTGCTGGGCTCCCACTGCTGGGCTCCCACTGCTGGGCTCCCACTGCTGGGCTCCCACTGCTGGGCTGGCACTGCTGGGCTCCCACTGCTGGGCTCCCACTGCTGGGCTCCCACTGCTGGGCTGGCACTGCTGGGCTCCCACTGCTGGGCTCCCACTGCTGGGCTCCCACTGCTGGGCTCCCACTGCTGGGCTCCCACTGCTGGGCTGGCACTGCTGGGCTGGCACTGCTGGGCTGGCACTGCTGGGCTCCCACTGCTGGGCTGGCACTGCTGGGCTGGCACTGCTGGGCTGGCACTGCTGGGCTCCCACTGCTGGGCTGGCACTGCTGGGTTGGCACTGCTGGGTTGGCACTGCTGGGCTCCCACTGCTGGGCTCCCACTGCTGGGCTCCCACTGCTGGGCTCCCACTGCTGGGCTCCCACTGCTGGGCTGGCACTGCTGGGCTCCCACTGCTGGGCTCCCACTGCTGGGCTCCCACTGCTGGGCTGGCACTGCTGGGCTCCCACTGCTGGGCTCCCACTGCTGGGCTGGCACTGCTGGGCTGGCACTGCTGGGCTCCCACTGCTGGGCTCCCACTGCTGGGCTCCCACTGCTGGGCTCCCACTGCTGGGCTCCCACTGCTGGGCTGGCACTGCTGGGCTCCCACTGCTGGGCTCCCACTGCTGGGCTGGCACTGCTGGGCTGGCACTGCTGGGCTCCCACTGCTGGGCTGGCACTGCTGGGCTCCCACTGCTGGGCTCCCACTGCTGGGCTCCCACTGCTGGGCTCCCACTGCTGGGCTCCCACTGCTGGGCTGGCACTGCTGGGCTGGCACTGCTGGGCTGGCACTGCTGGGCTCCCACTGCTGGGCTGGCACTGCTGGGCTGGCACTGCTGGGCTGGCACTGCTGGGCTCCCACTGCTGGGCTGGCACTGCTGGGTTGGCACTGCTGGGTTGGCACTGCTGGGCTCCCACTGCTGGGCTCCCACTGCTGGGCTCCCACTGCTGGGCTGGCACTGCTGGGCTCCCACTGCTGGGCTGGCACTGCTGGGCTCCCACTGCTGGGCTCCCACTGCTGGGCTCCCACTGCTGGGCTCCCACTGCTGGGCTGGCACTGCTGGGCTCCCACTGCTGGGCTGGCACTGCTGGGCTCCCACTGCTGGGCTCCCACTGCTGGGCTGGCACTGCTGGGCTCCCACTGCTGGGCTCCCACTGCTGGGCTCCCACTGCTGGGCTGGCACTGCTGGGCTCCCACTGCTGGGCTCCCACTGCTGGGCTGGCACTGCTGGGCTGGCACTGCTGGGCTCCCACTGCTGGGCTCCCACTGCTGGGCTCCCACTGCTGGGCTCCCACTGCTGGGCTCCCACTGCTGGGCTGGCACTGCTGGGCTCCCACTGCTGGGCTCCCACTGCTGGGCTGGCACTGCTGGGCTGGCACTGCTGGGCTCCCACTGCTGGGCTGGCACTGCTGGGCTCCCACTGCTGGGCTCCCACTGCTGGGCTCCCACTGCTGGGCTCCCACTGCTGGGCTGGCACTGCTGGGCTCCCACTGCTGGGCTCCCACTGCTGGGCTCCCACTGCTGGGCTCCCACTGCTGGGCTCCCACTGCTGGGCTCCCACTGCTGGGCTGGCACTGCTGGGCTGGCACTGCTGGGCTGGCACTGCTGGGCTCCCACTGCTGGGCTGGCACTGCTGGGCTGGCACTGCTGGGCTGGCACTGCTGGGCTCCCACTGCTGGGCTGGCACTGCTGGGTTGGCACTGCTGGGTTGGCACTGCTGGGCTCCCACTGCTGGGCTCCCACTGCTGGGCTCCCACTGCTGGGCTGGCACTGCTGGGCTCCCACTGCTGGGCTGGCACTGCTGGGCTCCCACTGCTGGGCTCCCACTGCTGGGCTCCCACTGCTGGGCTCCCACTGCTGGGCTGGCACTGCTGGGCTCCCACTGCTGGGCTAACACTGCTGGGCTCCCACTGCTGGGCTGGCACTGCTGGGCTGGCACTGCTGGGCTGGCACTGCTGGGTTGGCACTGCTGGGCTCCCACTGCTGGGCTCCCACTGCTGGGCTCCCACTGCTGGGCTGGCACTGCTGGGTTGGCACTGCTGGGTTGGCACTGCTGGGCTCCCACTGCTGGGCTGGCACTGCTGGGCTGGCACTGCTGGGCTCCCACTGCTGGGCTGGCACTGCTGGGCTGGCACTGCTGGGTTGGCACTGCTGGGCTGGCACTGCTGGGCTGGCACTGCTGGGCTGGCACTGCTGGGCTGGCACTGCTGGGCTGGCACTGCTGGGCTGGCACTGCTGGGTTGGCACTGCTGGGTTGGCACTGCTGGGCTGGCACTGCTGGGCTGGCACTGCTGGGCTCCCACTGCTGGGCTCCCACTGCTGGGTTGGCACTGCTGGGTTGGCACTGCTGGGCTCCCACTGCTGGGCTGGCACTGCTGGGCTGGCACTGCTGGGCTGGCACTGCTGGGCTCCCACTGCTGGGCTCCCACTGCTGGGCTCCCACTGCTGGGCTCCCACTGCTGGGCTCCCACTGCTGGGCTCCCACTGCTGGGCTCCCACTGCTGGGCTCCCACTGCTGGGCTGGCACTGCTGGGCTCCCACTGCTGGGCTCCCACTGCTGGGCTCCCACTGCTGGGCTGGCACTGCTGGGCTCCCACTGCTGGGCTCCCACTGCTGGGCTCTCACTGCTGGGCTGGCACTGCTGGGCTCCCACTGCTGGGCTGGCACTGCTGGGCTGGCACTGCTGGGCTCCCACTGCTGGGCTCCCACTGCTGGGCTGGCACTGCTGGGCTCCCACTGCTGGGCTCCCACTGCTGGGCTGGCACTGCTGGGCTCCCATTGCTGGGCTCCCACTGCTGGGCTGGCACTGCTGGGCTCCCACTGCTGGGCTCCCACTGCTGGGCTCCCACTGCTGGGCTGGCACTGCTGGGCTCCCACTGCTGGGCTCCCACTGCTGGGCTGGCACTGCTGGGCTGGCACTGCTGGGCTCCCACTGCTGGGCTCCCACTGCTGGGCTCCCACTGCTGGGCTCCCACTGCTGGGCTGGCACTGCTGGGCTCCCACTGCTGGGCTGGCACTGCTGGGCTGGCACTGCTGGGCTCCCACTGCTGGGCTGGCACTGCTGGGCTCCCACTGCTGGGCTCCCACTGCTGGGCTCCCACTGCTGGGCTCCCACTGCTGGGCTCCCACTGCTGGGCTGGCACTGCTGGGCTCCCACTGCTGGGCTCCCACTGCTGGGCTCCCACTGCTGGGCTGGCACTGCTGGGCTCCCACTGCTGGGCTCCCACTGCTGGGCTCTCACTGCTGGGCTGGCACTGCTGGGCTCCCACTGCTGGGCTGGCACTGCTGGGCTGGCACTGCTGGGCTCCCACTGCTGGGCTCCCACTGCTGGGCTGGCACTGCTGGGCTCCCACTGCTGGGCTCCCACTGCTGGGCTGGCACTGCTGGGCTCCCATTGCTGGGCTCCCACTGCTGGGCTGGCACTGCTGGGCTCCCACTGCTGGGCTCCCACTGCTGGGCTCCCACTGCTGGGCTGGCACTGCTGGGCTCCCACTGCTGGGCTCCCACTGCTGGGCTGGCACTGCTGGGCTGGCACTGCTGGGCTCCCACTGCTGGGCTCCCACTGCTGGGCTCCCACTGCTGGGCTCCCACTGCTGGGCTGGCACTGCTGGGCTCCCACTGCTGGGCTGGCACTGCTGGGCTCCCACTGCTGGGCTCCCACTGCTGGGCTCCCACTGCTGGGCTGGCACTGCTGGGCTCCCACTGCTGGGCTCCCACTGCTGGGCTCCCACTGCTGGGCTGGCACTGCTGGGCTGGCACTGCTGGGCTCCCACTGCTGGGCTCCCACTGCTGGGCTCCCACTGCTGGGCTCCCACTGCTGGGCTCCCACTGCTGGGCTGGCACTGCTGGGCTCCCACTGCTGGGCTCCCACTGCTGGGCTGGCACTGCTGGGCTGGCACTGCTGGGCTCCCACTGCTGGGCTGGCACTGCTGGGCTCCCACTGCTGGGCTCCCACTGCTGGGCTCCCACTGCTGGGCTCCCACTGCTGGGCTGGCACTGCTGGGCTCCCACTGCTGGGCTCCCACTGCTGGGCTCCCACTGCTGGGCTCCCACTGCTGGGCTCCCACTGCTGGGCTCCCACTGCTGGGCTGGCACTGCTGGGCTGGCACTGCTGGGCTGGCACTGCTGGGCTCCCACTGCTGGGCTGGCACTGCTGGGCTGGCACTGCTGGGCTGGCACTGCTGGGCTCCCACTGCTGGGCTGGCACTGCTGGGTTGGCACTGCTGGGTTGGCACTGCTGGGCTCCCACTGCTGGGCTCCCACTGCTGGGCTCCCACTGCTGGGCTGGCACTGCTGGGCTCCCACTGCTGGGCTGGCACTGCTGGGCTCCCACTGCTGGGCTCCCACTGCTGGGCTCCCACTGCTGGGCTCCCACTGCTGGGCTGGCACTGCTGGGCTCCCACTGCTGGGCTGGCACTGCTGGGCTCCCACTGCTGGGCTGGCACTGCTGGGCTGGCACTGCTGGGCTGGCACTGCTGGGTTGGCACTGCTGGGCTCCCACTGCTGGGCTCCCACTGCTGGGCTCCCACTGCTGGGCTGGCACTGCTGGGCTGGCACTGCTGGGTTGGCACTGCTGGGTTGGCACTGCTGGGCTCCCACTGCTGGGCTGGCACTGCTGGGCTGGCACTGCTGGGCTCCCACTGCTGGGCTGGCACTGCTGGGCTGGCACTGCTGGGTTGGCACTGCTGGGCTGGCACTGCTGGGCTGGCACTGCTGGGCTGGCACTGCTGGGCTGGCACTGCTGGGCTGGCACTGCTGGGCTGGCACTGCTGGGTTGGCACTGCTGGGTTGGCACTGCTGGGCTGGCACTGCTGGGCTGGCACTGCTGGGCTCCCACTGCTGGGCTCCCACTGCTGGGTTGGCACTGCTGGGTTGGCACTGCTGGGCTCCCACTGCTGGGCTGGCACTGCTGGGCTGGCACTGCTGGGCTGGCACTGCTGGGCTCCCACTGCTGGGCTGGCACTGCTGGGCTCCCACTGCTGGGCTCCCACTGCTGGGCTCCCACTGCTGGGCTCCCACTGCTGGGCTCCCACTGCTGGGCTCCCACTGCTGGGCTCCCACTGCTGGGCTCCCACTGCTGGGCTCCCACTGCTGGGCTCCCACTGCTGGGCTGGCACTGCTGGGCTCCCACTGCTGGGCTCCCACTGCTGGGCTCCCACTGCTGGGCTGGCACTGCTGGGCTCCCACTGCTGGGCTCCCACTGCTGGGCTCTCACTGCTGGGCTGGCACTGCTGGGCTCCCACTGCTGGGCTGGCACTGCTGGGCTGGCACTGCTGGGCTCCCACTGCTGGGCTCCCACTGCTGGGCTGGCACTGCTGGGCTCCCACTGCTGGGCTCCCACTGCTGGGCTGGCACTGCTGGGCTCCCACTGCTGGGCTCCCACTGCTGGGCTCCCACTGCTGGGCTCCCACTGCTGGGCTCCCACTGCTGGGCTCCCACTGCTGGGCTCCCACTGCTGGGCTGGCACTGCTGGGCTGGCACTGCTGGGCTGGCACTGCTGGGCTCCCACTGCTGGGCTCCCACTGCTGGGCTGGCACTGCTGGGCTCCCACTGCTGGGCTGGCACTGCTGGGCTGGCACTGCTGGGCTGGCACTGCTGGGCTCCCACTGCTGGGCTGGCACTGCTGGGCTCCCACTGCTGGGCTCCCACTGCTGGGCTCCCACTGCTGGGCTCCCACTGCTGGGCTGGCACTGCTGGGCTCCCACTGCTGGGCTCCCACTGCTGGGCTCCCACTGCTGGGCTGGCACTGCTGGGCTCCCACTGCTGGGCTCCCACTGCTGGGCTCCCACTGCTGGGCTCCCACTGCTGGGCTCCCACTGCTGGGCTGGCACTGCTGGGCTGGCACTGCTGGGCTGGCACTGCTGGGCTCCCACTGCTGGGCTGGCACTGCTGGGCTGGCACTGCTGGGCTGGCACTGCTGGGCTCCCACTGCTGGGCTGGCACTGCTGGGTTGGCACTGCTGGGTTGGCACTGCTGGGCTCCCACTGCTGGGCTCCCACTGCTGGGCTCCCACTGCTGGGCTCCCACTGCTGGGCTCCCACTGCTGGGCTGGCACTGCTGGGCTCCCACTGCTGGGCTCCCACTGCTGGGCTCCCACTGCTGGGCTGGCACTGCTGGGCTCCCACTGCTGGGCTCCCACTGCTGGGCTGGCACTGCTGGGCTGGCACTGCTGGGCTCCCACTGCTGGGCTCCCACTGCTGGGCTCCCACTGCTGGGCTCCCACTGCTGGGCTCCCACTGCTGGGCTGGCACTGCTGGGCTCCCACTGCTGGGCTCCCACTGCTGGGCTGGCACTGCTGGGCTGGCACTGCTGGGCTCCCACTGCTGGGCTGGCACTGCTGGGCTCCCACTGCTGGGCTCCCACTGCTGGGCTCCCACTGCTGGGCTCCCACTGCTGGGCTGGCACTGCTGGGCTCCCACTGCTGGGCTCCCACTGCTGGGCTCCCACTGCTGGGCTCCCACTGCTGGGCTCCCACTGCTGGGCTCCCACTGCTGGGCTGGCACTGCTGGGCTGGCACTGCTGGGCTGGCACTGCTGGGCTCCCACTGCTGGGCTGGCACTGCTGGGCTGGCACTGCTGGGCTGGCACTGCTGGGCTCCCACTGCTGGGCTGGCACTGCTGGGTTGGCACTGCTGGGTTGGCACTGCTGGGCTCCCACTGCTGGGCTCCCACTGCTGGGCTGGCACTGCTGGGCTCCCACTGCTGGGCTGGCACTGCTGGGCTCCCACTGCTGGGCTCCCACTGCTGGGCTCCCACTGCTGGGCTCCCACTGCTGGGCTGGCACTGCTGGGCTCCCACTGCTGGGCTGGCACTGCTGGGCTCCCACTGCTGGGCTGGCACTGCTGGGCTGGCACTGCTGGGCTGGCACTGCTGGGTTGGCACTGCTGGGCTCCCACTGCTGGGCTCCCACTGCTGGGCTCCCACTGCTGGGCTGGCACTGCTGGGCTGGCACTGCTGGGTTGGCACTGCTGGGTTGGCACTGCTGGGCTCCCACTGCTGGGCTGGCACTGCTGGGCTGGCACTGCTGGGCTCCCACTGCTGGGCTGGCACTGCTGGGCTGGCACTGCTGGGTTGGCACTGCTGGGCTGGCACTGCTGGGCTGGCACTGCTGGGCTGGCACTGCTGGGCTGGCACTGCTGGGCTGGCACTGCTGGGCTGGCACTGCTGGGTTGGCACTGCTGGGTTGGCACTGCTGGGCTGGCACTGCTGGGCTGGCACTGCTGGGCTCCCACTGCTGGGCTCCCACTGCTGGGTTGGCACTGCTGGGTTGGCACTGCTGGGCTCCCACTGCTGGGCTGGCACTGCTGGGCTGGCACTGCTGGGCTGGCACTGCTGGGCTCCCACTGCTGGGCTGGCACTGCTGGGCTCCCACTGCTGGGCTCCCACTGCTGGGCTCCCACTGCTGGGCTCCCACTGCTGGGCTCCCACTGCTGGGCTCCCACTGCTGGGCTCCCACTGCTGGGCTCCCACTGCTGGGCTCCCACTGCTGGGCTCCCACTGCTGGGCTGGCACTGCTGGGCTCCCACTGCTGGGCTCCCACTGCTGGGCTCCCACTGCTGGGCTGGCACTGCTGGGCTCCCACTGCTGGGCTCCCACTGCTGGGCTCTCACTGCTGGGCTGGCACTGCTGGGCTCCCACTGCTGGGCTGGCACTGCTGGGCTGGCACTGCTGGGCTCCCACTGCTGGGCTCCCACTGCTGGGCTGGCACTGCTGGGCTCCCACTGCTGGGCTCCCACTGCTGGGCTGGCACTGCTGGGCTCCCACTGCTGGGCTCCCACTGCTGGGCTCCCACTGCTGGGCTCCCACTGCTGGGCTCCCACTGCTGGGCTCCCACTGCTGGGCTCCCACTGCTGGGCTGGCACTGCTGGGCTGGCACTGCTGGGCTGGCACTGCTGGGCTCCCACTGCTGGGCTCCCACTGCTGGGCTGGCACTGCTGGGCTCCCACTGCTGGGCTGGCACTGCTGGGCTGGCACTGCTGGGCTGGCACTGCTGGGCTCCCACTGCTGGGCTGGCACTGCTGGGCTCCCACTGCTGGGCTCCCACTGCTGGGCTCCCACTGCTGGGCTCCCACTGCTGGGCTGGCACTGCTGGGCTCCCACTGCTGGGCTCCCACTGCTGGGCTCCCACTGCTGGGCTGGCACTGCTGGGCTCCCACTGCTGGGCTCCCACTGCTGGGCTCCCACTGCTGGGCTCCCACTGCTGGGCTCCCACTGCTGGGCTGGCACTGCTGGGCTGGCACTGCTGGGCTGGCACTGCTGGGCTCCCACTGCTGGGCTGGCACTGCTGGGCTGGCACTGCTGGGCTGGCACTGCTGGGCTCCCACTGCTGGGCTGGCACTGCTGGGTTGGCACTGCTGGGTTGGCACTGCTGGGCTCCCACTGCTGGGCTCCCACTGCTGGGCTCCCACTGCTGGGCTCCCACTGCTGGGCTCCCACTGCTGGGCTGGCACTGCTGGGCTCCCACTGCTGGGCTCCCACTGCTGGGCTGGCACTGCTGGGCTGGCACTGCTGGGCTCCCACTGCTGGGCTGGCACTGCTGGGCTCCCACTGCTGGGCTCCCACTGCTGGGCTCCCACTGCTGGGCTCCCACTGCTGGGCTGGCACTGCTGGGCTCCCACTGCTGGGCTCCCACTGCTGGGCTCCCACTGCTGGGCTCCCACTGCTGGGCTCCCACTGCTGGGCTCCCACTGCTGGGCTGGCACTGCTGGGCTGGCACTGCTGGGCTGGCACTGCTGGGCTCCCACTGCTGGGCTGGCACTGCTGGGCTGGCACTGCTGGGCTGGCACTGCTGGGCTCCCACTGCTGGGCTGGCACTGCTGGGTTGGCACTGCTGGGTTGGCACTGCTGGGCTCCCACTGCTGGGCTCCCACTGCTGGGCTCCCACTGCTGGGCTGGCACTGCTGGGCTCCCACTGCTGGGCTGGCACTGCTGGGCTCCCACTGCTGGGCTCCCACTGCTGGGCTCCCACTGCTGGGCTCCCACTGCTGGGCTGGCACTGCTGGGCTCCCACTGCTGGGCTGGCACTGCTGGGCTCCCACTGCTGGGCTCCCACTGCTGGGCTGGCACTGCTGGGCTCCCACTGCTGGGCTCCCACTGCTGGGCTCCCACTGCTGGGCTGGCACTGCTGGGCTCCCACTGCTGGGCTCCCACTGCTGGGCTGGCACTGCTGGGCTGGCACTGCTGGGCTCCCACTGCTGGGCTCCCACTGCTGGGCTCCCACTGCTGGGCTCCCACTGCTGGGCTCCCACTGCTGGGCTGGCACTGCTGGGCTCCCACTGCTGGGCTCCCACTGCTGGGCTGGCACTGCTGGGCTGGCACTGCTGGGCTCCCACTGCTGGGCTGGCACTGCTGGGCTCCCACTGCTGGGCTCCCACTGCTGGGCTCCCACTGCTGGGCTCCCACTGCTGGGCTGGCACTGCTGGGCTCCCACTGCTGGGCTCCCACTGCTGGGCTCCCACTGCTGGGCTCCCACTGCTGGGCTCCCACTGCTGGGCTCCCACTGCTGGGCTGGCACTGCTGGGCTGGCACTGCTGGGCTGGCAC
>NC_135991.1:6776077-6781077 GCF_053455715.1 Rhinoraja longicauda | reverse complement strand
TATATATTTATAAATTCTAAATAAAAACCTACTTATTAATGAACACGAAATCATTAGATCAAAATGGCAATCTCTTTTTCTTGAAATAAAATAAACCTCAAAAAGGTTCTTTAGTACCTGTCACTTTTTGTTTTGCGTTCGTTCTCGTTGATCCTCACAAGTTCCGTTATTTATTGTTGCTCCTCTTGTTCCATTCTGTCCCTCACTGCCTCTCGATGTCTCTTCTGCTCCTCACTCCCTCTCGATGTCTCCTTGCGTCATTCCTTCCTTGACCATGCTGTGACTTGTTTGCTTCCTCCCCTTGGCATGATCTAAAAAGTATAGAAATATCAGGATGTATATTTTTATAAATTCTAAATAAAAACCTACTTACTAATGAACACGAAAGCATTAGATCAAAATGGCATTTTTCTTCTTGAAATAAAATAAACCTCAAAGAAAAAGTTTCTTTAGTACCTGTCACTTTCTGTTTGCTTTCTTTCTCATTGATCCTCACACGTCCAGTTATTTGTTGTTGCTCCTCTTGTTCCCTTCTGCTCCTCACTGTCTTTCGATGTCTCTTTGTGTCGTTCCTTCCTTGACCAAGCTGTGAATTGTTTGCTCCCTCCTCTTGGCATAATCTAAAAAATATAGAAATATCACGATGTATATATTTATAAATTCTAAATAAAAACCTACTTATTAATGAACACAAAATCATTAGATCAAAATGGCAATTTCTTTTTCTTGAAATAAAATAAAACTCAAAAAGGTTCTTTAGTACCTGTCACTTTCTGTTTTGCGTCCGTTCTCGTTGATCCTCACACGTCCCGTTATTTATTGTTGCTCCTCTTGTTCCATTCTATCCCTCACTGCCTCTCGATGTCTCTTCTGCTACTCACTCCCTTTCGATGTCTCCTCGCGTCGTTCCTTCCTTGACCAAGCTGTGAATTGTTTGCTCCCTCCTCCTGGCACGAAAGCATTAGATCCTCACACGTCCAGTTATTTGTTGTTGCTCCTCTTGTTCCCTTCTGCTCCTCACTGTCTTTCGATGTCTCTTTGTGTCGTTCCTTCCTTGACCAAGCTGTGAATTGTTTGCTCCCTCCTCTTGGCATGATCTCAAAAATATTGAAATATCAATAGACAATAGACAATAGGTGCAGGAGTAGGCCATTCAGCCCTTCGAGCCAGCACCGCCATTCAATGCGATGATGGCTGATCACTCTCAATCAGTACCCCGTTCC
Source organism: Rhinoraja longicauda (assembly GCF_053455715.1). Taxonomy (NCBI): domain Eukaryota; kingdom Metazoa; phylum Chordata; class Chondrichthyes; order Rajiformes; family Arhynchobatidae; genus Rhinoraja; species Rhinoraja longicauda. The sequence continues at coordinate 6,779,854 of NC_135991.1, read as the reverse complement.
TGCCTTCTCCCTATACCCCCTCGTTCTCCCCATACCCCCTCATTCTAGTCCTCGCTGCTACTCGATGTCTCTTTGCTGTTGGTGACTCAATGCGAACCCAACGGGTCCGCGCCTGTGCAGTTGGGGCCAATTATAGACAATAGACAATTCCAGTGTATACAAGCCCAATCGCTCCAGCTTTTCAACATACGACAGTCCCGCCATTCCGGGAATTAACCTAGTGAACCTACACTGCACGCCCTCCATAGCAAGAATATCCTTCCTCAATTGATCTAATACTTACGTTAGAAGGACTTTTCTATCTCCAGTGCCCGTCATCCGTGTGTGACGTTACAATGTGAACCCAACGGATCCGCACCTCTAAAGTCGGTGCCCGTTGATCTACTACTTACGTTAAAAGGCCGCTGGTTCTGTGCGTGACGCTCAACGCCTAATTGGTCCGGGTTTCACGTGGTGCATTCTGATTGGCTCCTGCCGCTCCTCCACACGTGCGGCCGATTAATATGCTCTGACCTCCCGCTCAATGCCTCATTGGTCCAGGTCCCACTTGGGGAGTCATTGCTCAGCGAAGCACGCTTCGAATGACAACATTCTTCGTTGATATCCTATCCTTCAGGAAAACTTTGACATTTTCCCTAGCCTTTCCTCGGCTAAGAGCCACATACAATTGACCATGCTGAAATACCGGTTTCTCCAGGTATATCAACACTTTTTCCATGGTCTGTCCTTGTGCTCTGTGGATTGTCATAGCAAAACACGTCTGAACGGGGAATTGTCTCCGCTGAAAGGGAATGTCTTCGCCTTCTGTCAAAGTAAGCGGTATCCTAGGAATCATCACAATTTCATTTCTGAAGGCTCCAATGGTGATTTTTGCAACGATCAAATTATTGTGTAGCTGTTCCACAATCATCCTCGTTCCGTTGCATAGTCTTGGTGGTGCCAAATTCCTCATTAAAATGATCGGAGATCCCTTTTTCAACTCCAATTTGTGCGGTGGTAATCCAGAGATCTCCACTGAATCGAGGAATTCTGTTGGGAAGTGAGTAGCATTAGTTCCCTCAGTCACAGCATTGAACGAAAGGTATGTCTTCATGATCCCTGGGAAGCATCCGATACATCTAGAATTGATGCTCCTCATAATGTCATTCAGCGGAACCAAGATACAATTGTTTGAGAATAATTCGGCAGGATTGTCGAAGGTGGGATATATAAAATCCATGCAATCCTCCAGTGATCTTCCAGCTAGAACCATGTCTTGTGGGATTTCAATCTCATCGTCTTCATTTTTCAAAATCCTGTCTTCTCCAACATTCAGCAAAAATTGAGAATAGTCGTCTTCTCCATCTCCCAATCGCATATTCCTCTTCAAGTTGAACATGGTGAAAGTCCTCCACAAGTAGGATTTCTTGATGCATGAATTTTCAATATCAGCATCGTTTCCCCTTTTCACAACAGGAAGGAGTTGTCTAAAATCACCACAACAAACGGTAATAATACCGCCAAAAGGCTCATCCTTGGTGCATATATCCCGAAGAGTTCTATCCACGGCTTCGAAGCTCTCCCTCCTAATCATCGGACACTCATCCCAAACAATCAGTCTCACTTGCCTGATCAACTGTGCCGTGTAGGAATTCTTCTCAATGTTGCACATTGTATTCTCGCTCACTTCGATGGGTATCTTGAAGCGAGAATGTGCAGTTCTTCCACCAGGCATCAATGTAGCAGCTATCCCAGAGGATGCTACAGCAAAAGCAACATCACCTTTACCTCTAACTTTGGAGAGGATCAAATTTGTGAGAAATGTCTTTCCCGTTCCTGCTGGGGAATCAATGAAAATCATTGAAGGAACATTCCTATCCAAGCAGCCGCACACATGGTCATACACGACTCTTTGCTCAGCATTCAGCATCGGCTCCTTCTCTGCAACAAACTGCTGTTGTTCAGGCACACTATACTGCAACTCATGCAGCAATTCTGGATTGTCAACAATGTTCATCCTTCCATTTCTTGGTTTGGGCAAATGAAAGTATCCCAGGGTCTTGTTATAATTTGCAAGCTTGTCTTGAATATACAACAGAGCTTGATCATGATGCCTCTCATCAATCATGATATTTTGATGACTGCTTAGTGTCGATTCTTTTTCAAGGAAATTCTCAGACATGGAATTTTTGAAGCGATCCCATAGTTGTCGAGGATTGTTGACCTCGTCGTTCATCAGCAAAACGACAAATAAATCTCTTATTGCACCAGGGAGCTTTGTCTTCTCAGCATCTTCCATCGTCTGTCGCCAATGGTCATCATCTTGCAACAAACCTCTTTCTATGCAGACGTCTTTGAATGAAGAAAGAATATGTCCATCATGTGTCCTTAATGAATCAAAGGATACTGGCCCTTTTACGTGATGGAGAAGCAGTCTCAAGTAGTACAGATCACCACATCTTGGAGAAACTGTATACACACGTCCCAGAACGTTGACTTCAAAAAAACCTGGAAAATCCTCCACTATCTTTCCAACCTTCCTTCTTTGCCATTTCTTATTGTTCCACGTGTAAAACCGGGGAACATCAGCGTAATACAAAGTCCGTGCAAATTGATCTCGAGAACACAATTCCATGAATGCAGTTAAAGTTGTTCTCGCGAAATCATCATTTCTCACCCGCTGAACAGCATCGGCTGTGATAAGGACTCGTTGTTCTTCTGGTAGATGTACCTGGAGTCGAATGACAGGAGGGTGTCTCTCATGAGTTGTAAATCCAAGGATTGATCCCACTGCTTCTGATGGGCCAATGTATCTTCCAGTCAAGTACTGTATAATCTCGTCATCCATGTTAAGTCCAAAAACTGCTTGATCACTCCCCTTCAAGGTGTACTTGATGACGTATTTGACCGACTTGATAGAGGAGCATATCTCAACATTCAAGTGACATTGGAACAACTTCAAAAGTTGAGCATTATAGGGCACAACCCATTCAGAAGTAATAGGTCGATGCCGGCGTCGTTCTTGATGTCCTTCAAATCCTCCCATATCCGGAGATCTTCTCCTGTACATAGGATATGAATCATCTCCACACCTTGTGCTCTCGATAAATGGCTTCGGGAACCTCTTATTGCATCTTCCATTCTTCCAACACTGAGAGGTGTGTTTGCAGTACGGTCCATGAATCATGTGCTTTAGTACCAATCCATGCAGCTCGGGATCTAACTGCGGGTCTGGTATTTCAGCTTGCACAAATCTGTCAACATCTCGTGGCCGTGGCTTATTCGCTTCGTCAAGCCACAGCAGACAGTGCAAATGAGGGAGTCCTCTCTTCTGATATTCCACAGTCAAGACAAAAGCTATACAATTTCCAAAGAGGCCATCCGGTCCAGTAAGGCACTTGATGAAGAGTTTTCTTTTCAGATCGAAGACCCTTGTAATCAAGTCTGGTCTATCACACGGCTGCTGATTCAAAAAGAGGCACCGTTGGATCTCGCTCCACTTCGGATTGCAAGTCATCGTAATGAAAAACGAAGCAGTGCCGTACTTCCGAACATACATCATGGCATCCTGGCATCGTTCCATCATGTATCTCGGTCCACCGACAAATGTTGAGGAGAGGATTATGCGCTTTCCAATGTTATCCAAATTGTCATTATCATTTAAGGCATCCGTCAGGCCTTTGTAAGTTGTTGATCTCAACGATGCTTGATTTAGGCGAATATAATTGAGCCTATCGCTCTCAATCTTTGCAGCCATGTCGACGACATATTGTTGAAAGAGTCGTCCTCCTCTCAAAA